>NC_071285.1:23365258-23562358 GCF_943735745.2 Anopheles bellator | reverse complement strand
TAAATGTACAAAAAAACCCGATTCGTTTTGGTTCTGTAACTTCCTTCCAAACGTTGTACAATAGCTCAAAAAACCTAAAGGTCCCAGCTTGAGTTAGAAGCCCACTATCATACAGCAAAGCACAAATTATGCAGCCCAGAAAGTTCTTTCAGTGCGCCCTACTCACCGCCGTTTCCGGCACCGATAATGATGGGAATGGGGAAGGCTCTCTCTACGCAGCTCGGTACAGAGCTCGGTCGAGCGACGATATGGGTTCGGTTATAAATTTAAAGCACGTCCCGGCGCATGACGATCAAAGTGGAAATTTGATTGATGATGGCTCAATGATGTCGATCCTAGCGCTGGCTGGGCTCTACGGCTATGATTACTGCGGTTGATGATACTAGAAAATGCGGACGACGACCGAGGACGTTCCATTGCTGCCATGGGCAGCACACTGGGCTGCAGAGTTGAGGAGTCGACAGTTCGATGAATGAAATTATGCCTCTTGGCCCTGTGTACAAAGCAACCGACATTTTTCCGTTCAACGGTTCGTTCTGAGAATGACGTATTTCAATTATGGCGTTGAATTTTAAGCAGGAGCTTTAGTTTGAAAAATGCCAAATTACTTGAAGTGCCCTTGGCATTAACGAACGAGCAAGGCAGCACCTTGCGCTGGCGAGAGTTTGGAACAACACCGTGCGCCACGAAATTATTACTTAAGCTCTTTAACCCCGCAAGTGACAGCGCGGATTAGAAGTTAGAAGAATGAATGTTTAAATAGATAATCAACAAAGGTTACTGCCCAGACGTTGTGTGATGTGGAAAAACGTGCGATTTCCATCCGAGATGTTTCAACATCTCTGCTGCCTTCGCTCCAGCAGGATGATTTATGGCACGCTTCCCTGCATGCTCCGAACAGCTTGAACGCTGAACTGGGAAGCTCGCACTCCGTAGAGCATGTGCTAAAGTGTGTTGTTTCAGCCCTGCCTGGCTCTGCTTGTGGAACAAATGCTTCAAACCGATCCACTGGATGCTACTCGACACACAAAGCGCACGTGCTTAACGTTATCATAACGTTGCATACCCGAACGGTTCTAGTCGTTCCGCGGAAATTCTGTAGACGCTTTTTACTAGACGCCTATTCCGCTGATTTTGCATGGTTTTTATACTTTTATCAAATTGCCCCGTTTTGTAGATCCACGCTGCCACACAGCGCATCTGGCAGCAGGAACTGAACCCGGTCCCTGCCCGGTGTATTTTTTCGAACCAGCCCACCAAATCACATCGTGGTTGATAGATGAATCCCGGCTGTTTATGTACGGGGTGGGGACGTTTTTATGAACTCCTATGAAATATTCAACTCAATCACCCGGAATTGGCACATGCCACGCACTGGGGCGCACTTTATTCGCTCGGTTACAATCTCTACTTTGATAGGCTTTCGTGATAGCAACAAGTTAATCATTCTCATAAATTGCAATCAACTGGTTTTTCGGACAATGTTTGTCGCCTTTCAGGCGGAGCGTTCTGATAATACTTTGCGTGACTCGACGATTGCTATAATTTGTTCTCCGTGTCAAGCTGCGGTTTCGGTTTATGTCCGCTTCAATTGAAGCGCGCGGCACAACTGTAAACCTGTTTGTCCAGCTTTCCGTCATCAGCTGCGTTCCTCGAGCCGCAAAACCTTCTCATCTTTAGTTATTAGAAAGGCATTCTGCCAAAAAATCGTGAGCAATTTTTCATGAAAACATGATTAATGTCGGTTCCCATAAAATAACGTTTGGGCAAAATTTGGGAAGACAGGAGTGGTATGGCTGTTCGGCATAGTTTCTGGCGTAGCCGCTTCACCTCGGGCCAGAAATTTGAAGCGCCCAGATGTAGACAATAAAAATTCCTCAGTATCCATTTTGAATATTTCCGCCAAATACGCCCAAAAGTATGCAATAACAGTAGCAGCCTGTCGTGGTGGTTGAGTATGTTCCCCTGTTCTGTTGGGTGCTAAATTCGAGAGGACACCAGACAGAGAAATGTTCGAAGGAACCATACGGCCGCTCTACGATGTTCAACTTTTGATCCCGCCTCGTTCATCCACAAATCCCACACAGCAGAGACCCCACTGAAGCCTAAACGGCCCACATTAAGTGCAAAGAAAAACACTTGCCCCATTCACCTACAGCTGTGGGTTCACCTGCAGCAACAGCGTACAGCGTTCGGGGTCGTCTATTTTCACAGCCATTAGTTGGGGTTAATAGACGTGCCCGGCTGAGGGCGAAAATCGATCTCTCGGTCTCGGTCCGCTCGACTCGCTCCCTTTTAACGCTCTTACATGGTTGAAGCTGTACGCAAAATTCTCGCCCCACACGCACCCTAATGACGCACGTGCTGGCCCACGCCGGCCCAACAAAAACCACTTTGCAGTATTCCCCCCCAAAACAGGCCCAGCTACCAGTGGCACCGTGTTGATGGTAATTGAATTTTAGCACCCTCATTGTAAATCCGACCATTACCGACAATTTAACTATCAAAAGCTATTTGCCGGGGTAGTCTGTGGCCCGTGCACGTGCGACGCGGTGCAAAATTAGCACCGAATTGACACATAACATGGTGTGGGGATACCAGACCACCAGTGTCAGGTCTAGACAAGATCTGCCAACCAACAGAACCCCTGCGGGTGATAGCTCACAACAAGTTTGCCGCCCCGTAGGAAGGAAGAAGCAGAAAGAGGTCGTCCCCAGGGCTCAGACTCGGCTAGCGACCGAAATGTAATCATCTAATTAATTTTCCGTTTAACAAGTTTCTTCAGTCCCAGGTTCACCTCTGATTACTTATAGGCCTTAAGCACACGCCCGGAACACACAACAAAAAGATGCCCAAAAACGAAGCTCCTTCCGGTGGCTGTCTCCCGGATTCGAAGTCCACGGTGGAGTTCCGTTCCGGGCGCAAAGTGATGGGAAGACAGAGTAACAATGTTAAGATAGGCCGAGGCCGAGGGCTTTTCTTCTTCACGCTAACTACTGGGTCCCGCAGGGCCTAGGGCAACGACTTTTTTCGTGGAGGACGAACGCCGTTTCTGCGATGGACGGAACAGCTGCCGCCACGATGGTCGGCCATTCTGGGCAGCTGCTGCCTCTGCCGTCGCCATCGGGACGTTGGCGATGATTCCCAAAGGGCGATGTATGGTGTCGCCTAGTAAATCAGTAATTTCAAGGCGAGTCGGACGTGTGGCGTCCATCAGAAACTGCGGAGGACCCTAGCGACCCGGAAGAAGATAGCTCTGCGTCGCTAACTAATTAAGTCCCAACAAAGTGTGAATGAGCGATGGGAGCTGCGGCCGGTTGATTGGGAGCGATTGCTACAATGATGAGCTCAGCCGACGTCACCAGAGCGAGGCCGCCCCAGTCGGCACCGGGGCACCGTATTCTGGAATCGAGTTCGATAAATTCTACAAATCCCATACTGGTCGTATCGCGACGCACACGCCATGTACGGAACTAGAATTGGCCCAGATTATCGTTAGGGGCAATATATCTAGCCTACGGGGCGCGGACTCGGTGGTCGCATTACACTGGTCTGATTCGGCTGGTCCAGGGCTTCCGCATATCTGAGGGGCGCATCCTCCAAGTTGCCAGGTCTTCGTTTCCTGCCCGCCGCTTTGCCCCAATTTACACAATATTTATTTGTGCATGTTTCTCCGCTAATGGGTTTCTCCGTCGGTTTTTCGTCGGCCATTTTGGGCTAGTGTTGCACACTCTTCGCTCGAAACGATGCTGGCGTAACTTGCCGGCTCCTGGGCCTGGGCCGATCTGCTTCCGGCATGGATTAGCGGGTAACTCAATATGGAGCATGCTTTCAATTTCGTTCATTATGGCGGCTCCGGGCGAGCTCCGGGCACAGCCACAGTAATGGCCGATCGCTCCCTGGGATCCGTTTTCTGATGCAATAATTACGGCTCACGTGGTGGCTGTGGGCAGAAGGCGTGCGCATTTGAGTGGCTTCCGGGGCGTGGATTTGCTCGAGTAGACGGACGGGCAATAAAAATACTACATCATCAAAATGTTCTCCCAAGTTTGGCCCTCCGGCCCTAGTCAGAAAGCTGATTCCATCGACCCGACGAAGGAACTGCGAATTGGTCCGAAATGAATCAGCGCCGTGGGAGCTACTCGTCAGATTTATTGTTCATGACGTCTTCAGGACGAAAAGAAATTTGTTTCAATAAATTAATCAACTAGAAAATGTTCCGATTTCTTAGGTCAAGCCTTCGAGCTGTAAATGAACATTATTTTATCAAGAATCAGTACCATTTTGGGAGTACTGGTCAATTGGTGTACCAGGAATCGGTTTCGCCTGTTTCGAAGCTATTGTCGTTTTCCAATTGCCTTCCTTTATTGCTTATTGCATTTTGGCTTCACTCCAGTGGCAATCAACGATGTCCAATCAAACCATTCGTCCATTCGCGTATTCACTCAAGACGGGGTTTCCCATTGCTTCCCATCGCTTGGTCGTGTTTTTCAATTTCCATCAAAAGGGCAGCAAACGGCGCGTCTCTATTGTAAGCTGTATTTCTAAAGCGATGTTTCGGTGCCTGGCAAAAAACAGGACTGAAGAAAAGCGCACAACTTGTAATGATGTAAAGTGACAAGTGGAGTCTAATTGAAAATAAATACTTTCCCCATGGCGCTGTCCCAGAACCAGCAGATGTTTCGATGGGCGCTGTAATATTGAGCGAAGGTCTGACAGATAACATCGATGGGCAAGCGGCACTCCGGCAAACACTCGAAGTCCAAAAGAAGTTCGAAGTTCCGACGCAAAATAATCGTAACGTGTGTTACACCCGATTGAAATTCGGATGACAAACGATGAGGTCCACAATGCGTGTAGCGTAAAACTGTTGACCTACTTCAGCACAGAGCGAGCGCCGGAAACGGATCCGAAAGGACGCGCCAGCGTCCTTAGTGAAACCGAATATGTTGCCCACGGTCAAGTGGACTCCATCGGGTTGGGGATGGAACAATTCACAGACCACAGACGAAGATGGATATTCGCGGTTCGAAATTACCAACGACCGGCCAATGTTCTTGGGGGCAATTTGGGGCACCGAAAGTGGTCGATGATTCGTTGTTTGCGTTTTGCTTTCATTTCTAGCGGCCACACTCAATGGAAGCTTACCAGTCATCATCAGGACTGTTTGTGGAGCACTTCAGAACAGTTGTTTTAATAAAGATAATCGATCATTACGTATTTGCTTTTTGCAGAGTGAAGTATTCTTTGACCACATTTCATAGAACGACTGAGAAATTACACCGTTGAAATACGCATAAGGGCTCCTCGTTCTTCAGCCCATTATAACTTCGGTTTCCTCAGTACAACGGAGTTAATGACTTCCGAAAGCTCGGGCGTTTGCCATTAAACGAGACACGTCACGCTAATGAGCATGCAAATTTAAAAACAATATCTGAACCGTTTCAAAAGTGCCACCAATTAAGGATTATATAACAAAACGTTTGTTCATTGAAAGACGGTTTCCGTCTGTCTCCATTAATGGCAATTAATACGCGCGCAGAAAACACATGCAGCTTGTGTTTGTGCGACATTCGTGACGCGTTACCTGGAAATAAGCCGCTTTTGATGCTGATTAACTCCAGAAAACGGTATTGACATGGGTTTAAAACAGTCGACACTGACTCCTCATTGTTGAGTGTTGAGTACATTACAATCTTTAACACAAGCTAAGCAAAGTCTATTAGAGTTTTTCTGAGAGTGCTTTCTGTTTAAAAATATTACTTTCTACTTAAAAATAACAAAAGTTGTAGTATTAAAAGAAGTATGCTTCGTTCCAACAGCCATCATTTTAGTTGCTATATAGCTGTTAATATTTGTTCCGCCAACATAAGCTTTTCATTAAACCTCTCCGCCGTTACACTTGGTTTGAAAAGGTTTGTCCACAACGGCGCCTGATTGTTGCTTACATTGGTCTGTTGATTTTGCCATCTTTCCACTTTTCAAAGCGTGCCCAACAGCCGGGTCCGGCTCACTATCTGACTGCGCATCGGGTCCAGACTTGCGAGACGGCTCGATAAAGCCCGCCAAGGCCAAGAAGTGCAAAGCCTTCACCGGCCGGTCGAGTTTATCTTAAGTTTGTCATCAGCGCCTCGCGCCGTCGTTAAGGATAAGAAGCGTAATATCGGCGTAAGCGCTAGAACTCATTAGGATAATAAGCACCTGCTTAACTCTTGATTTTCCGAGCGATACCCCGGCGTAGACGGGCGTTCGTCCCGCCGCCCGACGAACGCATCGCGTAGGACGTTGAGCCCTTTTCTTCTTGGGGCTGATGGTTTTTTTTTTCTTTTCTGGTGCCTTTGGTGTACAAAATCTGTTCCCCTGGGCCCTGAGCCACTCCACAAGTGGGGTGGAAAATTCTTGGTCCGTCGACTACAAAGGTACGAAGGCCACAGCAAAAAAAAATTATATTTCCACTAACGCTCCGAGAAAATGAAAATCGATGGACTGCCGGCTGAGCCTCGTTACTGTCGGCCAAAAACTAAGGGGAGCTTTTCGCTTTAGCGAGCACCGAATATCCGTTCGAGAGGTAAAATATAAGCTCATCACGATCCGAGCTCCGGAGCCAACGCGGAGCGCTTTCTTGCTCTCGTTCTCCCTGTGGATACAAGCGAATCAAAAAGTAGAGTCTATTCTTTTCCGGGCCTAAATTGAAATTCAATACTCGGAAGTGATTTGGATAAAGCGATTTAATCAGTTTCTCACGTTTTTAGTGCTCCGTAGAAAGCGTGGAATAGTGGAACCTGTGGAAATGGTTTGATGTTTCACCTACTGTCGACGTTTATAGTTACGCAAGAAACTGCTTCCTTAATGTTGCTTAATTTAGGAAGGCGATAAACATTACTTTAATTTGCTTTAGTGTTTGAAGTTTAATTTTATGTAGCAAATCTATAAGAGATACATGCATCCATTTTTCTTATTGTCCTGCCTTGTCCAGCGCGGAGTTTTTAAACTAGAAATCGCCACAATTTTATCTCAAAAGCATAAACTTTCAGGCCGTCGATTTTCTTCGCATAATATCCATAGTTTTGATAATATACGCACTCTATCTTTGTTATCTTAAAGTCTCGCTTTCGGTGCTTACTCAGTGAGATAGAAATCGCCCCGTTTCTGGGCGACATGATTGGCGACCGGACAGCCAAACGCCAGCACTGGCCAATCGCACTCCGACGCCCGTCACATAACCATAAACCAGCTGTCATCTGCTAATAGGAAGTAAATACAGTTCTTTTATCACTGCGATAACGGAATGCCATTACTTTTATTTCGTCCTCGCCCAAAACGAGTTCCGGCCAGCGGTTGAACGGAAGTGTCTGCTCGCTCTCTCATCCCTCTCTCTATCTCTGACTCTCATCTTTTTCTTCCAGACACCCGAAAAAATCCATATCGTAATTGCACATCACTCGATCGCACCGGATTGGCGGCCGCGCCATCCGTTGTTCCTGGCCGCCCCCTGATAGGGTCCCGGCACCGATAGGTAGGCTCAGCAATATTAACAGCAATCATTCGCTTGCGACATCGTGCATAAACCTCGGGGCTACACCGTTGCCTGGTCCGAGCGTCTGTTTTCCGTCCTATCGGTGAACGAGTGCCAGGCAACCAAATAACCAACCAACATGTTTCTGCGGCTCGCTAGATGCTAATAGATTCACCGGGTCCATTTAAAAAAGTTTGAAAAAAAAGAACCCAAGACCGGGGGCGTAAATTTAACGATCACCATCTTTACCTTGGTTGGCGAAAGGCGCACACACCGGGGAAGTTGTTAAAGTTTATTGACCATCAACATCAACATCATCATCGTCGTCGTCGTCGTCGGTGGTGGCTTAGAACGGCCCAGCGTAGCCGGTAGCCACGGAGGCCAATTTTCATTCGCCCCGAAACAATCATAAAACATCCATTAATTTGCCGCTTCCGGTTTTTATCAACTTCCAACATCCGTCCGGTCCAGTGGGGGCTGCTGTCAGCGCCGTTGCCGATGAAACCGATCGCTCTGGTGCTAATGTGCGTTATCACCCTCTGGCCGCTCCGACAGCTTTCGATAACGCCAATCAGAGCACCATTTTTTAACCGCAAAATGGATATGGCTCAATAACAAATTTGGGGCCCACTACACAGAGAATGCTGGTTCCAGGGCGCAAGGAGCTTCCTTGCGCTCTCCTAATGTTTCAGCGAATGTTAATTAGCTGGTGCCCCGAAGTGAGCAAACTTCTTCTGAGCGGAGAAAGGAAATTACTAACACCGCAGTGGTCCACGATACGATCCACACACATCGGGGGGGCCTTGCCCACGACCGTTTAGTGCTTCCGGTGCTCAACTCATTAAAATTCCGCCGGGGGGCTAAAAAGGCTCACCGGAGCGGAAACAACAGCCAAACTGCGGAAGGCTGCGGGGTCTTTCACCGGCTCATCCATCAGCTGTTCACCAGCCACAACCAAGCCCGAAGTGTGTGTTCCGGGTTCCGGCCAAAGGGTTCCGGCTCCACAACCTTGGCCTTACCCACGGGCCTCGAGGACTCGCTCCACTCGCTCCAGCAAAGCACGTACCATGTCCTTTCATCCTCGAGCTCGACGACGCCTTGACGCGAACCGTTGCGAACCGGTTCAGGTCACGTCGGCTCGCATGTAATCTGGTTCGTACTTGCGCCACGGTACCGAACGCGCAAACACACGCAAGATGGATGGGCTGAATGGTTGGTGCGTGTTTGATTTATTTCCAGGATTCGTACCGGGCGCTTTCTTCTGGCGCAAGTATTGAGACCGGAGAAAAACTGCCGGCACTCGGCCACCGCAAAAAAAAATCCTCCCCGGCGTCATCCACCGAAAGTTGAGGCGAAAAATAACAGCTCGGAAGCTACGTTACGGCAGAAAGGAAAGCGAACGACGGGACGAATGGAAACACCTCAATCAGTGGACGTGACCGAAGACACATTACATTCGCGCCACACCCGGCCAGCCGCACGGAGCGATTGACAATCGTCGGTACAGCTGTCACTTTGAAGTTCCCTGTGCTTCCGTGCGTGGCGCAGAGAATTGGAATGGATCTGCCAGGCTGCCAGCCGGCCGGCCGGCCCCGGCACAGCACATCTTCACGTTAGATTAGATCCGTCACTTCGCCGTCTTACAGCTGGTGTTCGCACCGTCGGCCGTAAAATCTGTTTCATATTTCCCAACCCTCGCCATATTGACGGGCTGTGGGCTGTGAATAAAAACCAACAAAATAATCGGACACCGAACCAGTGTTCTTTGCCTCGACCTCGCGCTCTGCTTATCGGAGCGGTTCCTTTGTGTTGGGTACCCGAGTACCATTGGTTCAATTTTTGCTCGGTATTGTTTCCGGTCCTGTGGTTACGTCATCTGTCATCTGCCAACACGAGATGCGCCCACAATGGAGACCAGGAGTCAGCCTACAAGGGCATTAATTGAAGCGCACGGCACAGCACCAGTTTCGTCGGGTATCCTTCGCCGAAAGTGGCGAGTAGGGCTCTGGTGGCCATCCCGTGGGGACCACTCTTTTCCGGCTACTCCGTCTCGCAAGCAGTGATTGATCAATCACGCACCGGACATAATTTCCACAGTGTCCAAGACCACTGCACCGGGGCTATCTGGTGGTCTGGTCAACCGGCGCGCTACTTCATCGCTAGACCGACCGGTCGGGAAATCTCCCATGATGGATGGCCTAGCGTGGCCAATGGATGACGCTGTTTTGACCAACCAAGCCCGGGCGGCTGCTGGCTGCCCCATGCCCAATTATGGCCCCCGGGGCTCACCTTGCACGCCGAATGAATATAAATGAAAAATATCGACCCACAGTAAAAGGTGTGTAAGATTAAGTGGCGAGTGGCGACCACGGACCTCGCTGTATCCCGGGCCACACGCAGCCTGCCGGCCACACGGATAAGACGCACCAGAATGGTGGAGCCAAACAAACTGGGAAATCTAATTAAATCAATTCCCAGCCACGTTTGCGAAACACCCGCGTGTAGAAGGCTTGCGACCGGCCGGCCAGCCGGCAGGACCAGGGCGCTGACCGGCTGAGAGAGAGAGAGTTCATACCCGCTACAGTGTGTTTCCTGTTTGGGGAAAACGACTCACTTCACATCCGTGGCGAGATGCTGTGGGCGGTGGGCTGTTAAATTAATTAGTAAAGTTCCTCGATACTGCAGGAAAGGATGCCCCGCCGGGAACTGCCCGGGAACTGCCCGGGAACTGATGGTTGCGTGTGGTCCGCTGGCTTCCCGCGCGGCAAATCAATTCTCATCCGTCGCCAAGCGCGGATGAGTAGAGGCGCATATTCCGTAAGGGATGAACGGGATAAACTGTGTCGAAATAATAGCTTTTCTCCCATCATTCATTAATATTTTATCAATATTCATACAAGACACCGTTTCTTTGTGATGGGACCAAAAAAAATCAACGGAAAATTAGTATATACCAGGCTGTTTAATAAGTTTTGCGGTTCAATAAGAAATATGCAATTTTATGATTTGAAATACACTTTATTATTCAGGATGTTCTTCCCGAGCATCAACATATTTGTTCCAGTGAAATTCCAATTTCAATCACGGACCAAAGACTGGACCAAAAGACTACAATAATATAAAGAATTTATTGTTTTACTAATTTGGATCCACAACCAAATGCCCTTCCGCATCCCAAAATATTGATGCTACTGCCTTCTTGGCCGATTTCTGGACACGAACTCGTTTCGGAGCCGTGGAACCAAAGCTTTCTGAAGCACAATACTTCGGTCAAAATATTGCTTACACTGCTCAATGAGATAGCCAGGGCATCTACTACATCTCTTTCAGTCACTCAACGATTGCCCAATACTGTATTTTCCTGTATGTTTTCTACGATTTCAAGTATTGTTCCAATTTTTAGGTGTCCTTGACGTGGTTCGATACTAAAGGGCTTGTATGCGAATACTTGAATGATAGATTTAAATGAAACTTTCCATAATATTATGCTTTCTCATATAACGCTTTGATTTGCAAAGAATAGTTTCAAGTCCTCTTCACACTAACTAAATACATTGGAAAACTCCTTTTGTGGAGATCTGGCAAATTTGGCCCTTCTTTAATTTGGTAAAGAAATTAAAAAAAAAATACTGCGAAAACATAAAACATATCGAATTTAAAAAGGTTTTTGGATTAAACAAGAAGAATAGAAAATGTAAAAGTTAATTGCTACGTTGCGTGAAGCTTGCAGAGTTAAACCATAAATTACTGATAAAGTTGTCAACATTCAGCAACAACAAAACTGCTAAGCACCAAAAGTTAACGCAATTTCCAGATGCCTCAAACAGACAATTGCTAACGCATTGCTATTATGAGAGACATTGGATATGATTAATGATCACTATTGTCCTCGCAATCGTTACGGAATTACTAAACTATTGGCCTAATACACTTCCATTACAGTTCGGGCAGCATTTTCCATCATCTGTGTGTGCATGAGATCCTTTCGAGGGACGGCGATGTCTTCATACACTACGACCAGAAATCTTCGGACACTAGCTTTTGCTTGTCATTACGCCCCGGGTGCGGCGCTCGGTTCACCTCGGAATGCTCGACTACCATCTGCCACGTCCAGCGCGAAAACCACTTTATTCTTCCGGGCACGAACCGAGCTGCTGCAATAAGCGAGTAAAAGTTTCGCTTATGTGGCGCAAAATTGCCATCAAATTTTATTTCCTGCTCTGCTACGGGAAGCCCTACCTGGACCTACCGGGTGGCCACTGGAGGTCCAGTTTTCACGCCAATTGAGTCGTTCCTTCTACTGCTCGGTGTTCCGGTGTTTTCTCACACCGCACGCCGCATCTGCTGGCCTTAAGAACTCCTGGCCACATGCCCGTTTTCGGTGCAGCAACTTTAATTCGTCGATTGGCTGCAGGATACGATTTGGGGTAGAAAGTTTTCTGGGACCAACACTCTCCGGGTCCGGTAGCATCGTCGGGTGTCCGGTTCCATTTACTGTGGGGAAGCCGCGGGGCTTGCCAGGCCACGACTTTACGCTCCGTGAATGACTAACTAGCCGAGGGAAATCAACCGGCCTCGGGGCAGGATGTCCGAATAACGAAAACTTTCACCGAATTTCGACAATCGCACACTAATACTGCAAAAAACTGACGCCGCCGGTGAGATACTTTCGGAACCAGCGTGACTAATTCTAGGCCACAAAGTCGGACTTTCGAGCAAGGGTTTCTCCAAGCCACGTCGAACGGCTACACTTTAAAGAATCACCTGATTCATTGGCGTCTCGTAACTGGGGGGTTTCTACCGCAAAGCAACTTCTTTTGATTTGGCCGCATGGCAGTTATGTTTAAATCTCAAGTTCTTCAAGCGTCTAGACAATGCCTCAGACAAATGACCCGCACAACTCAGGCTTTCGGCCGGCTCCAAACGCTTGATGCTGTTTAAAGTCATGAAAATGTTATTTGGAAAACAAACTTTTCCCAGGTTCCATCGGAACGTCGAAACCGTTGAACGTTGGAACTGGAGATCCGCTTTGTCGAAGCCGACAGACACAACTCATTTGGGAAATAGATTATGAAAAGGATTTCGTACAGTCCCGTGGAAGCTCTCTCTCCAGTTGAGAGCCGTTCCATCATGGCTCTCCGTGAAGAGAAAGTGAAAAGTTGAGCCACTTGTACGGGACGGATACGGCCAATTCGCAGTATGCTAGTTTACTTAAAACTTTGACCACTTTGGAAAGTTACCCTGCTTATGTGCTCTGCATCCCCTTACGCTGCGGGTTCACGTACACGGCGGGATTCACAATGGATTCGAACGGGATTGAAGAGCATTCTTTGGCTGTCAGTAGCAAATAATTTAATATCAACTTCCGAAGCAAACGGACTTGTTTGGTAAGTGATTTTCGATGGGCAACCTAATGGAATGTGTCATTTGGTCCGGGAGAGTCCATTCCAGTAGATTTACTCTCCGAACAATCTTTGCACTGAACTCAATAAATAGTTAGTTAAGCAAAGAGTTGTTGTTCCTATCGAGAGACTGTTGAAACGAGTAATAAGATTCTGGGTAGGCTCATCTTATAGGCAGGAAGGTTTCTCTGTGGTTAAAAAATCGCTCTGTTGATCTTTTAGCTTGTTCACAAACTGAGGACCGGAGGCTGTAGAAACGATAAAATTCAATTACAATGGATAAGCTGATATCGAAATGGAGTACCTTCCGCGTTAATCCCGGTAATGTTGTCGCCAAGTTGCGATCTGCTTTTTTCCACGTTTTTTTGCCGCGCTATTGCTCTATTTCTTCATTTCGTGACAGGGTTTTGGGACACAAAACAAGAACACCGGAAAAAAATGCTGGCAGATAGCAAGGACTTCACAATTTCAAAAACCTCTACCTAATACGGAAGTAACTTTAGAGAGTCTGAATGTTTTGGATACCTGTGGCGATGGAAATGGACCCGACAGAAGGGGAACATCGTGGCTCGTCCCAAAAGCTACAAAATCCAGAAATAAAATCATCTTGAAATTCGTATGTACGGCCGACGATAACTTTTTCGGGTGGATCTGGTGTTTAGTCGAGAAACCCCAAAAAATGGAAGTTTATTAGTTTGAAGCCCAGACCAAAATGTGCACCCAATGCTAGTGTTATAATTCAACATTCGGCCATGAGTGCCACATTTCTCTGGCTTCTAGTTCAAAAAGGGAAGTCCGTCCAGCAGAACTCAAGTTGTTCACTAATCCGTTTATTGTTTGCGCACGCTCTAGTTTAGGAACATGGAAAACTTTTGCTTTCCTCGGTCGCCCGAGTAGTGTTGTTTTTGCAAACGTGTTATTTTTTCGTTCCTTCTCCTGTTGAAATAACATGCGAACCAAACCAAACAGCAGCACTCTATGAATAATGAATTACTTACATGCCTAATCCCTTTTCTTGTTTCGTATACGCTCGTCCATGTTTGAAAACTTTTCCGCTCTCTGAGAGAGAAAGCCTCCATTATAGTTGTTGTGAGAAAATACGGTTCGAGTAATTGGCGGAATAGGGTTACGCGCCACGACGTGCTGGCTTTTGCGATGCCGGAGAAACCTAATGTAGGGCGGCTCAGCGCCAAGAAGGATCGACCTCGCGAAACTTTGCTTCTCTTTAGCCACGACCGTGCTGAGCCTAACGTTATGTGAGCGCACACCACTCCGGACTTCATTAGTTGCGTATTCTATGGACACACATGGCCTACGGAGTTGAACAGTCTCGTGTGATAAACAATAGAAGTTGGCCGAAAGTAGGCCAGCCTCGGCAGTAAATCGTCATCTCCGAATTAATCATTCTCGGCTTGTAGAATGGTATGACATTTTTTTACTGTTTTAAGAGTATGTCCCGAAAATCCGTTTGCTGAGCCAAAGTCGTTTCCACGAAACTGACGGCTCTCGCAAACGGATAAAACGATTAATTGGATATGTATATGAATCACACAAATCATTGGCTATCGGTGTCTTTGTATTGGCTTATCCCTTTTGTGTCACCACTGCTAGTGTTTCATAAACTTTAGTCACTTCTGTGTAGTTGATTAGTTAGAGTATAAACCACCTGCCTGCTTAACTGATTTGAAGCCAGCAATCAATAAATTTATCGCTCGGCCAACAATGTAATGTATATAGATGCTAATAACAATGCTAACAATGTAGAATATAGTGTACCAAATCGTAAATACCATGGTAAATAGTGAAGTAGGAAGCATAATGACATTGACTTACTAATTTTTCATGCATGGAAAATGTTACTTAAAACCTCAGTCAGTTTTCAATTCGACATTCAAAATGTTTGTCTTGTGATATAGATAATTTAAGTCCTTTCCAATGCCTTTCGACATTTTTCTATGGAAAATACAGGTACATTTTTCAAACAGGAAATGCACGTGTTTCGTATGATCGTTGTAAATTATTGTCAGTTTGAGCACATCATTCTGTTAAGTAAATGTACTTCAACAGGTTTGAAGTAGTAAAGTTAAACTAATTATTAAAGGAATCATTTATATACAAAAACTCCCAAATTTTCAATACATACTTTCAGACCTGACGCAGTGCTAAAATACCACATTCGACGAGTATAATTATTAGGAACAAAGTCTTCAAATAACAACGACCTTACAACATTCTCTTTAAAAAAACTCTTTTGAGTTGCGCGTTTACTTCAAAGCGCAGCCGTTTCCAATTACAATTCAATATGTAAATATAGACTCATATTTACTATGAGCTTCAGGCCAGCCCATTATCACCATCCAATAGCTGACTGGATTCCCCGGGCGAGTCCGGCATGTCACCATCCATTCAAACGACAACCGATGTCCAGCCCTAACCAATAATTCAGCAGCAGAATTCGGGAACAGGAATTCTGGACCCGACATCCCGTTTCCCATTTCTATTAACGATCCCTTCCTCACTCCAGCCGGCGGGCGGACAGGCGGGATGCTGGAACGCCACGCACAAAATAAAAGGCCTCAATAAAAAAAACTGGAGGAAAACCTTCCCTTCATCCGGCTATCCGTCATTTCGATCATGTTTGATTAAGATTGATTGGGTAAATTGTTCGGCTGGCGTCGGTTCCGGATCGGCTTGGCCGTGTGCATTCTACCCCCCCAAAACAGCCGTCCATTGTCGAGGAGAGTAAAATGGGAAATTGAGAGTTACACGGATCGTTGTCATTGATCGAGACGAAAACAACCCAAATTAATCCCCCAAATTGCTTCGGTCCCCAAATGGAAGTGTTTCTTGATAAAAACATTTGCCTGTCTGAAGCACCCGACAGACGCCACCGGCTGCTGGAGTAATGGGAGGTAACGTTTTGTAACCCTCTCGAATCGAAATGTGAGTGTCGTAGACCCGATGACCCTAATATGTGACGGTGTGACTTGTATATTATACAAAGCTACAAATATAGCATACATCATTATCGCGTCCATTGTCAACACACTTTACATTCCCTGAGCTTCTACATTGGGACCACAGTGACCCGGAATCCGAGCCGAGCAGCTCCCGGCATGGCATTTCCTTTCCGTAAAGGCCGCGAATCGCGCCGGGGAAACGATGCGACCATCAAACATTCCATAAATTATGTTAATAAATCTCCCGTGCCGTGGCACCACTTACAATCAAAGAGCATCATTCGGACCGGCGACTTCATCATGGGCCCCCGTGGCCCGCTGCTGCTGTGCGCCGAAACGAGCAAAAACCGAACCGGGGTCCAAAAAGGAGTTCCACTCCGAGCACGCTCCCAGCGGATGCTTTCGAGCGGTCAATTTTTGCGCGGTTTTTTTTTTGTTTTAAATGCCTGCACCGTACTTGTTGACGTTGGCCCCGATCCGGCTCGGCAGGGTGCAGGGCACGGGCAGGGCCACCAAATCTGCCGGGGGCAACCCGGTTATGGTTTGTGCTCCACGCCAACGCCCGCTTGGCCACTTGGCGGCGGAGCTGTATCTCTATTTCGCTCCGTTTCCGGAATATTTTACTAAAGCACCGAAACTTGTCCTATTTCCTTCTCTGCGCTCGCCCCCCCTCCTTCCGGGCCGGAACCCAAAAAGGATGGTCTGGGCCCCCGGAGTCCGGAAATCGCGCCAACCGGCGCAGACGACATAAATGACGTCGATAAAAGTGTGAAAATGTTTGCCTCCCATGAATATTATAGCCATCAGCCCGGGTGGTCTCGCCGTGCCATAATTCGCCGTACAGAGAGAGAATCCCCTCCCCTCCTCCTGTGCCTTCCGTCATTGTGCCCCCTCGATCCCACCAGTTGGCCCTAGCCTCAGGGAGCTGCAAATGTCCCCGATGGCAGTATGTTGGGAGGGAAGGAAAGACTGTGAAGGGAAGACCAGTTAACTGCAATGGCTTTATGCAGCGGAATATGGACCATGACCATGTATGCGTGTGGGTTCGATGCAAAAAATGGTAGCTCCAAACCTAGGATTTGCATCGGTCGGCGAGAGCAAGTGAAAGGAAAGAGAAACCTTTTTAAAGTTTCCATTTAGAGCCCTCCATTTAACGGCCACGGAAATTAAACATCTAATTATTAGAAATTGCTATCTTTTGCGCCATGTTCACGGATTCTATTGGAAACGAAATCGGTTAACGGTTTGCTAATTACTCAATTATGTGTGGATTCTATTATGGTACACTATTAGTATCCTCAGCACATCATATTCTAGCCTTTTTTCCAATAAAGACAGCGATTTTAGGACCTAAATCCTTCACTGAACGATGAACTGAACGAACAACGCCTGATGCTGGCGAAAAGAGTGCTCAACGATGTGCTAACTGCAGCACTTAAAACACCCAAAGACAGCAGACGGCGGAGATATGAACAGCTCGTTCGGCACCTGCTTAAGTCCCATTGTTTCGATCGTAAAACTGCGGACAGAAAATGAAGCCGTGCTGTGAGGAACAGCAAAAACCTACAACGGAAACACGCACACTTATGGACAATGGTTATGCTACCATTCACCACCCTTGGCCGTCCCGATTCGGGAAGCATTCCGACTGGAACTTACGACGCACCAGTGGAGAAGCTTCCTGCCATTGTTTTTCCATTATGTTGTTAGTTCCCGTTCCGGGTTTGCTCTCCCGGCTAAAAGCAGCGGCTAAAAATTGTGTCCTTAATTGCTCTTCACTGGTGCTGGGTACCTCGAGTGCTCTGGACTTCACTTGTGCCCTGCATCTACACACATGTACAAAACCCTCCACTTTCTCGTGAAACACGTCGTTTATCGCCCGTTTCAACAGAACAAACCATCATCCGCCACGTAACAATTAAGGGGCACGAAACTGCGCTGCAGCAGTGCAGAGCTTTGGTATTTTTATCTTAGCCCGACACGTGGCGGCATAGGATAGCGATCTTAATGACGATTGTTTGGGAATCTTAAATTAAAAATAGTCGAACTTGGCGTCTTCGTGCCATCGGATTGTCGGAGGCCGATTACGATCGTCTGGAATATCTGCCAAGCACAAGAAGTGTTTTCCGTGTCTCGAAGGCGCATCCGATGAACGCGTCCCCTGTCTCGAATGCATCGGAAGAAAAATCTCATAACAGCCCTCAATGCTGCCTGCAGCACGGTGCACATCCACCGTGACAGGATACAGGATGCTTCGAGCATACAGAAATTAATGAAAAAATATCCACCGTTTAATTGGCACGTACGGAATTCAATAGGAACTCTTACGGTAGCGAGCACCTGAAATCGTCGATGATACGAATTCGGGCGAAAGGTGCAATTGATTGAAAAACATAATGATTGCTTCATCTTTAATTTCTTTTCAAATCTATTTTTCGTTCAAAGTTGCTACAAAAATTTCACTCAGTCTATCTAAAGGTTCGTTGGAATATTAAGTTAAGTGCTAAACAGTGAAATCAATTCACGGAAGCCACAAACAGCAAGGTATTTTCACTTCCATTTGACATAATCCGTCCGGTGTTATATGAGGACAAACATTGGAAGAATAATTGGATTGAATTGTATGATTTCTCGGTTGTCATTTGTTTGCACGAGAATTATAAATTGCAGTGATTAATGCATTTTTGCACAATGATGTCACCTGTGATGAATGAAAGCTTTAATTGGGACGATGGCGCGATGCCTACGGGTAGCTGGTGGTCTGCCACGCCACGTTCTCTCGAAGCATGTGTTTGAAAGGAATACTTCCTTCGATTATCAATGTTATGTCAATGTTATCACATCGTAACAATTAAAAAAACCTTAATGCTGACCATTACTCATGTTTCGTTTAGTTTAGTATTGAACGCGAAGTGAGGAAGTGAGGAGCTAACTTCTTCCAAACTGAAGGAATTTGTTGAATTTGAAACTGCTGAAGTGTTTCAGCGAATCCGCAACAATACGCATAGTTAAGATTCGAAGAAAAATGAAATTTAGGAAGAATCGTAGTTTTAAACATTCTGAAAACGAAGGTGTAAAAATAAGAGACTTTAAGTCAATAAAATCTGGACCAAACTTTGGGTGCTTATCAAAAGTCTTATCAAACAGCGACCGTTCGGTCTTTGCCCTCGGGCAGTAATAGTAACTTACAACCATTGGAGGACATTGCAGACATTACTTGCATCGTTAAAGTGACGCAAATGAGAAAATATGGTGGTGGCACAGTTTCAAGAATACCGAAAGGTACGCCCCATTCCGAGCAGGACGCCCTCTAATATTCGTTGGAGCCTTTGCTCGGTTTGATTGTATTTAACTGAGTTTTCTGACTTTCTGACCACGCAGAGAGCAAGTACCCAACGAAAGAAAGCATCACCGCAAGTCCAATTTGCCGGCCAGGCCAGGTGGTAGTAACAGAAAAACCGGAACGGGAGTGTAAACCAACGACAAAGATAATTGTTGGCCATTAAGCGCGAGCGATGCGGTTTGTGGATTCAAAGCAGAAACAACAAAAGCGGCCAAACCGCGCGTGTCTTAAGAAACAATAAAAGCACCATTTCTAGATAATGTTGTTCTTCGGTTGGGTTTTTCTTTTTATTCTGCACCCTAATAGTCTCGTTTTTTTACTTAAAGCCTTATCCCGAAAATGGTGCGGTGTGCTGGCAGAAACCACAACAGCCCCAACGTTTCGTGCAAAGTTTTGAACTGGACCTTTTTCATCAACGGCCCCAATCGTTCAGTCTCGAAGATGTGGGTTGAATGTTTACCCAAACGCGATAAGGCCATTGTATCTTAACTGCAACGCTTCGCTCTGTTATTCTTTCTCATGCCATAACCGGAGGCATTTCTTTGCGCCTTCGGAACACGAAGGATCAACAAGCAACCCATAATATTGTTTCTACATTGTTTGTGGTATTACTCACTTTTCCGCGCTTCGTCTGTGGTGAAATCTCCCTGCTCAATCCCCACGTTCTCATGCATTCCGATAGAGACATTTAGCGATTCATTGCTTATGGAATCGATGCTTTTTCTGACGCGCATCAGGACATCAAAAATTCCAAAGAAATTTCATCAATAGTTTACAAGAAAAAGCAATGTTCTCTAGTTTGGGGAAATAAAAATATTTGTTAAATAACGGATCATCACCATGCTCTTACCATTTTGCTTGCTGTGCGAAATACTTTATTTCTTATCCTTCTCCAAGGGGCCGTTGCAGTTACTATCCTTATGCGCATAAACTTGCTGCCACATCTACCCACGGGCAGGTCAAAATAAAGCGATATTTAAGAGATTGAACTTTTGGTGCTGCCTCAGCGATGGACGCGCATCCAAAGTCTACAACTCGTAACTTTGGACAGATTTTGGCCGACAATGTTGTTATTTCTAATGATACACCTTCGACTGCCAGCCACCATCAAGAGCATCCCCGGGCTGCCGGGCCGAGAAGACGGACAGGGCCTGGCTCCCGAAATTTGCATAAAACGTTCCTGGACCCATTTGCATAAGGCCATTGAAAATCACAACCCCCTGACGGTGGCAGGGCAGGACTGCCTGACCGACCGACCGACATTTCCGTTTGCGTTCCACGCTCTCGGGGTAATGATATCCGATACTTGGTTACACTTTAGTGGGTGATTTGGGAACCATTACGAAGCACCGTCCCTTTGCGTGGCTAGATTTGCGTAGGGCGCTCGGCCACGATGCTACCGTAAGTCGGTCTGGATTTTCGGAACATTTTGCTCGGCCGTATTTGAGAGGGATAACATAAAGCTAAACAGGCATCACAAGTGGAACTCCACGCGCTGAGTACACGATTGAGAACACCTTAGGCACTAAAAAGGGCCAGAGCACCGCACCGCGGTAAATGAAATGGAAACCATTGGTTTTGATCAATATCTTACTCTTCATTTCCAGTCCATTTGTGTATTACGGAGTCAATAAATAAAAAGCTATAGGTACGCGACCATTAATAACCAATAACGAACGGGGATGTGCGTAATGGGAAACAAAAATGTGGCTCATGATTATTCTGTTTCGATGACTGGTAAATATATAGTGACCCCTACCGTGGACCCATGCATTTTAAATCAAAACAAAGTACAAGAAACTCTATGCAATATCAATCAAGTTCTTTTTTTCTGGCCATGTTCATCTTCTGATCAGAATGGCTCTTCTTCGAATGGTTGGTAAAGCTGTTTCATCTTCACCGTTTCGTCATTCACATGCAACATAAACTATCTCAGTTCTAAACCAAAATTCTAACCGCATGAAATTGCCCGAACAATTGAAATTTATCGTTTGCAATAGATTCTTTATGTGAAATAGCACTATTAAAATCGATCAGCAAAA
This sequence comes from Anopheles bellator, assembly GCF_943735745.2. Taxonomy (NCBI): domain Eukaryota; kingdom Metazoa; phylum Arthropoda; class Insecta; order Diptera; family Culicidae; genus Anopheles; species Anopheles bellator. The sequence goes on along the minus strand of NC_071285.1, from coordinate 23,541,095 downwards.
CACTTGTAGGTAAATAAAGTAGATTCAAAACGGTTCGCCGTATTCCAATGGCGATCTCCGTCGATTGAATCCCACGAATCAGCCCTATTTTGTAAAACCAATCGGACCTCAACGTCAACACGTGTAATGGGGAGTCATGGCGTCCATATGGTTCAAAAGGGTATTTTCCATAATGTCTATATGCTGTTAGTTACTAACTTTGAATGTCTTTTGAAGAATGTTTCTGCTCTCAAATTAAACCTTTTCTAACAAAAAGGGCATCTAATTTTACGTGAAAAGTTTTTTATTGTTTTTATTTTTTTTGTTACCTATTATTTTAATTAAAAAACTAGCATTAAATTAGACAGATTAGAAACCGACAAAAACTCTGTACTCAACAAGTATATTCGATACTCTTTTGACGTGAAATATGACGTTTGACGTGAGACTAGTGAAATATTCACTATTTTAGACAAGTATGATGTATGTCTTTGTTTAAAAAAGCATCTTTGTCCAAAATTTGCCTGAATCAATACAATAGGGAAAACAAAGCAATAATGCGCTGAACATGAAAAAAGGTTCATTATAATCGAAATATAAAGCAGTTCGACAAAGAACATCATGCAAATGTTCCCTACAAATAGGACCCATAAGCCATTAGAATTACTCACGCCATTCACACATCACCTAGACCAAAGCTGGCAGCGCCACAAGCTGCCGTAAGATTAATGTTCCGTTTGCAACAATATGCGAATTTTCTAGAGCAGGCACGGAAAAAGGGGCCTAAAAGTGTCGTTTTCGCCGGGCGGAAACCCTATTCGTGTCATTTGACGTCGTATGAGTCCGCCAGCTGAGTATGCTTAATAAACTGCGATGGTTAGGTCCCGTGCCTGTCCGGGTAACGATCTGCTGAAGCAATTTATTGATCCTTCCCTACGGTCTACTGCCCTATCGGTCCGGATCCGTGTGAATATTTACTCCCTTTTCTTTGAGAAGTTTGTTCTTCGACTCCGTCCTGTTCGGTTGATTCGCATTTCGTTATTTTGGCCACCGAAGGTCAACCATTCGCTGTTCACTGTGTGCAGTCATCGTTTTCGGTATCCTTTTTATGCCGATTGTTTGGGCATCTGTTTCCGGATAGTTGATGAGATGGCTCGCCGGTTTGACTGTGAAGAAGGCAGAAGATTCGGGAAGTGGGGCGTAGCATAATAAACAAACACGTATTCCCCGGGCGCCTGATAATCGAAATTGAATTCGTGTCTAACATTGTCCGTGGCCGTGCGGATCATCTGCATTTGAAGTAGCGTTTCCACACCTAGCGAACACCTTGGGCACGAAATATCTGCATTGGATTCCACAACCGAGCAATAGAAAGAAGTATCGGAAGGAGAAATTTCCTACATCCTTTCAATACTGTGCCTAAGCACTTCAGGTAAGTAGAGCCAAATGGAGCCTATAAGAATTCGATTCAACTTCAGGACATAAATGTTCGTTCCTGACATCATAAAGTCAGCCTTAGAAAGCAATATGCTGTCCGCTGCTCGGTTCTGATCAATTCTGCACAGCTATTCGATAAAACTGTCAGACCATGGTCCTTTGTGGTTTATGAGCTGACAACGTTTACGGTACCCACAACATGCTAATAAAAAGCACACAAATCCGGTGTCCGATTTTAGTACCGAAGCTCATAAGCCGGTCGGGTTGGTCGCTTTCAAACCACAGGAAAGCACCGATGTGTCCGGGGGCTGGTTATCGGTGCTACCGATGTCAGCATTAATCCCATCGAATATCTTCGGATCCGTGCAGTCACGTAAAGGTTTGCTACGGGTGCACCATTCCGGCGACCGACCTACCTGTCTACGGAAAAAGGGCACGGGTATGAAATTTTCTGGGACCGAACTACGGAAACACCCGATTTACCGATTACCGTTCGAACGAATTAGTTCCAATCAACCCCACTTCCCGGCTAATTTGAAATCCTGCTCCGTGCTCCAAAAACTTTTAAACTACACACCGCCGAGAGTCCTTCTTCTGGGCGCAGCTCTTTTCGGGGGTAGACGGCCAAAAGGTCGAAGTCACTAACGATGAACGGGATAACACTGACACAAATTGAATAACATCGTTTCATCGCTCCAGTTCTAGTTGATGGATATTGATCGGTAGTGCATCAGCGGTAGGTGACCTTCTGCAACCGCCTGTCCTACGCTCCCTTTGAAACACTTCAACGTCAGATCGATGGCGGTTGGATCTGAAGAACATCTTGTGCTTTTGGAGCGCTGCTGAATGGATTTTGCGTTTCAGAAGGATCCCATAGATCGGCTTGAAGGAAACTGTTTTTCTCTTAATCATCCATTAAGTTGATTATGAAACTGTAAAATTAATTAAAGAAGTAACAAAACCAGACTTTCAACATGCTAACAATACAATAAATTTTATAATCCTTTATCTTTTGAAGTTTTCCCACATGCAGGTTAGGTTGCGTGACATTCAATAACAATTTAACAAACCAATTCTTATCGTCCTTAAAGTTTCCATTTAATCCCGAAACCAGCACGGCTTCATTAAAACTACGGTCCAGCTCCAAACACCGGAGGATTATCAAATCACGAAAATTAAATCACCATTTTCACGCCCGAATATGACAGTGATTCCAGGATTGTTCCAGGCTGCTGCCATTTGTTGCACCATTTGCACCGGTTTTCCCCCGTGAGAACCATTGGAACCCATATCGCTGGGAAACAGTCGGCCAACCCATGCCACCGTTTTCCATCTGCTCCATGGCGCAGCGTCCGTTTGGCTGATACAATTATGGTTGCCGAGCTGGCACATGGGCAACCGACGCCGGATCGTATGGTGGGGCACCCAAAACCTGCTCCGTTTTGCAACTCGCTTAGCTTCGGGCTCAAGCATGTCGAATTAGTGAAACCGTGCCCGTGCAAGGCACGTAGCGATGCACCACAATTGGCTTTAAAATAGAAGAAAAAAGAAATGGCGATTGACGTTTTGTTAAACCTTAACACCCTTGAAGTGATGTTATTTCGCCAGCACCTTTCTAGATGACCTGGTCACGCGTCGCGGCAAACGCCTTATTAACTTCACGTATCTCGATGAGTTGTTAAGCACCTCGACTCGACGATGGCCATACAGAGCCGTCCATCAATTAGATCGCGCAAATTAATGACACCATCGTGCGCTCTATTTTATGGCCAATTCATCCCAATTCATTTGTTCCAGTGGCTCTCCCGAGTGGCAAACTTCCAGTCGTGGTGCTACGTCCCACTGCCATCGGGTCCGGGAAGCCGAAAAGTTGTCCGTCCAAGATGTCACAACGCTACTGCTGTGACTGTATCTCGCCACTACCCGGCCGTGACAGTTATGAAAGTTTGCTTCTTCAAAAACTGGGCAATAACGAGTGCCATTTTACGACGACGAAGGCACGTTACTGTACCGTCGGTGCCCCAGTTGGCGCACACTTGGCGACAGAGCTTAGCTTTCGTGCTGGGCTGGCTCCGACAAATATTCATCATTAGGCGGCACCGTTCGGGCCATTGTGCGAAGTTGGGCAGAAGCATAAAAATAGCACTATCATGGCACCGTCCGCACACACAGAGTAACGATGGTCATTCGTTGGCTTTAGGTTCGTTGAGACGATCGCCACTCTTCATCAGGGGCGTTCCGGATGTGCCCCGGAAACGTCATCCGCCCCAGCCACTGGACCGGAAAGCCCAGAACAGAAAGAGAAACTATCGGAGGCGCTTTCGCGACGGGACACGGCGGGGGAACCGTTTCATTACCGGCTTTTGAAGAAATTGATATCGACGCCCAAGAACGACGGTGAGGTGATGGAAGTGAGTTTTTTGACCAAAAAGTTTGACGGACGTACGTATTCGGGCACGTTGTCACGTTCCGAGCTGCGTGTACCTAATATCAACAAGTCGGGCTATGGTTTGGTTTGGGTTGGAATACAATACAAGAAAGCACAAGAACCGTGAACGTAGCGTGAGGAGGTTCAACATGAGCAAATGTTCGTAAAAAGGAAAGGAATAATATTCTCTGGTTTCCAAATATTATTTTTTCAAGTGCATCACTTACTTAATTATAGCTACCAATTCGCAAACTTTAATACACGGTGGATCAATTAATTGAATCAATTGAAAATTGACAACGAAAAGAACTAATCTTACAAAGTTGCAGGACAAAGGCAAAGTTGAAGCATTTGAAAAATAACATTCGTCCAGTTATGGCCGAGGTAACACAAAAAGCAGGCAAACCACACAAAAAATAATTCTCGTGTTTTTTAAAGTTGTTTTTTGGAAATAGACAAACATTTGTTGTTAACCTTCTAGTATCGAAATTTGAGTATTGGAAAAAGTGTGTCAAATAATACAATCACCATAACTTATTTTTCATTATTTAAGCACTACATAATGAGACAATGTAATTGTAAGTCTACAAAATTATGCCAATTACTAGGTGGTTACCTTGAGATTTGGACTGTTTAAAAAAAAACATATGTGGTTTACTTGGTAAAAAAAAACACTCATCGGCCATGGTTGGCTACATGAGTCGTGATATTAACATTGTCAAACCATTGGAACGAAAACTTCTTTTTGATTCAAAGTATGTGCCATCGCTAGCGCACATTTCTTCTCTGCTAAATCGTGGATTCCCAGACGAAATAATTGTTCGTCTTTTTAAGCAAACTAATTAGGGGCCAAGTCTGGTAAATACAGCGCGGGGAACTAGCAGCTCCCACCCGGGTGATTTGATAATATCCTGAACCAGTTTTGCTTTGTGCTTCATGGAGACGCCAGGTTCAGTAATCATTAAGCCCCACCTGGCACCTCCATTTCGGAAAAAAAGAAACTGCATTTTGGTCGTTTTCGATCAATGCATGGTTCTAACTGATCATTTGTTGTCAGCAGCGATCTGAATTAACGGCTACACCAGGTAGTAGGAGCTTGTGTCACACCACGACTTTCTGGTGCCATCAGAAAGTTCTTTTTAGGAGTCCTCCGATGCTCTTTCCTCGTTAAGCCAAAATCGCCATATTTAAATTTTTTAAACCAACTGCGGTCTTCCAAAAACAATCTTCGACAATCATTTGATGCGATTCTGCAGCAGTTTGCTTCATCAGGTAGCAGAAAAATAATAATCCCTATATGGACAGGTACAAACGTTGACACTAACACTTTCTCTTCGTTGGTCTAACACTTTCAAAACCCCTTACTAACCTTTTAATAGTCCGAACCTCAAGGAAACGAACTGGTATACCGCTTTGTTAAGCACAAATCAGACTGAACCAAATCCGATTTCACCAATGCAAAATGCTTTTACTGTAAAAATGGTCAATTTTTTTCATAGTTTTTTATGCAGTTTTCTGATGTCGATGTTTTCGTATATTTTTCTTCACTTCCTTCTGATCAAACCATTCAAAGTTTTCGCTCAATTACAGCCAGTGACACCATAGCGTTCCGAGCGTTATTCATTTACACAAGTAATCTCCATAAAGCAAAGCAGCAATCTCCATTATGCAAAAATCGCTGTTACCGAAAGGAGACCCGTGCTTCGGTTCATTATTTTACTGATGGAATGCAAATACGTTGACACGCAAAATTCATGTACTCAATGTAGCGAGTCATAAAACAATTTTCGACGACTGCCATGGCGTCGGGGCTCGAATTAAACGAATAACAAATTGTATGGACACGCCAAAGAGCATGCTCCATCGTCAACCTCTGCCTGTGTGCTAGCAGCGCGTGAAATTCCACGAAGACCACAGTTTAAAATACGGCCACCACTGCAAGCGCCATACAAACAGTGGTATCCTTTTGGCGCAGGATACCTTACGCTTCGTTTTTTAACCTTCCCCATTGATTGAGTGTTGTGCCCCCCCGAGTTGCCGAGTTGAAAAACTGTTCAATCATCAGCTGTGGGCCAGGAAAAAGAGGCCACCGGCAACCCAATCAAAGTTGTTTCGAAAACACAAAGAAAAGCCTTCCCCGACAGGCCACACCGACCGTCGATCATCCATTTTCCGCTAACTACGACGGATACGGACGCTGTGTTTTGATCAAACAGTCTGTTTTTTAACCAAAAATCTCACCCAAAGCCCGTGCCCACAGTAGCAGCAGCCGGGGCAGCCGCAGAAAGACGACGATGATTTTCCAATCAGTGTAAAAGCTTTCACGGGAGTATGTGAGAAAAATCGCACATTCACACACGAGCCCCGGCAGCACTTCCGGCCCGCCGGTGGAAGGTTAATTGGTTAGTTTTTCTTTTTCTTGATAAAACGATGAAAAATGGCCGACAAGTGAACGAGGGCGCACGGCCCGGCGACAACGGCTGCGGTTGAAACGGTTATAAGTTCGTGACGTGGCAGTGACTGGCGCTTATTGGAAAAGTGCTGGAGAGCGCGCGGTGTTGATTGGCTTTTCGGTTGGCCAGAGCCGCCAGGAATGGCAATCAGTTTGATGGTTTCGTCGATTAAAAACATATCGCCTTCGCTACCGCCGCCGTGGGGCGTAAAAAAGGCCCACAGTAACATAACTACAGAGTATCACGAGAAAGTAGTTGCTGGTTGCGTGAAACTTTTACCAGCAATCAGCAAACCGCAAAGCAAAGTGTGTGCATCTTGCCGGCCCGTATCGGCACCAGCGGTGGGGAGTTTTCGAAAAAAAATCCCTTAGATTTTCACAATCTCGAAGTTGTGCTGGCTCAGAAAAAAGAAACACTCCGAAAAAAAAATCACGTCCAACTAGGCTAGAAAAATGGAAACCGCCACAAAAAAAATGCGGGAAGCGAACCAGAACATCATGCACCGAACAGCACATGTGTCTTGTAAGATCTCGAAACCCGGTGGATTTACCCACCACAAAGGAGCGTGGACATGTACAGCAACAACAATGGAACTTCGTTCCTCTTCGGCCCTTGCTTAAGTTTCTCGTTCTAGATGTGACCACATTCTGGAGCAGTAGCGCTGTTGTCGAGAAGCTCTCGGAGAACGCCACCGAACGCCTTAGCGAGGTTCCCGCCGACCACGAACCACACGAAATACATTCCGGGCCAGTGAGTTTTCCTTCATTATCTCAGCCAACCAGAACCTTCAGAGGCCCCGAAACGACAGCAAGCCGAAAAGTTATATGCTAACGAATCTTCTTCGGAGGAGTCTTCGGGGCAACATGAAAAGTGACATGATGGTTTTTTATACCGAACCCTATACCGAAGTTGCGTCCTCGGTGCCGACAAAATTGCCCACCATGTAGCACAACCGCCCGTTTGGTGTGTGTCTCACCCACCGTATAATGGGTGTCACTTTTGGCTCATGCTTCAATCGAAGTCCCGAAGCCAGCTAAATTTAAAAACCGCACCAAACATCCCGCCCGAAAGCAGAGCGCTAGAAGCATCCCTTTCCGAAGGGCTCGTTTAGTTTGTTTATTTGCCAGATTTGTTTGGCCAGACAGCCAGACAGCGACGTGGGCTAACTTTTGCCAGCAGTACTCTCGCTAGTAGTGGTGGCAGTGACAGACTGAAAGGCAAAACGTGATGGAGAATGTAACAAACGGCACGGTCCTCGGAAGAGAAATTGTGTACCATCATACGCTGGTAACTGGTCGTTCAGCAGAGGATACACGTTAAAGCGTAAAAGGGCGAACTAACAAGTTTTAACAACATTTTGAGTATTAATTTAGGTGACTTTTTTTTCGTAACTCAGCACTCACATTTCACTGTGTGACACTCATCTACTTTCAAACGATCTAAAATCGTGTGGCACGAATGGGATTTTACGGTACTTTGGGACTCATGTGCGCCGTCGTAGTTTTTCGTCCTCACTTTGCTGGACAACACTGGGTTGAATAGAAGAATCCTTGGGTGCATCTGGTGGGTTCCATTGTGCGGTTGAAATAAAGTGTAAAGCGAGCTTTTTAAGGCTTTTTGCTTGGTTCAAACGAGCTGTGTGAGGCGATACCGAACATTCGCGCTCTATGACGGCAAAATTCGTTTACCGACGCCACCTTTAAAACATTTTCTCTGTAAAAACTGGCATAGATTGGGTCACCGGATGGCACGTGAAAACGCTGGGATGGCATGCACCCGAACTTGCTTCTGATGAAACGCTTTCCTTTTGATAGGATAAGGATAGGATAGAATAAGTAATTCTGAATTTAAAGATATCTTTACCATACGCTTCACATGGCTTCTGTTCGAATATTTTGAACTGAATGTTTTTTTATGCTGAATGCGAAAGAGCGTTGGTCTTGGGCGATTACTCGTATGCTTCCTTAGTTTTGCTTTCTGTGGATTATCACTTGAATTCGTTAGAACTAATCAACTAATCGGTGTGTCTAGGGTGGATAGAACCCTCAAAAAGTAGATCTGTGATATGTAAAACCAAATTTCATCGCCCGAGACGAGGGACCGAAACCTTGCTGTGAACAACTCGAATTGCAAATTTCTTTCTTTCAACAATACTCGTATCTGATTTATTCATCCAAAACTCTATTCTTTTGCAGTAATGTGGCGGTTTCTTTTATGAATACGTTCCTTTCTAGCTCGATATATCCTTTCCATTTAATTTCGAATCAGATACTTTTTCGTGGAATAAATACGTAACTGATTTCGTTTTGGATAAAACACTCACGTTCTCGGCATCAGAAAAACTCCCATCAGAATTGATGTTTCGAAGCTGCCATTAGTTTTCTGATAGACGTTTCTTATTCTGGTACGATATTATGAAGAATGAATATTATGAAGAACCCTTGTAAAATTATGTTCAACATTGTATTTTTCAATTATGTTATTCCTTAGCGAGATTACAACCAAACGATCTCGTTTGAATATGTTGCACTAAGATCGGTGATTTCAGTTCAAAAGTTTACTGACCTTATTATTATATTAAGATTTTTAATTTTACAGCGGCCTGACTTCCGTTCCGTCGTGGTCTATATTACCCGGAAGTCAACATTTTACGAGGATACCATTACCAAATCTATTTCAACTCTGCACCCCCGTGGAAGCGGAACAGTGTATAAGACCTGGTCAAGCGGTGGTCCAGCACAAACCACACCGACCTAACAAATGGTCGAGGTGTGTGCCGATGGCTGACCAAAGCCATTCCCGAGCCGAAACGAGCTGAAAACTTTCAAATGTCTGTCTGCAGCGTAGCACAACGTTCCATACGAAACCGCAGCGGTCTGTAAACGTAAAAGGCTCTCATCTGCAACATACATGAGCCTCAAAGATAGTACGATACAAGGGGCTTACGAAAAAATGTCGCCAACTATTTAATGAGCTTAGTTTCTGGGAGAGTGCGACGAATGTAAACTTTATTAATTGCTTCGGGCCCTTTTCTGCCTTTTCCACAGAACAATGCGCTACGTAGGGGACAATTCGGTTCGCAGTCAAGTGTTGCAGCTGACGGATTAAACTCGGCACTAGCGGTACTATGAGCGGCGCTTCGCCCAAGGACACGATGACGATTACACGTTCGCCAGAGGCCGTCGTGCACAGATCCAAGCGGAAGCGTCTGTTACAGTGATTCGCATCTCGCCGCGCCTCTCTCTCTCTCTCACTAACGAACATTAGCGTCATTAGCACGTCAGCGTGAATGTGGCGCCCTCCAGCAATCCGCCATGATGTATCGATGCTGTTTAATTGCACTAATGATAGCGCACTGTGTGTCATCGGCGGATCCGGTGGCGCGTCGGGCCCGCCAGCTGAGAACGGGCGCAGGCGGCGTGTCCGAACAGGACCTCCGAAACAGGAGCCACACTGAGGGCCCTGGGCCCATCGAGTCCACCGGAAGCCGGGCGCTCGAGCTGGGCGATTTCGTGACCGACGAGCGACGGGGCGTCATCAGCGAGACCGCCATCCAGCCGCTGATCGAGCAGGACATCTACGATGACGATGACGATGAGTCCGGGTCACCCGACGACGATGAAGATGACGCGCGTACGGTGACGGTGGTGGAAGACCTCGGCGGCGGAAATGTCATTATTCGCGATGTCCTCCGGGTGGGAGTGGCGCTTCCGGGCAAACTGACATCTCCGCCAGCGCCAGCGGACTCACTGGAGGCGCTGGTGGAAAAATCAATCGCAACGACCTCGAGGTCGAAACCGCACGCCAGCTCCCAGCACCACCGGCCGGAGCTGGGCCAACCGCAAACCCGACGCACAGCAGGTAATTGTGTTGCGCCATTAATAATTCAAAGAATTGTCACCCGCGGGGTTTCCTTTTTTCGCGCCTCAAGAGCCTCTCGCACTCGCTTCCGCTGACCGGCAGATAAGACGAAGCGCAGGAAATTAGATAAAACTGGAATACTAATCAAGGTTCGTATGTTCGCGACGTGCGAACGTTCAGCTCGTCACATTAAAACATCAGGACGGGCTTCGATCAGAAGCTTGAAGGAAGGTGCTTTGGCAGATCGGCCGACTAATGAGACTCATCAAATGGAGGATTCTTTCTAACTTTCTTCCCGTTCAAGCTAAACGGGCGCAATGACGGCCCACTTCACAGAAACAGTTTGCGAAAAGTGCCTCGGGAAACGTAAACCTTCCCGAAATGATTAAGATAGATCTTCTGAAAGTATACTCTCTATTTCGTAAAGTACGTTAAGAATGTAAGGAATTAAGGTCGTACATGCCCAAAAACATTAGCCCTATCTGACATTTCATCACCAACATATATTTTTGGGTGTTTTTTCTTAATCAATTGATTCTTCGGATACTTTCGTCTTTGATGCTCCTTGTCCACTGGAGAGAGAACGAGAAAACGAAATAAGAAAAATATCTAAAGGTTGGTCATTAGTTAAGTCGGAAATTGAGTCATATTTTTTGTTATTCTATTAGAAGGCAAGCAGTAATCAGTGCTGCAATGGTATCGAAACGCTGTCTGATTCAAATTAGCACATGACAAATCTCTTCTTCTGCGTAGACAATGATCTACTTGTTGATCTCTGTTGTTTGCTTCACAATTTCGCATTGCTAACCGAGCCGTTTCACGGGCTGCCTTTCAATGGTCGGACGGGATAAAAAGGTCCAGGTTTTAAGTTACCTCCCCACCAATTTTGAGCCAAATCGCTTCAGTCGTTCTTGAGTTATAAATAGTGTAACTAAGGCGACATTCTTTCACACATATAGATTCTCAGTATTGGATAAAAAGGTACAAAATAGTCATGTAGCTAAAAGAAGAGGTCGGCATTTTTTTTATCAATTGAAGCATTCTTCTGAAATGATGACGAAACTGCATTCTCGGCAAAGCGAACGACAAACTTATTGTCTTGCTTGCGAACTGATCGCTAAAGCAAACTACAAAACCCCACGGGGGCAAAATCGAGCGTAAAGCGCCAAAAGAATACTTGGCAAACAAGGTAATCTCATTGCACTGTGAAGTGCGCTATTTATTTGGATCAATTCCATTCGGAGTCCTTTCGAAATCCTTTCGCAGCCGTTTTCGACGCTGCCTAGTGTGGTGCTGTGAAAGAGGTGAACTCAGAGCAAGAGGAAGGAAATAGACAAACACTGGGAACAAACAGCTCGTACGGGGCGGTGCACGTTGAGCTTAACAAAACTACCAAACACCGAATCCTTCCTTCCTTCCGGAGGATACTGGTTGGCATCGGGCGGCCCAAGCATTGTGCCGATTTCAGCTGAACCAATCGCTCGGCACTGAACCGTGAGAGAGCACAATTGTAATTATTATTTATGAAGACTAGAACAGATGTGTTCGGAAGGACTCACCCCCAGTCGTCCTCACCGGGACCTAGCAATATCCTTTATCCAGTGCTGAGCTGGCAAAAGTATTGCTAGAAGCTTATCGATACGTTCAGGAGCTTTCTTTCAATTGAATTCTTTATTCCTATTTTCTATTCGCAGCTCTTTGGGTAAATTCAAAATACCTTTCATTCGCCTCGAGTTTGAATATAAATTAATTTTCAAACAATTACTGACAAACACCGGCAAACGTGACTCTTTGGCGTTGCGAGTTGCAAATCGTTCACTTTTTCTTCTCTATTCTTGTCAACTGCAAGTTGTACACTTGACCGCCTGATTTATTGGCAATATCAGCATCTTAACGAGATGCTTGCTTTCTTCTAGTGCGCCTCGAGTGCCACGGCACGAACCGAACGAACGAACCAAATGAGCGATACCGAATGCAGCATGATAAATCACTTTCTTTCGGCAGAGCGTCGTTTTCCCGTTCGGAGGAATGAACGAAACAAGATTAATTGTTTATGCTTACCGATGATGACAGGCTGATGACACCGAAAATTATTACAAAATTGAATTCAACTTTTTGCGATCCTTTCGCACTGACGTAGAGGGTGACCATTGACCGAATCGTGAGGTTATACGATATTTTTTTGCGTAATGCAATTTGATACAAATTGCTCAGAGCAAACAACCGGTCCGAATTCCATTTGAAATGATGACCAGTAGCCCATGCGTGGAATTTAATACATAGACGCTTTGACTTTTCGGCAAGTTTGCACATATTTTAGTTATGTTTGAAACTGTAAGCTAGTAAATTTTTGCTAGCCTTTAAAAGTTGTGCCATACATTTGCTACCGACCGCCGGGATCTGGATGCTTTCTGAAGGCTCCCAAATAACCAACGTCATTTATGTTGACGTACAAAAAGTTTGTTGATTAATATTTAATAGCTGCCTAAAAGGGGATCCTGCAGCCTGATGGGAAACGGTGTCCGAAAGGTTGCCATGACGAAAGATACTGAGAAAGGTGGAGTTGTTTCAAAAATATACTAACATTTGAAGAGAGTTTACAATTATATTTAATACGGTTTAAAGCGAGTTTTACAATCGATTTCTAAAAGGTAAATCACACTTTCGTGGTCAATAAAAACAATTTAGCTGCTTCAGGCGATACAGCACTGATTGATTGAGCGTAGGAATTGGATTGCATCTGAATTGACTATTTGATTGCATTCAATCGACACATCCCACACTTCATTCATTGGTTTGCATGTTCCGCGGTTCGTTTTTATAAACACGTACCACGAGTATTGTTCGTTATAGTAAAAAACCACGTAACAGTGTTTCAATTATGTACGGCAAGCAAGGAAAATGTTTCTTGTTGCAGCAAAGCGGTATTTTCCAGCGCAGGGTCCGCGAAAGGATCGCATTAATTATGGGGTATTTAACTCGGAGCAGAAAGGGAAGCAGCAAAATATAGATGAACAGATCGAGTGAGAGAAAAGCGACGAAAGTAAGCGCAAAGGATCCTAGGCGCATAATATCAGAACAGCATCCCTCATCTTCAACCATTGTTAATAGCTCCGTCGCTGTAATGATGCAAATTACCCTATTTCTATGGCAGAAATTATTCAAAAGGTGCACGATGCAAATTGCAGACAAAAACCTGCAGTAGCCCTGCGGGCGTGCAGCGTCACGCCACGTGGCGTAAAACGAGTTGCGTCCAGACGAGCTGAACCGCTGCCGCTGTTGGCCGAGCGAAGTTCGTGGATAAGGTGGACTTTCAGAGCCGCAAGCATGTTGCACGCTGTTTCAAATGCAATTATTTTGGTGCAAATCGAATTAGTCAGGCAGCAATGCGGCTCTCGCCAACAGCTATTTTGGCGAACAACGACCGGCCGGTTCCGGGTAATGTTTGCCGATTGACTTTATCATGCGAAAGCCTCCTTCAAATTAACAACCTAATGAGCCATCGTCACCAGCACACACACCCCGGCATCTGTCATGGCACACCGGTCATTATTATTAAATGATGCGGCCCCGGTAAAAAGCGGCCAACATAACGACCGATCGCGATCGCCGAAGAAGCGTTAGTGGCCAAGGGCACAAATTAATTGATTAATTTCAAACGCTGCTGCCTTGCATCAGTAATGAAACGTTATGCAATAATGAAAACTGATGACATGCTTTCGTCCAATTCTGTACGGAAATATGCTCCCATAACGTATTTAAAATTGATTAAAAATAATTCATTGGTTCTGACATTATATTTGGGTTATTTTTATCCCTATTGCGATGCTACAAATATTCAACGCGTACAAACGGAGCCGCATTCTCGGAAGCCCACCGAAACCCTTTAAGATTCGCTCGAAAGATCAATTCAGGCTGGGCATCGTTACGTTCCTTTTCTGGCCACATATTTTCGCCGGCACGCAGCACGGAAAGCTGTGTTTGATCTTTACGCCCTCGGGCACACGGTAATGGCTTCGCAAACGAATTCCTTTAAATTTACAATTCACCAGAAATCGAATCGCGTTTGGCGCTCGTGGTGCGTATCTCCCATCAAACGTGATTCCGAGTACCTAAATAGGGGAAAGCTCGCCTCGTACAGATCGCACACACCGCGCGTTTCCGTTCCGTTCCTTCCGGGGGGGCCAATACTCTGGTTTTGGAAATTGAAGTTGACTCAATATCAACAGCACTTTACAGCGCGCAGAACAACCTCTTTTCACCCGACGGGTTGCCAAGCGCCGGCTTCAGCGCCCGTTCCGTCCGTCGGATTGCGACATTCTGCGCCACATACACGCAAACCCAAGGACATGCAGACAAGGAAAACATCGGCAACAGTACGGCATTATGCTCGGCCCTATTCGAGCCATCCTTGTTCGACACTCGCCGCCAATTTCCACGCCGGCTACGAAAGGCAAATTTTGATTGGATTACACGCAACTCGGTGTCCCGCGCTCCGGCTCCGGCGTTTGTAAATTTGTATTCCGTGCGATTCCGTGCGAGGTGGGAAGAATTGTAAAATGACGATGGAAAAATGACGATTTCTTTGTACGAGCAGCAGCAAAACTTTTCCGGGGTGATGCTGACGTCGTTGCGCCAACATCGGGTCCCCGGGGTGTGCCAGGCACCCGGGTCTCCCTGTGGGCGGAAGGACCCACCGCAGGGAACTATCTGAAGGACCCTAGGAGCAAGCCAAACATCAGGCGACAATCGGGCTGACAGTGTATAAAACAGTCTCTCGCTCGGCGGTGATCGAGTCGGCTAACCTCTTTCAAATGTCTCCGAATTGAATTTGAAATCCATGCGGAACCTTCACCCGGGGCTCGCCTTCATGTCGGTGCCGATCGAGGTGGTTAGAAACATATTCAAAAGCACTAGGTTGATTGACTTCTAACATGTCGTTCGATGCCGTTTCGATGGGTGTTTGATACAGTTCTACGCTAGTCTTGCGAGGGGTGAAAAGAGTCTTCAAATTGCTCAAACTATTCGAAAGAAGGATGGCAGAGCAGAAAGAAAGACACTATTGTATACACTTTGTCTACTGTAAGCGTTATTCAAGCAAACCGGTCCACAGACAATAATAAATTTGAAAAAGCATCAAAAATTGAAAACGGAAAGCAACGCAAGGAGCATAGAAGGGAAGAAAACATTAAGCAACTATTGCTCATAAGAAAAGGATAAAAAGAGTAAAATAATTGACATTATAAGGATGTTAAAAAAGTATCACCACTTTAGAATTTCCACAGATTATGTACGAGTGTTTTCAATATTCATATTGTTTGTGACGTAATACTCTGGTAATATTAAATTAAACCGTTTTGGACGCTAAGTTTTTTAAAACTTCCGTAACACGTCTTTTGACTTCTCTTGGATTTGCAAACAAATGCACCTAGTTCCAGCACACTGATCAGTATTTTGTGTAAACCGGGATAATGTCTGAAACAAAGCACCGTTTATTGGTGATAAAAAATGGTTCTCAGAGGGCCACAAAGTTCAGAGGACGTCGAAGAGCATGCCGAACGACCCAGCACCCCAAGAACAGACAAAAGCATTGAAGAAGTGAGGAAAAAAATGTTAGTCAACCGTCGTTTCAACATCAGAAAAGTTGCTTAAAAAGAACAGGAACAAATCGATTGGCTGCCGTTGAACCAAAAATTGTTAGAATTTTGTCAACTATATGAGACGAGTCGCCACAAAATTGCCCCCAAAGTGGCTCAATGTCGACCATTTGTTGCGCGCAAAGTTTTGACCACACGCTCATGAGACCACAACCATCGTATTTCTCCGGTCTAACCTCCTGTGACCAGTGAAGTGGGGAAAAATATTTATTCAAGAATAAATGAATAGTTTTTGATAAAGTACAACACTGTTTAACCAGCCCTAGTAAATCTTGATGGTTGATGGTTGGTTCACATTTTGTCTAAAAAAGGTTGTTTGCATGGAAGCAATATATTCATTGAGCAATACTTTCGGTAACAGCACTGCCTGAGTGGAAAGTAATATCAATTTCATACAAAAGAAAGTGGTCGTAAATAATAGACAAAGTCTCGTCTGCCCGTCGTTATGGGTTTTCCTTCCTTTTTTGCTCCGTCGTTTTTTTATGGGAACAAACCAAATACCTTAACGGCAAGTTTACGTGGTCTGATGCTTCCAATTGTTTTCTATTCCTCCCGTACCCAGACGAAAGCCACCAGTCGTCGTCATCATCGTTAGAACTAACCGCTAACCCGGCCAGTGATGGCATCTTCTTGTCTACGACGGATTTGGGCGGACTTACCACGGCCGGCGGGGCGAGTGTGCCGGCCAGCATGGCGAACGTGAATCTATCACTTGCAACCCAACGAACCATCCGAAGGCCATCCAACGGTGCGCAGGCCGTCGCATTGATCCAGAATTTGGCCGATGTCAGCACACCGCCCCTGGCAGAGCCGGACCTGCAGGCGTACAACGAATCTCCCGAGCTGACATCGAACCGTGGCCAAGGCCACCAACAACCAGCATCGGAAGCGACCAGCGGCAGCAGCAGTAGCAGTAGCAGTAGCGGTAGTAGTAGTAGTGGTAGTGATAGTGGCACTAATCCCAGCGGCTCAGTCCTGAATCTTGGTGCTGTGGCTACAACGGTGACAGTAATGGCGGGTGCGGGGCCACAACGACAACGGACGATCAATTCGATGAACCTTAATCCGACCACGCCGGCCATGGTGGTGAAACCGGTCGGCGAGCACCGGAAGCTGCTGAAGAGCACCGGGCCCATCCTGAACTATGTATTCGACCACCATCCACCGTACTACAAGTCGAACTACTACAACGCTAGGTAAGTAGCACACTGGATTTGGGGATAATCAATGGCTACCATTTTCGGGCGGCCAATGCTTTCAATGAATCAGCGGAAAATTGAAAAATGAAGACTCCAAGGCAATTTTCCAGGCCAGGTGCCAGGTTTTCATGGATTCAGCCTTCACAAAATTCAAACAGTGCCGTATTTTTATGTTATTTAAAATACATAGTGAGACAGTTTTTACTATATTTTATATGTCTATATCTCGGTTCGAATTGGCTCACTTTTGATGCTACGGCCACCGTTGCCACCTGCATGTTACCGGCTATCAAATCGGAACCGGCGGTCGGAAGCCGTCCAAAAACCCAGGCGGCCATTGCCATTAAGATCTCCAGGCACGTATCACTGGCGCAAAACAATTTCATCAAACACTCACTTAATGCAGTACCGGGAACTTCTTGGCCTAGAGTCCAGCCATTCAGCCACCGGCTCGATGGCCACCAGCGGGACTCTGGCTCTGGTGTGGGGAGGGGCCCTCTTGCCAGGTAGAACTTTTCGTGCATCATCTTGCTTAAAGTATGTAAAATTAGGCCAATTTCGCTCCGACGGGCAACACCGTACCGAGCTGGGCCGGCCGGGTGGAAAATGCACCGGAAAATCCGAAGGAAACGACGTTCTTTTCACCGTCACCACCGGCGGCCGTCGCAGTGAATATGGATATTGAGGCCACCAGCATAGATGTCGCCCCAACCCCACCCACTAATGGGTTCTACGTGACGCCGTTACCAAGCAAAACAGGGTTTCTTCCATCGGCGTTTGCTGCACACGATTCGATGCAGCTGAGAGCGGGCAGAAAAAGACGTGGAGTAGTGTATAAGTGGCTCTGGTTCATTATGCTAGCCGGCTTCGGTTTTACTTCGTAGGTGTTTGAGAAAATTCCGGCGAGTTGAGTTCTCTGGAGATAGTTCTTAACTTGTGCTGCAATTTCTAAATGGTCAGTGTGTAGGTAAACTTTTATGAAGGTAGATAACAAACAGAGGTGAGAGGTGATCGCAATTTTTCACAGAAATGTGGGGGTTATATTATAGGACAGGACTTCGATCAAAAGTGTGAAAACTCCACCCTGACTAAAAAGCGTAAAAACGAACGAAACATAAACAAATGAACTTCTGGAACCTACAAAAAACTGCAAATCCTTGAACGGAGCTCACGAGGGGCCCAGAAACCGTGTCCGCAGATCGCGAAAGTCCAAAAAGCCCGCTCGCTGTCGTTGATCATGAGCATTTAAATTCGAAATACAGATTGGCGTCATTTGCTGCACTCAAAAAGTAACCGTTTCCGGCCCTAACATACCCGAGAGCAAAGTACAGTGTGTGTTCCACATTACGCCGCCATCTACACGGCTCATTGTTCCGCCGTTTTGTGTCATTCGCGCGTATCATTTCGTCATTTCGGATCCGGCTTTTCTTCGCCGCCGGTGGCGACGATCGTTTCGCTGTTTCCGGGCTGCCAACTCCTGCGATGCTTCCGCGCGGAGCGTCCCCGAATCCCCGGTACGATGCACAATTTTAAGCCCATTAATCTTACTGCTCAGGCGGTGATGATGATGATACAAAAAAGGGGCTCCACCAGCGAGTCCATTTCCGATCGAGCCGAGCCGGCCGAGTTCATTTGGCGCGCCCTCTTGAGCGCGACGACAACGAGCTGACTTTTCGATGTCGCACCAATCGGGGCCGACCGGGCGCTTCGGGCGTCTAACTTTTACCCTGCTTCCGACGACTCAATCCGGGTGTGCCGTACGCCACGGCGCAATTCAATCAGAGAGCGTTGCAGATAGAAAATTATGATGCACCCGGGAAAAAAGCCGGGGGTCCGGGAAAAAAGGCGCTCTCCGATGGCGTGGCGAGCGCTTTTTATGGGGCATCAAAACCGGTGTCACTTCCTGGTACTTCTCGTCACACGAAAAACGTCACTCCGATGATGGCGACGACGACGACGACGAGATGACATTGATAAATCGGCTCCGCAGAGCATTGCGTTCGCCGTGCGAGCCGACGTTTTTATGATCACCATATTTGCAGCACTGCAGGGTGCGGCAGAGACCCCGGCACAGGGTGTGTAGTAATACACAGCGGGTCGGGTCGCCATGTACAAGCAACCGCCACGTGCAGAATCCCCGCTTAATAGGTGCCACCCAAGTATGAGAGTGTATCTTTCGTGCTCCATCATCTGCATTTGTCGCCTAGTTGCGTTGTCGCCCGACCGGGGACCGTCGTTCCGGTTCTAGCCCGCTAGATTGCATCAAACTTTGCCTCTACTCATGCATCATGCTATCGTGCATCGTCATCATGCACCGTTTCGTTTCGGCCAGCCAAGGGCCACGTCGCTATCGTGACACTTTTTTGACGTGCTCGAGTCATGCTTCCCGAAGCCGGAGATCATTGTGTCTTGCACGCCCCACGGTGGCCAACTTTTCGATCAGGCCCGGGAATTAATGTCAGAGTGAGAATGCATTTGGATTCAACTTAACAATTTGTTTACCAAGTACGTTAAATCCTGTTACTCAATCCTCAATAACGATGTAATTTTCATAAACAACGTATTTTCCATCTGCCGTTGTCGTTCATTTGAAAAAAGGATTCGAGTTCCTATTGCAAAGGGTGGAAAGTTTTCGAGAGTCCGATCAATTGATCTAAATTTTTCCAAATAAATTTCCATTCATATATCTCATCACAGATGATCGTTTACACCAACACCGCACCGAAAGCCTTCAAGTGGCAACATGTTTATACAGAAAGAGTTACACTCCAATTTGAACATTAAATTCAATTATTGGTCGAATCCGCAACAAATCCGCTGCAGCTGTTTCAACAAGTAAATATTTGTGCAAGATTTGATTGCTGGTCCCCAAAACTCCTCTTCATCCGCTACCAAGGGCCTCGAAAGTGTCACGGAAGGAAGCATAAGTCTCTGCCAGATGTTTGATGAATGTCCTTGACCGACGCGTGTAATCTGTCGTTGCCGGAAAATCACTCCCCCGGAAAAAGAACCGAAGCGCATGTCCGACACTTTGTTGCAACTTCGTCCCGGCACGATTGTTACGCACTTTTTGTGCGACCACTAGAAAGATGATGCACACTCCCGGATTTTCCTGAACCCGGATCCACTGTCCTGGTCCGAGTCCGTCGTACGGTACGGGCTTCCGCTACGGTCCTGATCCGGGAGCAACTGTCCACCGTGGGTGGACAACTATTGCCCAAGTGTCAATTGCGTTATTTGGATGGTTTATTTGCCCTTACTACACCCAAAGGAAATGTCGGTGCGTAACTTTTTCACGGCTGGCCGGCATGTGGGAATGGTGCGCGCTCCCAGCGCTCTGCCATCACGACATGACATGCAAAACCAATTTCGTGAGTATGTAAACAGAGAATGAATAAATTAAACGCCTTTGCCTTCCTTTTTGGGGGACGGTACAGATGCCCTCCGAGGGCATCCAACCGTCAGAACGTGCGATGCTTAAAACGCATAAAAATGCACCATAGAAAAGAGAGAGAAAAAATACATCACACTTACGCGCATGGTTGCAACACTAGGCTCGAAATGGTTTATTTTACCTTTTTTTTTGGTGTGAACTGACATTGGCCCGAACGTCGTGATGAATCTACTGTGTTCGCCCGCAAAAGGTAATTGCATTCGATGCATAAACATTTACGCTGTCGCTGTTATTTATGAATAATTATATTCAGCGCCGATGGCGTGAGACGAGACGAAAGTCACCACTTCGGGCCACCTTAATTTGATTTTTTTATTAGCTCCTTCTTCGGAAGCGGATAATTTGATTTCGGCATTTCCCTGCTTATTTCGCTCGCCACACACAAACTCACATCGCTTTATCGGGTTTCCCGGGTCGTTGCAGCCGCTGGTGGAAAATAAACGCTGCACGCGTGGTGGCCTCAGATAAGCTAAAAGAAAACGTGTGCCAAGTAGCGTTGTGATCGAACAGGCAGATCCATTTCCAATCCATTCTTCGGCAAAAACCCGTTGACAATAACCGCTAGCGAAATTCATACAAATTATACACTCAAACTGTATCAGTCAGCGACAGTAATAGCATCAAGGATCGAAAATTGAATCGAAAACCGAACTGGCGGGCCTTTTTGTTGGTCGGTTGTGGTAATTGACTTATCAGAAGGACCCGTGTGCCTGGTACGATGCAACGAAGGGCGATACCGAGAGAATAAAATTCAGCGAAGAGCGTTTCGGAATAATAAAAAGAGGCACAATTAGCTTCCTTTCCCGTGGCCTGACGGAGTCTCACCGTTTGCGAGGATGCGAAGAGACACAGGCGCATAAACTGGTAGCCGGCAAAAGTCGTTAGCGTCAGAGAGTCAATAACATTAGCTTTTCCCTTACGACGCTGTGTTCGACCGAGCAGTAAAATCAATTATAAAAAGGAGACCTCAACGGGCACGGCTTAATTCTGCTTACTGCGCCATGGGGTTCCTTTTAAATCGATCTTTCGTTTTGGCATAATAACATTGTCACCCATTTACTGAACCATTTTTACCAGCAACCATGCGTCTCCATCAGTGGCGTACATTAAACCGGGCGCTTCCATCCGAGCACGGTTAGGTCATGCAATAATATAAAAATAATACACAATCCTTATTCTAAACCATGAAATGATATTTTTAATGCCCTGCCCAATAATCTTTATCAAATTCGGCGAACATGTTAAAAATAATCTGCAATTTTACAAGTTCAAAGCAATGCCAAACGTTGATAGTTCATTGCATTGGTCGGGACGGACTTTATCTGAAAGATCCCCCTTTTGGCAAGTCTTATTGATATCTAGAAAAACTTATAAAAGGAACTGCAGCCAAACTTGCGTCCGTAATCACACCAACTATCAACTGCCAGTCGGTCGGTGGCATCTCGCCAGCTTTTGATTCGATTTTTGCTCCTTTTCAAGCCTTTTCAAAACAGCGGAAGGTGGTAAAATAAGATAAAATAGAACGGGGCATGTTCCAAACCTGGTTTGTTTGTTTTCTTCTTCTCTGCCACCATTTATATCGCAAGCCGTTGGCAACGTTGCTCGCCAGAGCGTGGTCCTTTGCGTTACCACGGTTCTCCACGGTTTCGTACCATATCAAGAGTCATCCAGAATATCTCGTTTCTCGACAAGAGCGGTCAGGAAACGATGTGGCGTACATGTTTGCTATGTTTATCCTCCGCCCAGCAGTGGGACTGGACAGACATGAAGTTAAAGGAAGAGTATCCATTTTTAAAATCGGTTGCCGTTGGACAGTTACTACAAAGTGAGATATGTTCCGGGTTTTTCTTTCACAACCCCAATGCCAATGCTGAGCCTGTATTAAACGCATGTGGAATGAATGGAGCAGTTGGTAGACGTCTAGCGCGGATTGGATCGGAATTCCTTGATCATGTGGAAGAAGCAGTGAGATTGAACAAATCTTTCTTTGATAGATTTTCTGATAACACGGGGAAACCAAGATGTCTGGAAGATGCATCGCAGTGGTTCTTTGTGTCTGTCTTGGCGTATAGTTTTTGGATCCGCTGAATGATTGATTATGCTGCTCTTGGATTGTGCACAGCAGCAAAAATTATGCGTATTACGTATGCCTGTGAACAATTTTAGTATAAATCGGTAAAGAATTTGAAATAATCCAAAATTATAATTCGACATTGGCTTGTAAAACACATTGGTGGTTTTCTATATCTCTGATACAAACATACAAACAGAGACCTGCTTAAGAACTTGCTAAAAATATTGACCAAAATGCATTGAAATTGTGTTCCATTCCTCTAACCAACTCCCATCAATTTTCCATTATCCGTTTCAATATTTCTTTTGAATATTCAATGATTTGTGCTTCGCGCGACTTCCGTGGGATTCGAAGAATTTCCAAAAAACTTTTAGATTAAGGACTCGAACTTCCTCAACACTGCCGCTAGCATCATCTGCTCTTTTACTGCGTTTAACGGCTCGTCGCGTTTGTTTGAATTTTTCCACCGAAAACCAACACACAAATATTTTAGACCTTGTTGTACTAAACAAACAAAATCAAACCAAGCAACCAGCCGAATATAACGGCACCCGGAAGCGGCCACCGGAAACGAAGTAGACCACACCGTTCCGTGGGCAGGCTACCTGCCACCGGAGCTACCTTTGCCTGCCTGGTTCCGTGTTTTTTTTGCGTTTTGCGGTGGGTTAAACTTTTTGCTTAGTAATTCCGAAAATAATATCATCCAACACCGAGCCCCAGGTAAGTGATGGTATGACGGGAGCGAACGTACCTGCGTTCGCCGTGGGCACAAATCAGCCCCACAAATCCTGCGCGTCTTGTGGACCACTTCCGGCAAGCGGCTCGGTGTTATCAACTCGAAAACAACATCACCATTAATGGAGCTTTGTCAGCAATGTCGCTAACGAAACGGCACAAACAAACCTGATACCCCCCGGCGCAACGGCAAACATTGGCCGAGCCGGTGAAACCAAAAAATCGAAGCCTCCCGGGCCTTTCGGGCTATACTTTTGTCTAGCAGGGTGGATACAAATTTAAATGTTTATCTTGTTTTAACGCCACAACTGAAAAGGTGTACAAATATGTTACTACCGTGGGACAGTTTGCAAGCTTTTTGTTTGTCTGAAATGTTTCACTGCTCTGTATGATCATCGTTGAATGATAAATGAGCCTAATGGATTTTCGAGAGCGGCATTAAAATTTTAAATATAATTTGAAATACTAATAACAACTGGTTGTACTGAGTTATTGCTTAACTAATCGTCATCGAACGAGAAAATTAAAAAATCGAATTTATTCATGTTGTGTGCCATTACGCTTAGCGAAGAATCATTATTATGTATTTCAGTAACCAAATTAAACTTGAAAACATACAAAACAAAACTGCAGGCTTTAAAAGTGGTACGTGATGTTAATTTGCATATATTTAGCATGTAAACCTTAAAACAGTCTACTTTGATCAGTAACCGAGCCACTGAAAACAGTAAAAAATGAGCGCTACTTCACTTAAAGCTAAACTTTCTATCTCAATGCTGGCCATCCCCTAGATGCGTTCAATATTTCCGTATTTCTTCCATAAAAATATAACAATAATCACCAAACTTAAAGTTTATTGCATCTTGCGTGGTCAAAATCGGATGCCATCAGCGCCGTTATTGTGGGCCGTAAAAGACCCAAAGAGCCTGAATTAGTTTACGACTTTTATGGCCTTTGTGGCAACTCGATTGGCAATGGCTAATTATCTGGACGAGATTTGTTTATCGCAGAACTACAGCCTGGGTTCGCAGAATGTTCGTATCCAACTCGTAACGGAGTTCGGAGGCAATTATTGTGAAATTTTCCAATTCCAAACTTCCAAAAGTCCTACATCTCCAAACCCAGACAGATTAATTGCTACCAATCGTGCCCTGCTCAGGGGGGCTTTATGATAAACTTTTGCGACTGGAACGTTACTCAAAGGCCACCGTAGCTCATTTCTCGTTTTTCGACGAGTTCATTAGGTGCTCCCCGCAAATGTGTGCCTACGCAATGCCGCTTTGCAAACACAGACACAAACAGCGTTTGGTGAGCAAATTTGTTCTACTTCAATATTCATACGCCCACAATGCGACTGTGTTGCAGTGCAGGGTGCCGGACCCCGGGCGACGAGAGCAATATCATTAAACTTTCATAAATCGCCAACCTTAACGCCACTTAAGATGCACATTTAGAGGCACTGTAATTCATTTGCTGCTTTGGCTGCATGCCGCCGCCGGTCTGCGGCCTGCGCCTGTTGCTCTCTCCTACTGGAGCTCACCTGGAGGCTACAGCTGCATCCCGAATGCGCTGCATCCTGCATACGACACCGTCGTCGCCCTACTTTTATTGGTCAACATTTGGTTCTTCGTAGCACGGGGCCACGATGGCGATTACATTACAGAGCCCGGCTAGCCAGCAGCCAACAAATAATAAATGGGGCCCCCGTTGAACGACTCCGGAGCCTATCGCTTGACAATGGGCCGACTCGACTAGGCCAGCTATTTGCTATTTGAAATTATAATTTCCCGAACTAGCGGTGTGTTGTAGGCCCTCGGGGTCCTTCGACTAGGGTCTGAGTCGGCGAAAGTGGTGCACTCACGTTACTGCCGTAAGTTGGTGGCTTCTTGAAAGCGGTTTTTGTACACACGCAAAAGGCTAACAATGTGTTGCGGCCGGTTCCTATCAGCGCAGTTCAGCCCGAAGGCGGTACACTGGTGCCCGTTCAGGCCACCTACATAAAGGAGCCCAACGCGGCCCAGCGTATCGCCAGAGCATAACGCAACTGCCCGCTTGCTTGTGGCTTGGCGCGTACCTCGGAGCGACTATTATAATAAGTCTCCACCGCATCAAGACTGTTGTAGAATTAAAATTACATTTTTTGAGCTCGAGATTCGAGCCAGCTCCAGCCTAGGGCCGATCGCACTCAATAGCGCCCATTTCTACCCGTGCGGCATTGGGGACAATCGGAACCAAATTGGTCCGAACGCTCAACGAAATATGGCAGGGAAGGCTCACCAGGCTCCGCCGTCGCGCGGTAAACGGGCATTAAATTTATTTTATGACTTTTGATAAAACCAAACCCGTGGCTGCTAACTGCAACACGGCCACCTTCCCCAGTCCGACGTCGAACCGCAAACTCATGCGACCTTTCAGAGCACTGCCGGCAACGGCGGCAGACGGTGGCAGCCTTTTAATCGTGATCCGTGGAGCAGATGGCCGATCCGGGGTCCTGGAGCTGGGTGGCACCCCTCCCTTGCAGCCACTAGCATAAAACTATAGGTAAATTATTTGGCCAACACTCTCACACACGAACGTACATACTCCTGTGGGGGGGTTGCTGACTTTAAGCCGCCGGAAAGTTTTGTCATTTATGCTCGGGCTCGAGTTTTGCAACGTGTTGCGGATCAGTTTTGCGCTCCGTCGTACCGTCCGGGTCACGTGGTGGCCCGGGAAAACACGGCGACACGGTGCTGGTGGGGATAAAACGAGGCGGGACATCATCCACCACCGAAGAGAGGCCTATGCGCTTCGGCACTCCAGCAAACCGTTTGTCGTCTGGTGGCAAACATTTGCGCGCCGTGGTGGTACTTTTGGATTGGAAAGTTTTTAGAAACCCGAGTTTCTTTGTGTCTGTGTGACCGGATGTGTGTTTGGAAACCACGATGAGCGTTGTAGTGTTGGTTCTGTTCGTTTTTTTTTCCTGTGCCTCAAAACCTAAGCCCCCAAAAAGCCACCGGAACACCCATTTGAAACTTTCTATATTTGTTTAATGAACTTGAAGCCCCTTGACGTGACTTTTTCGGTACGAATTCCGCGACGTTGGTGTGCTAAATGCACTAGCCACTTGGTGGCGCTTGGTAAAGTTTTAAATAAATGTGTGTTCATTGCAATTGAGTTCCTGAACTTGCAGCTCTCCCGGCGCTTATTCCTTTCAACGCCTCAGCGATATTTAAAATTATCACCCAAAGCATTCTCTCTTTTATGTATTACTAGGGTAACAGGAGCGACTAGTAGGTAGCATCAATTACGAGCATGCAATGTTACACACAACATTGTACGCAAATGTTGTCTTCCACAACTTGCACCAAAATATTTGAACAGACTGAAATATGAATACTTGAATACTGAAATATTGAAAAAAAATATTGTTCGCCGTATCATGAAAGATTATTAGACAATTTGTTCCATGCAAACTATGTAATCAAAATTCCATACAACATTGTATGCAAAATTGTGTACAAGTTTCGGCAAGCAAATTTTGTGTGCAATATCACATGCAATTTTGCATTGGTACTACTTACCAGACGCATCTACTCCCCTAGTAATATTTCAAACTTTTCAAAAATCGTGAATTTTTTCAGATTTTTTTATATATCAACCAGTGATTCGAAAACAACTCGATTTACGCTCAATTTTATGATACTTTAGAACTGCAGCCCGAAGGTGTGGGAGGGTCAAACGTTCCTATTCACAATTTTGTGTCACAAAACTACGCTGTGCAAAATTTCCCGCGTATTGGTTCGGTAATGGAGGAATAACAGAACAGACGACGGACAAATATTCAATTTTAAACAGAAAGATTATTATAATTCGGCATGCGACGTTTCATAGGTCATGTGTTTTGGAACTTAAAATGGCTTAAAAATGATTTTGGTTTAAGATTTATCAAATTCCTAATGAACTGTCGTGGTTTAATGGTGGTCTCGATACTCCTGGAAACCCAACATGGAAAATGAATTATTTAAATTTCACGGAGCAGCTGAAAACACAATGTTGCCTTCATGTACAGACGAATTAACACGGTGACTACAACATACCATCAATTAAAATGTTGTTGCGGCCGATAAACAAGTTTTGCGTCATTAAATATTCTCTGTGCTTAGCTTTTCATTGAGTTGACTTTAATCGCTATTAAAGTCGCATTGGACAAAAATGACCAGCAGCTTAATAAACAACAATCTACGGCATGCAGCTTAATGTTGTGCTTAATTTAATGTGCGGAATATTTCCCCAAATTATGCAGCACATAAATCTTCCCATTTTCAACCAAACGAATGTATCCTTCGCATTTGAATTGGCCCGGGCCAACCATGCTGATGAAACCACAGTTTCGACGCATTTCAATTACCTCCGCATGATGCTGTTAAGAGTGTCGATAATTAAATAACAATCACTCCCTAAGTGGTGCAGTTAAAAAACGAACCGAGGCGACTATAAAAATCTCTCATTTGAACGTCATCTATCATCGAGATCGGGGCGTAAAAAACGCTTCGAAAGAACCGGCACCACATCCAAGGTCGACCCGAGAGAGGCAAAACAATAATACAGGGGCGAAAAACAACAGAATCGCCAACGATTATCCTGGCGCCCTACCGGCCTCAACAACGGGCAGCATAACACACAGCATGATTTAGTATGGCAAATATTTCAACCGTTTCCGTATCCGTAAGTTAAAGAACGCAAAAAGAAGGAAAAAAGAACAGCATTTCAATTCCTATTCTCTTGTTCTATATCAAAACCGTATCCACTCCGGTGCGGTAGTGGAGCGGTGAGTTGCATTTTTTAGACACCACGCGTCCTCTTCAATTTGAATCATGTTCCACGCCCCGGAGACCCTTTGGGGTCCCGTGGGCTTCACGCAGCACGGTGCCACTGTAGGATGCCCCTATTGAAATGTAAATGTCCAAATAAAATAACCCTTGTGTTAATGAAAAACTGCACCACATAAATATAAAAAACCCGGCTTTCGCATGACCCCCATATATCCGGCGGAGGGATTTCGTATGCGAGATTTGGTTTTGGATCCGCGGCACCAGAGAAACCCAACGATTCAACGGGCCACACCCGAGCTAAAGCTTTTCTTTTTTTCCTGCTTGATGTGTAATCGAATTATTCACTTCCTCATTCTTGTGCAGATATGTTTAACTTTATACGAAGATAATCAGAAACACTAAGCTAGATTTTCCCAGCGGAGCAGTTCCTATAGTTGTAGCTTTTTTTGTTCGGTTTGGTAATAAAACCTCATCAACAGGGACGAACACAAATAGATATGGAAACGTCGCTTTCAGTTATTTATGGTATTTTTGCTTGAAATAAATATTCTTGATTAATATCCAAAAATGCTAGACAAAGAGTTAGTACCGAACAAAGCCACTTAAAGCCACACCATTACCAGATTGCATTTACGGTAAGAAACTTGAAGTTTTCGGTTTTTCCAAAAAAAGTTGAGTCAAAATCTCACCAAAAATGTTGATGTAAGCATTTCACCCTACAACCATAAATGGCACTACATTACAAATCGTTAATGTGAATGTTTATGTGAATGACGAAAAAAGGCTTTTCACATGACGCGTCAGTCACAAAATCAAATATTTTTAAAACATGGTATAGCTACGAACATGTAGCACTAAACATTGAAAACTTAGACAAAAATCGTAAAATTTACCCATTATTTTTAATACGGGAACTTATATGGCATAATACTTATGGACCGCTTCAGTGGCTAGTATTTCATTAAATATGTTGTTTTCTTAACATAAGCTTAGCTTTGCAAGTCACTGTATTTTAAAAGCCCGATTGGATCATCGAAATACTTAACCGTAAAATACGCTTTTCTAACCTCACATGCCAAGATCATTTTCTCACCTAACCTTAAACCTTGATTCAAACAGATTAAACGATGAGAAAATACCAGTTTGATTCTCGTCCGGGCCAACCGGCACAAGCGGAATAGTTTTTCAAACGGCTACCGCCACGAATCCTTCATTTATCCTCGTTGCCTTCGGTGAAGGACCAAACCCCTCTTTCGCTATGCATTTCTTCTTATCGTACATTGTACTCCTTTTTGATCCCTTTTTTTCCATCCGCAGGTACGGGCCCCACTTCGAAACCGATAACGTCACCAACATCACGGTGCAGAACGGTGATACACTTTTTCTAAGCTGTAGGATTAGTTTACTGCAGGATAAAACGGTAAGTCGAACTCCGACGACGACGGGTTGCAGAGCCTTGCGAATGGCGAATGGCGAGTGGTGCCTGCTTCGGAATAGTTTGATTTATCCGTGCGATTGCAATCTCACCTTTCTCGTGCGACGCTGCCGAAGCACCCAAAGAAGGTCGCTTGCCTACGCACTATGGGCTTTCACGGTGGCACTATGAGCTCGCGATGAGTTGTACGACTTTGAGTTTCGAAAAAGTGCAATCTTATTATTTGTCCATTTTATTGATTTTTAGTGTCGGGTTTTCATACACAACAAATAAGCTTAAACGCTGCTCAAGCTACACGGCAATAGTTTTATTAACTTTTCCATTAACTATTATGTAACTGCAACTGCACTGCACAAAAGTGACAGACAACGGCGAGAACTCGTAGGAAGCGACAAATGATAAAGTTTCAAAGATTTATAAAGACAGTACATTCATCATGCAATCTTTCCATGAACAAAAAAAAACGTCGCATTGTCTAGATCGCTTCTTGTACTCGGTTTATTTCTACAGTTGCAGTGTAGCTCTATTTTCGTACAATAAATGAAGGAGTGGAAAAGGCAGTAAGAAAATTTTCTTTCGAAACACATTCCCTGTTGCCCGGTGAAAGTGAACCAAAAACTTTCGCAAAACGCATTTTCGTTCGCCCGTGTTCTGTTCGAGGCGAATAAGAAACCGTGTACCGTGCTTCGTATTGAAAATGGCGCTCGTCAGTGGTGCAGCTCGTGCCGCACACGACAAAGAAAAACTAAATATTGAAATCCACCCTACCAAGCCGGTGGTCGGTGGTGGGTCTGTAGTGTCCCTGTGGGTCCCCGTTGCACGGTGCACCGGAGCAAGTGCCTCCCGGGAGGCATGAGGTCGGTGCCAAAGTTTTACAATAAGTCAAACTTTTGCATTCCCACCGCACACCGTTACACCGTTTGCCCGGTCCTTTTGGTCGGCGTGGTGGTGGCGCAAGGAATTTATTGCCTCCCACCGGCCCACCGGCGTTCGCTGCGTTCGCTGGTGGGAGGAATTCAATTTGTTGGAACACGATTGAGTTTCTTTTCCTTTTTTTCTTCCCCCTAAACTCATGCTCCATTTTTTTCGATCCGCGCGCTCTCTCCCCCGGCAGGTGTCCTGGGTCCGACGGAAAAGTGGCGATACGGCCTTACAGCTGCTCACCGTCGGCCGGCAGACGTACTCGGGCGACTCCCGGTATCAGATCGAGTTCCAGTACCCGAACAACTGGCGACTGAAAATATCGCAGGCCAACAAAAATGACGAGGGAGTCTACGAGTGCCAGATATCGACGCATCCGCCAAAAGTTATTATTTACTATCTGCACGTCAACGGTAAGTGCGAACTGCGGTACCGCAA
The DNA here is from genome assembly GCF_943735745.2 of Anopheles bellator. Lineage (NCBI taxonomy): Eukaryota > Metazoa > Arthropoda > Insecta > Diptera > Culicidae > Anopheles > Anopheles bellator. The sequence continues at coordinate 23,510,210 of NC_071285.1, read as the reverse complement.
GCCAACCGCAAATGGCCTCCCCGGGGGGTAGAATGTAGCGGCTGTTGGGATAGGTCGGTGCCGGTGTCTTCTTCGGCGGAGCCTTTTCGCTGCCACAGTTGATGAAGTTACTATTGGGACCGCATAACAATACACGGCCAAAAATGCCATCTATCATGGGGTTCAACAGAGGAAGGCCCACAAACTGCCGGGGCGAGGTCAATTATAGACCAGTCGTCCACTCAACTCATGGACAGACTCATTGACTCACCGTGATGTGCATGAATTGCGCTCAACAATGTGCGTTTTGAAGCACAACCGAACAACGGATATTAACAGCGGGCTTTTTAGTATTGTTTGCGCTCGCTACATTCATTGCTTTCGCAAAACTTTTCAAGCTGTTGTAAATATTTTAACGGACGACGGCCTGCGGAACTTAAAAACCTGGAAGTTCCGGCCGCCTTCATTATCCCGAAAAACAAGGTTCATAATTACGGGGGAAACTCTGATGGCAAGATACATATTTGGAGTGAAAGTTGCTGCTTCAAGATGTCCAAGAAAAGAGCACAACACTTTGATTATCACAGAAAGGAACTTCAACGAGCTCAGCCGAGCGAACTCTCCAATAGAAACACATAATCCATAAAAATGATAAATTAATTCCTATGTTATGCTGCATTCCCTTGGACGCTGCGGTTAACGTGCGGTAAAACGTGTCGCGAATTAAATTGTTGATATTAATTCACGAAGCAGCACGAACCAATAGAGCGTTCCAACACGAGCAGCGAGCGTTGCAAATGCAACGAACTTAACAAACCGCACCTTGCCTTGTACTCTTTGCGACTAAAACAACAGGATTCATTTTCGTTCCTGTTTTCTTACAAATCCCACCGACCGACACCCGTGCACGGTTCGTTTCCGTGTCTGAAGTATCGCGAGTTAATTAATACTCTACAGTGCTCCCCGAAGGCCATTGCTGCTCTGCCCGCCGACGGCTCGGTGTATGTTGCTTACATTTGCATCGAGGAGAAGTCACGAGCACAATAACTGGAACATGGTTCCGGTACCGTGGTACGAGTGTTGACCAAATGGGATCACTCCTTAACGAGAGAAACCTTCGGTCTTTGGTTCATCCCTTACAACAGCGCATCGGAACAGGAGTGCGAAGTTGTAAGACAAAACACAATATTTAATTAGGTGCCGAAAGCGGCAGTTGTGACTTATATTTCTATACTCTCCTCTATTTGTTATTATATTGTCTCGTCTTTTATATGGAAATATGTATTAAATGACTTATAATTCCTACTTCTTTTATTAGGCTGAAATGTATTCTCATTAACTGGTATACGCACTCGCCGTCCGTTCTTTGTCACGGAGAAGACAAGGAATCTTTGAGCCTGATCCACAATCTTAAATCTTAAGATCAAGCTTCGGCGGTACTCTGTGTGTGCCGAGCGAAGAATTTAATATTTTTGTGCCTTAGCTTTATTTGATTTTTGTTTTTTTTTTCCTTTCGGCCATAACAAGTTTAAGACCACACTGCATCATCGGTGAGCAGGGTGACATTTTATTACGACTTTTACTGCCACCGTCTTGAGTCGTTTTCGCCATTCGAAGAACTCACGCGGCTCACGCGGAGATAAGACGAGCGTTAATTTTATTTGCCAACCTTCCACGAAAATGAAACACATGCCAGACCGTGTGACTGTGAGATTGAGACTGAGACGGTGGCCCTGTTCCAATCGTTCGCCCTCAACGATAGCGGGATAGCGAGATTTCTATGTATCTTTAATTCGGGTCTACTGATTAGAAGCACAATGAAGGTCTTTAATTTTATATAACAAACCTTACCGTAAACCGTGCCTCGGAAATCCATTAGACACCAAATTCAGTCGACACATTTTCCAATGATTTATTGCCATTATTTGAACACAGAGGTACCAGTATCAAACGGCGAATGGCGTCCTATTCCAATCAGAACCCTGTGAGGTCCCGATGGTTCTGTGCGATAGGGTCCTGCTGGTGTGATAAAGATATTATGTGACACATTATTAGGAGCCATTGTCGGGGAATTTACTGGCACCTGCTAAAAGTCGCCTGCAGCCGTCCGTTCGCTGCGGGAAACAAATTATACTCCGGTTGAAGTTTGCAGAACGCGCTGGCCGGTCACAATGCGTTTGCAATCAGAACGGGTCCAGGAGGAGGGTGGGTCACCTTACACATCCTGCCCGGCCAGGGTTGTAAATTGACAACGCCATGCTCTCTAACCAGTGAAGTACAGCTGGGTCCACGTCAGCGTCAGCTCCTGGAGTCTATTCCCGGAAGGGACACTATTATTTATGTTTGCCAGCACTTGGGCAAGGTGACCGTGCTTACGTGACCGTGATATTTCCGGTATCTTACTTGCCCGAGAACTGCTCGAATCTGCCGCCTTAGCTCCGAATCCAGCCTTCGCCATTTTCATCCGGGAATCCGGGATGCTTTCACACTGATGATTGGCAAGTGGATTGAAGAATAGTTGCGTTGCCTTCGAGGTTCTTGTGCCGATTGAACAGGGAGTTACGGAGACACAATGTATTGAAAGCAACACAATCCACTCGCTATTTGCTGTCATTGTGTGGCAAGATGTGGCTCATCCATTGGCCATTGTTATTGCCTGTGGTCAGGTCGAATCAGAGTTTCTCCGTTTCAATAATTAGGAGACCTATTTTGAAGCGATACAAAACAAAATCCGTTCTCCACAATCTCTACAAAACTATGAGGTTTTGCGTCCAACGCCCAACAATTTGGCAGCTCTTGTTGAATTCAATGGATGCTTATTTGTAGCTGTCGCCCGCTTTAGTACACACCCAATAGAAGATAATAAAAAAATAATTGAATAGGTTGCCAAGTTTGTAAAGCATATGCCCAAAATATAATACTAATTGAAGGTAAGATGAAAGTGAACGGCGGCAGACGTAAAACGCGCTATCAATGTTGATAAACATCGCTAAATGAAGTGGAATCAAATCAAATCAACGCATAAATTCATGCTTCCCATTTTTTTAGTTTCAATTTAATTTGGTTTTAAAAACTCCACAAAAACGTGTTGCTTTCCATCTTTGTGTGCTCTTTTTGGACATTTTTATGCAAGAAGTAAACTGAACAAAACACTTTGAACATATTGTAATCATCCATTTCTACATACTGCTTTGTATGTTGAAGGTTTTCGATGACTTTTCATAATTCCAATGTTGTTTGTAAATATATTTTACCTAATACTAAAAACCAAGTTATTATAATCACTTGTTTTCGCTCTTTCATATCGCATAATTAGCAATGGTGAATTTGTTTTAACCAATATTTTTCTTTCATTACTCAACAATGGACGATTGAAGACAGCTGCCAAGACGGTTGGAAAATCTCGGCTGAAGCCAAACGATGGTCCACTTCCGTGGACCGCATTGGCTGCCAAAAGATGTTTGTGTGCATGGCAATCAGAAATGTTTGAATAATACATGTGAAAGACAAACACTGCCGGAAGTTCCCCATAATGAATTGGAGAATATCAATTAGCCACTCTCGAGCTCGGTACATTGCACAGAACGCATTATGCGCCGCGCTATGGCCCCACAGTGGCCCTCTGCAGCTGATGTTTGTTTTCAGTTTTTGTTGCCCCAGAGTTGGCCCGTCCCGGAGCATCGATGCGTCAATCCTTCTTCTTCATGTAACCCACCGCACAGCCTGCCGGGAAACCCAACGCGGGGCGATGCCAACGGAAACGGCTTCCTTTCGTCAAGGAACATAAACTTGCACAAAATATGACCTCGGCGCTTGCAGCCGGTCGCTGGCGGGTTCGTTATGATCGGGATCGTATTATAAATTTTCCGCCCCAACTGTGGCCCTCGGCCTAAACGGGCCACGATAGACAGCCAATTGGCTAACGCCATAGTCGCCGACGACGTCGACCGGGGCGCGACATTATGCCACTAGCGGAGCAGGTTCCATGCAAAACCTTCTTCGGAGACCTTCCGCCCTTATTGCTATGGCCATGCCTCCGTGCCAAACCCGCGGCTCCAGCCGGGGGACCGGACAAATTGAAGAACCAGTGTCAGTGTCGGTGGCGGACAAGGCGCTGGAGCTTGGCACGGAAGGATCCTTTTTTTGCTTCCTCCGTTCTGCGCAGACGGTTCCTTTGCATTCGAGCATATTTATGCACACTTGGTTCGACGGTTTTTATGGAAGCCGGGGTTCAATATTCACCACGATAGTGCGGCCCTTTTTCCGCTACATTCATGCGCCCTCCGACAAAGAAGCTTATTCGAGGGAGACACAAGGAGAAAGGAGCGATCGCGCCATTTTTGCTACTTTACCCAGCGCGTGGAGTCAGCCGGGCTGACGTCGTGTTAGCTCGGTATTCGGGTCAATCTTGTTTCAAGGAACATTGAAATATGATTTCCTGTCGACGAATGATTGCTGCAAGCCTCGTCGCAAGGGCAGGCCACGTCGAGCTGGACGCTGTTTTTGTCCGCTTCTTTATGTGTCCCGGGAAGCAGTGCATCCGCGCTGATGTTATAATATTAGACCGGGTTTAGCGTGCCAGCAAAGTGGTCAGAAGCTTATTTATGGCTTGGTTGGTGCTTTCCTATAGGGATCGTGTTATGGCCATAATGTCATGCTTTTAATAGCAATGCTTCTAGAACGATCTTCTGCTGAGAAGAAAAGCAGAATTTTCTTCACCAACAATGGTTATTTAATAAAGCAAACAAAGTGGAAGAACGAAGAATACAGTTTTCGATTGGCATTGTTACCGAAAGCATAGCAAACATGCAACTCACGAATCGCTGAGCGTGTTCCGTAATTGCTTATGAATTGGCAGCTACTTGCGGACGTTTCTCCACAAAAAACAACACCCCGCTGGCCATCTGGACCAACTGTCGTTCCCAGCTTCAAAATAAACGATGGTATTAGTAAAGAAAACAATCCGCAGTTCGGACAAAAGTTACTCTCCCACTCTGGTGAAGGAATTTGGGGACGCTTTTCATACTTTACTTCCTGTGAACTTGCCTTCCGGACGGCACGGTGTCCGCCAGGTTGCTGGCTGATCCGCTTCGGTACAGCCGTCAGGTCGCGGTGTCGCGTAGTTCCGGTTTGATTTGATACACATTTAATCGGCCACCGGTCCAAACAGCGGGTCACTGTAGAAACTTTCAAGTTTTCTTCCCTAAACATGCCGGCCCCAAATTTGTGCGGCTCCACAAATAAGTTGGGCGTTTGTCCAAAAATCCTGCCATGTCTCGTTTGCTCGTCGTTCGCACGATGACGGCGGCGGACTTTCGGGACGATTTGCCCGCGCAGGAGCTTTGCCAGGGCTTCGTCTTCCGGTTGCCAACATAACACTCAAATTACTCAGTTTGCTTTTTCCCCCCATCAGCAGTTCGCCCGAAGAGCAACTGCTACCACCACATGATGTCGTTGTTGGGTGGCAGCAGTTTCAAGCCGGCGAATAACGCGGGGCCGGCATGACTTTTCCGTTTTTGTTCTGAATCCAACGTGCTGAACCATAAGGGAGAGTGCTGTTTGCATGGGAAGATAGTCAAATAAAACACACAAAAAACGACGGGCGAAGCAGCTTGCGAACCCACGGAAGGCGGAAGTCCAGCAAACAATCCTACGACGACGACGACGACGGGATGACAATGACGTCGACCCGACGATGGCACACTGTAATGCTGCAACTAATCCGTCTTTACTATCATTTCCTGCTCCGGCACTCTGGCCGTTCAAATGCGTATCCTTGGCGGGATAAACGGCTGGTGATGGGGCGCGATGCAGAAGCCACTGCCACTGCACTCTTCGGTGGCCACTAACGGCCACCTTCTAAAGCCGGTCTCGCGCGCCATCAAGAGCATAGCAAACCGCGGGAGTGGCGAGGGAGTTAACAACTGTTTGAAGAAAAAGAAACACCATCTCAAGAACGCTCTTCCTGTATTATCCCTTCAAATAGGTACCATCTTAAGACGTTGAAAGACTGCAAAATCTAGATCAACTCACGCTAACAACCCGGTTACGGCCCCGGCGATGGTCCACTTTTGACAATTATGAGAAGCGGCTTGGCCTTGGCTGGGGCTTCCGGTTCCGGTTCTACCATTCTTGCTCTTTCTCTCTCGTACATTCTACTCTCGGCCGGTCTTTCACACTCTTCTTTCTGTGGCCATGGTTTGGCGAATGTCAAATGTTGGCAAATGTGCTTGAGCGGTGAAACGGAGGGCATAAAAAACCGAAATGGATTTTTCGTGACGGTTCGCTGTGCCGTTTACGGTTGCTGCTGGGGGAGAAGTGTTTCATTTTATGCCCCACGCTGCTAGTCATCGTTTACTTTCCGTTGGATGGTGCAGCCGTCGGACAGCACTTGGAACTTGGTTCTTGGAAGCTTTTACTTAGGATAACATTATTCAAAATCAAGCAAACATCCGACAAGCAACAGCGTTGATGAGCTCCATCGTTGTAGCTCGCTGCAAACGCTCGTTATTGTTTCAAAATATTTTCAAATATATTCAAGCCATTAAAAATGCCCCAAAAATAGAAAGAGACTCACCAGACGCAGGAACGTTTAACATTCTGCACGCAACCACAGTTCATCACCAATATTTATGAGGATAAACTAATAATGAATCACCATGCAACAGACTGGTTCTACTTCAAAAGACTGTTCCTCTTGTTGCCGACGACACCCCAGTCTACGCACGACTATTTTAGAGGTTCGTTGCGCACAACGGAACACACATTTCAAATTCCGCTCGTGCCACATGATGATCACATGGATGCCACCACCGACCGGGGCCGGGCCGGGGTGCCCACCAAGGCGAACTGTTGCGTTCGACAATCTTGCCCAAATGGATACTCCTTTTGTCACTGAGAGCTGGAGCTGCTGGAGACATCAAGGCACGGCACCACGGGATCTTAGCATGTAAATCAGCCGGAATCGGGGCCATACATTTGCCGTTCGAAATCTTGCGGAAATTGCATGAATATTGGCTCCGTACCGCTCCGCTTCACATCTGCTTCACAGCGTCCGATTCCCGTTGGTTCAATGATTTTGCACTTCAATTCTGTCGTTTGCATAGCTACGACCACAGTGTTGCGAAACCATATCGACTCGTCCATTCCGTTCGTCCGTTGGCACCATTACACTTTAGTGCAGTATCGACACCACGCCCGTCGTTTGACGATCAGAGAGTGACAATCTGCACTCTACTCTGGCCCCGTTGATAAATACACGGTACAGGTCCAATACAACCACGGTACAATAAGGAATACATGTTTGCTTAATCGTAAACGTGTACGTCATACTTTGATACGTTTTAATGTAAAAAATTACAGAAAAATCAAAGAACCGAAGTGGAAACAACAACCTGATGGACAACCTGAAGTTCTCCTGATCGATTTCGTTTAGATTAGCTCTCGCACGCCCATCAGCAAGTTAGGCTAAACAATGGAGACGCCTGGTGTTTCACAGAGTGTTTTGCACAGACAAGGCACCATGCGTCTCCATGAACTCATGAACGATAAAACACGAATACTCCATAAAAATATCATTGTTGACATGTCAACGCACGAAGCGAAAAGATATCACAACCGGCAAGCAGATTAGATCGCTGATAAAAGCACATTCGCTCCCCTGGGGCCCAACGTTGAAGGTCAGACATGGCGGGCCCATTACAAGATTGCTGCACATACCATTATAAAAATGACACATGAAGCTCCATGATTGTATTTTGAATTAGAAAGTGAACTGTCACTGCGATTTTTTTTTATTTTTTAGACACCCAAATTTCACGACGTTCGCCGGCTTCTGTTGTGGAATAACCTTAAAAGGAATCCGACGGCAACCTTCTTTTTGGTGTTTATTTTGTAAATCTTGCAAACCGATTGAAGATGTTCGGTTCGTTTTCGAAGAAATAGTTGCGCCACGCATATGCTTTTAAAATGTTTCTCCTGGCTAGAGATTAAAATCTCTCACTTAAATCAGAAATTCAAACGGTACAATGCGTCAGTTGCTTGCTCATTTCATCATCATCATCAAAAGCATAAAAGAGGGTTCGTTCTATTGAATTAAGCCAGCTTCATTGCATTAACGTTAAGGCCATGGTTATTTGCAAAATCTGCCGATACGCAGGGCGTTATGCCTTTATTCGATTGCCTCCCAAAGCTCATTTCGGAGAAGCTAAAATTCGAATTCGGAGCTTCATATGCATCGCTCAAAGTGTTCGGCCTCATGCCACTAGTTCGCCTTAATTTCGCTTGAAATGGTGCTGGAAATATCTACACTTAGCGACGTGAATACGAATGACCTTAATTATGAGTCCGTTACTCAGCACTAGTGGCGCTGTGCCTGAGGACAAAGCCGAGCCAACCCAGCCGGTATCGATTTTCGGTTCCATACGAGCTCTTGCAGTGCCCTTACGTGCGTGGTAATCGTCTCAGCATCGTTTGATTCGTTCCAAAAAGGACCCAGAGCAAATGAAAACGATTACGTTCCTTCCTTCGAAATTGACTTTCATAAAACCTATTCTTGGAGCCTATTCTTGAGTTTGAAAATCCCTGATTTGTTTTATACAAGTTTTGCATAAAAAATAAGGAACGAAAGAATAAAATTAAACGGCAAGGCTCTGCCTCTAAAAAACTATTTCTCTTCTTCTTTTTGTTTGGCTCAACAGTTTAGTTTCAATTCAATGGATTCAATTTAACGTATTTCATTCTGTTTAAATTGCAATTTTTCTCTGCCTCCAGTTTAATTTCAACCCCTTCCACAAGTAAACCTTTAGATAAAATTTAAGAGAAACTAAAATCCTTGTGCAATGTCAAGACAAGTTTCCTTCCTTTTATCGCTTACCTTGCTGAGGCCTCTCAACCGCAATTAAGGTGGCCCAAACAGACGACTTCATCATTGCGTAGCCATGGCAACCCGATATCTTCCCGAAATGCCAACCACGATGTGTTTTCAGCAAACATCGTCCTCTTGCAATCCCTTGTCGGGCTTTACAACTTCATTAGTTGGCAGTATTTCAGCGATAGCCCGGTGTTCCCGCGCACAAGAAGATTTATTTGTCCAAAGTGCACGCCAGCAAATGATGCAACCGGCGCATCCGACGTACCGACGACATAGACGGACGGCAATCTCGGATAGGACACAGGCGAGGCCGTTTATTCACGCGAAGAACCGGTGACGACAATTTTGCTGCGAAGTACACCCGGCATGATCGTGAATGTTCTTCCGCAGCACAATCCGACCCAAGCGGCCCACCTTGTCCCGGTACTCGGTGCTGTGTGGTGCCGTTCGCTGCCAGTCCGGCTGCGGCCAGTGACCGGACGTAATGAAGCTTCTCGGTATGTTCGATATCACCTCCACACGACCATACCTGCGTTGCACCGTCGCTGAGCCATCAGGCCTGGACGGTGGACAAAGCTGACACGTACACGCAGGACCCGGCACACCATTCGCGTCCACCGCCAACGCCCTGCACGGTGGACTGTCGTTGCATTCTCGTTGAAAATATTTCCAATCTGGCCATCGGGCACTCTGGCTCTCGGGCAGCCGATCGTAGTCCAGCTGATAGCTCGATTTTAGCGGTGAACCACCGGCACGTTCCTGCCAGGGCCGCTCAGCTTCCAGCTCACGCCACAGCTCGGGATGCGTGTGGGCGAGGTTTTTCGCGAACCGATTCGCGCCACATTGAGCCAAGTTTTTCCGTGTGACTTCCGCCTCAAAGTCAATGTTGCCCCGACCGCTGCCAGCCACTGGCGGCTCGGGACAGGAGAAGCAACCAGCCGGATGATTCGAATCCCTTTTTCGTTGCAACGCCAGTTCACGATTGGTCGGGCGGCTTTTGAAGTCGTCACCGTAACTCGTCGTAGGCTGCTCCATTGCGTGATGGCTTCGATGGCGGGAAAACGAAGAATTTAAACTGTCCGAAAATCAACAAACCACTCAAGGCCTGGTCTGCGAGGGATCGAAGCGAATAAACCGAACCGGACGAAACGAGCGATGAATTTACTGAAACCGACGAATGACATTTGCATCAAAGCCACGACCAAGCCTCCTAGATCGTGATGAGCGCAACGTGTATTGGCAGACAAGCGAAGGCTCATAACCCTAAATATTGGTCGTATTAGCATAGGAATCGGTGACGAGCCGGAAGACTGGATATTAATGGGAAAGTCGTTTTCAATATTTACTGTGCGTAACTTTGGTGCGGATCATGTTTCAACTTTAATGATGATGTTATTGGGTTTGCTATATTTTTGTTTTCATTGAACTCGTTTTAAAATTCCACTATGCTGAAAGACAGCAAAACGAGACTGTGTGATAGCTCTTTTCAATTTCAAAAAGCTACAGCCAAAGTTTAATAAGTTTTGCGTAATTTAAAGGCACGCACGCAGATCAAGATATAAATGAAATGAAATGAAAAATTTGAAAATGAAAGAGAAAAATATCGTTTTAATGTTAACGTAAATGTTCACTTAAGTTTACTAATCAAATCGAAATATGTCTTATTGGTTTTAGTTTCGTTACAAGTTGACTCGCCTCGTTTATGGAGAAGCATTGACAATTTCAATGGTATTCACCTTTTTCCAAATTAATATCTAACCCATACAGTGTCGTCAGTTTCACTTAAATATTCATCAACTAAATCTCACCTAAGGCCACCGCTACATGGACCTCGTCCCTGACAATGTCTCACAATGTTAAATATAAAGAAGTCAACCGCTCCAAATATATCAACGCTGACGCCGGCCAAAAATAGCCGCCTCGATGGGGCCGTCCGACACTTTAATACATATTATCGTATCGGCCACTGAAACAGAACACTAATGGTTCGCGTACAGCTTTAGAGGATTACTTCCGCCACGGTTAGCATTGTAACGTGAGAACCCCCCGAGCCACTCGTTTTCCAGGAAATGTCAAGCTTCCGGTGCCGGAACATATCAATTACAGGACTGACGTAGCCTAGCGTGTCCGATACATATCTGACGACGCTTCTTGACATTTCTGATTGAATTGTGCCAAAGACAAATTATCAAAACAAATACCGAGCCCGACTGTACCAGGCAGTTCTTTGTGTTGTCAAATGATTATTTTCTCGTTTTGAGATGATTTTTACAGCACTCGCATTGATATGTCGTTTAAAATCATTAATTATCTTCACACAACAATTTGGATCGGTTGTTGGGAAGTCTGAAAACAATCGTATAAAGTGCCAATACCCTTAAAGTTCTCCACATTATCGGCACACAAACTGGAGCACCGGCAAAAACAAAACAAAAGACATTATTCTACAGCAAAACACGATCCACTCGTTCTGTTCTGTTCCCCTGCATGAAGGAAACAATAAAGGGACCTTTAAATCAATAATAGCGCTTTTCGGTATCCACCTTCACTCAAACGCCAACGTCTTCGAGTTTCGATCCGACCCGGAACCAAACAGGACCCGGAAACACGTCCGTCTCCCCCGCAAGGCAAACACTCCTCAAGGCTGAGCAAACATTGTTTTTATTTGGCACGCGCTTCGCTTTTCTGTTTCCGGTCTTCCTTGGCACAAAATCCACACCGTTTCGTTCGCCTCATTTGCTGGAGCTTGCCGTTGACATGCCTATTTCCGTCACTAGTAACCATTTCCTGCTGCTGCTGCTACTGTTGGGCGCTTTGTTTCGGGTGCTGGGTCGGAAAGGGTCGTTCCGGTTGAACGGCCCACAATGCCTTGCTTAGCGCTTTCTCGGTGGTTACATTTGCGCCTCAACGGAGGAAGGCACCAGAAATTTACAGGAATATCCTGTAAAGCCCATGCAAAAGCCCGGGTGCTTGATGATGTTGAAAATATTTCTTGGCCCTGGCACCGTCACGCTGTTCCTTCTGCCTCTGAGCAGTGCTGCGTTTTGTGGTTTGGTGATTTGATTTCTTGTCGCGTCGACTGTGCTTTCACACGCCCCAAACAAAGCGAGTCCCAAGGCTGGCTCCTTTAAGGCGCAAACCATTCCTCATGCCAACGGTCCGGACTTTAACGGCAAAGACCTTTGACCAGGGTGCAAGTGCGCTGTGGTGCGGTGTACGGATGTGTGTCAGTTGTTAATTTTAATCCCCGTTGTTGGATATTGCTCCGCTGCAAAACTAGTTAGACGATCGCTCCGATGCAATCTCATTACTGAGGCTTGCAGTGCAAACTCTGGGCAACTCTGCCCGTCAGTTCTGCTCGGCAAGTTTGAGGATTAATTTGCAACAATCCAGTGCGATTGCACAGTGCTCAGTGTGCGCTTGTTATGCTTAAATATGTAATTTAGTTAACAACGGTGTGGTCGGGCTGGTGCCAGAACGATCGTTGCCCGTTTCCGACATTTAATCAAAATGTTTAGTCGTGCGTCACACAAAAGCAGAGTTTGTGGCACCCACCGGGTCTTCGTGGCAGTGTAGTGAAAGGATTTTGAGTCAACTTTGTACCAAATATTAATAAAAATAAAAAATATTCATAAAAAATCAGATAATTTTAATCATTTAACAAACCATCACGATATATTTTTTCAACCAAATATTCTACAATACTACTTTGCATTTGTTTTTTAGTTCGTTCATTTAGTCTTTGCCTGTTTTTAGTCGAAGGCTTTGTTTACAACAAAATAATTGTTACGAATTCTTCGCTAGGGAAAGGCACCCTTCCTTTAAGCAACTTTTATTTCTCCTAATATTGCCGTGGCGTAGTTTTTCGTAGTTTTTCGCTAAAAGACAAAAAAGTCTTTCCCCTTTGCCATTCGAAAGTTCGTCAAACGTCAAAAATTTCAACGACTGATGATGGAGATGTAAAAAATTAATTTAGCCTAAATTGGTCCATATGAATAGTAAATATTTTAATAAATTATAATGTAATGAAATCGACAATTTAATTACTGTGGCAAATATGGTTTTTTGTGTGACTGTAACTATTATTAAGAGTTGGAACTATCATAGAATGACCATTTCTAACGATTTTTTTGCAATTTGTCGCTTGGTTGGCGTTTGGTGATGATCAAAGTGGTAATTGCTACTTCTCGCTAGTGTTTACATTCTCAGAGTTCTTATTGAAACTTCTATTGCTCAGGCAACACTTTTCAATAAACTAATGACGAACTCGGTGTTTGCGCTGTTCTTTCGGCCAGGCGCAATCACCCGACACCTGTTTAAACTTCCGAGTTCGAGGAGTACACTTCGCTGCTTAATTGCAGCCTCCAAGTTCGGCCGGAAGCCATTAAGTTTGGGCTTAGCTTTGATTTCACCGGCACTGACAACCGGCACTTGGCCGGCAAACTGTCGGGTACACAATTAATCATGCAAACATGCTTGACACCAACCGACTCCCCGTGCACCCGTGGACGCTATCCTTTTTTCCTTTCCATAATTGAAAATAATCTTCCTCACAAATCTTTCGCAATTAATTCCGACAACTTCAGTCTTCATTAAACAACCGGTGTCCAGAAATGGGAGATAGAGATTGCGACCGTAGCAGTGTCACCCTGAACCCCTTTTACGCCACGGAATCGTGCACTTCACCTCGAATTATAATTCAAGCAGCGAGCAAAGAACCCAAGAGTTCGCGCACATCACCAACCCCAAATGCTGGGGTCGCATTCCGATGGGCACGATTGTCGTGGAAGAATTAGTCCAGAAACCGGTGGGGGGCGGGTTCAGGGCCAGGTCAGCAAGGAGCAAGGACCGTTGCAAACGATGTCAGCAACCCGGCGCGGTTTCGCGCGTATCGTTATCGTTCCGTGCCCCGTAGACCCAAAAGTCAAGTCGAAGGTGATGATTTACGGCCCAACAGGCCCAACAAACAAAGCGCGTGGAGAAAGCGACCCATAACCAGACCCCGTTGTACCCGCGTTCCGTGTCACGCAGGGATGATTCACCACCTGCCCTGGCCAGCCGGTTGACTCCGGCTTCTCCCATCCCTGGTCCCACTAGTAATGAGGCAAATTAAGATAACTGCGCAGCGAAGCGGTCGGCTACATAGTTCCATCTGTCACGGAGGTTTGAGAATGCGAACTTACTTGTCTCGCACTGCCTGCAAATGATAACGGAATGGCGCACCGTTACGTTCTTTTCTGTACCTGCGCCAGACTTATGGCGCGGTCAGCGCTTGCTGGTCAGCAGCATAAAATGGTCACCGTGGAACAGATAGCAGGATGGAAGGGCCAGAAATGTGGAGTGCACTCTCTCTCTCTAACTGTGTTTTTACTACCTTGCAGAACACGAAAAGTGACACTTTATATCTGCAAACTACTGCCACGAGTTCCGCGAGAGTTCCCGGGTCAGGCCTGGCAGGGAACGCTAGGAGCAAAAAAAAGAAGTAATAATTGGAAATCGTGCAGTCCCCGTTCATTTATTCATAACTCTTAATATAATCTTCACCGACGACCAACACCATTCACACTCACTCCTTCCTAGCGCAAAAAAGTAACAAGAAGTCGAGTTCCCAAAAAAAGAAAGCAACGCACGAGGAGCTAGAAAAGAACGCCAACTTTATGATTGTGTCCGGGGTATAAATTATAATAATTTCTTGCTACTACTTGCTACTGGTTAGTTTCCCTCGCCGAATGGTGATTCTATTTTCCTCCGTCGCACAAGTTCTCCGGGAGGTCCGGGCAGCAGCAATAAAAGCTATGCACTAGTTTGGCTCGCCCCAACAGATGCTATCTGCTGCTGCTGTTCGTTCCGATACGTTTTGCGGCGTTCCCGCTGAAAAATGTAAGGTAAATGGACAGATTGGAAAAGCTTTTAAGCTGTCTCGCTATGGGTGTGCGTGCCGAGAGTGGTAATAAATTTCGGGAAAATATTTTCCACTCCAAGGGCCTTCATTATCATCCCAAGCCGAACCCTCGAAGCAAGTGGTCGAAGTTTTTGAAACGCAACCTACAGCCTTTCCGGAGCAAGAAAGGTCCAAAAGGAAGTTTTTATCATTTCAATTATAGCCAGTGCCAGTGGGAGCCACTGGACAAAGTTTAGCCTCGCGATGCGATAAAGGAGCTTACATTTTTGTGACCCATAACCAAATGTTTTGCAGAAGCTAAAGTTACGGTCAATTAAACTGACAGTCTTACATCGGCTAAGAATGGCACGCGAATTGAATTCGATTGTAATAATTGATCACCATTGAAACGCGGACCAGAATTGCAGAAGGACCTTTAGCGAGCGAAGGAAAATAGGTCGCAGCTAGACCTTCAGCTAGAAGTTGTTCTCCTGCACTCCGAGGACTCCTTTGCGGTGGAGGACTCCTGCGAGCCAGTTCTTATTCCTGATCGTTCTCCACAAACGTTAAACTTAGCCTCCCGTATCGGAACTCGGCAGAAGGTGCATCGGCTCATTGCCGATGTGCATAATATGCGAGCCAACTGTGCACTCGCTGGCCGTACTTGGAGCACTCGCAACACTCTGGGCTCACGGTGCCCGTGGTTCTCCAATCGCTTACGTACCTACCCCTTATTGGATAGGGTTTTGCAAGTGGAATGAAAATTTAAATATTTGAGCATCTTCCCACAAACTATCCTACAAGTGCCGTGTTAGTTTATGCCTAGGCAGCTAATCCCCGTGAAAGCCCAGCCCGAATGGTTCGGTCCCGAAACCAGGCCCTGAGCCTAGACAATTCGAACGGCGATCGAAATCATTACTTTAAAAAACTCGTAAAATATGATTTTATGACTGCAATTGAATTTTGATAGCCATTCCCAGGCTTTACGGCTGTTCGTCGTCCTCGTCGCCCGCGAAAACTGATGGAAACGGGGCCGAAGGCCGTCCATCTTTTTGCGCCGTCCCCTGAGAGCATCGATGACCCTGAGAGCTCCCGATGACGATCTAACGGTGGACTGGATCCTGGAACACACTACTCCCGAGTACGGTCGGCCACCTTCCTGCCACGAAAACGGGGATGATTTTTCCTTCGACAGTTCCGTGGTTTTATTGCCCAGGGTTTCGGGACAGTGATTTTTCTTACGTTCCAGGGTTGCCAAAAAGAAAAGGAAGAGCGCAAAAAAAATTAGACCACCTACCAATCGGCCAATTCCTTGTTTTTGCACTCACTTTTATTGAACTTTCGAGTGGTTTGCGGGAATGCAAAAAGTGCAAGATTTTTAAGCTCTTTTTCGTTTTGTTTTTGATTCGGTGTTCGCGGGGGTCACTTTCATGGTGGATGGGCATGCCATAAGAACTAGCTGCGCCCGGAAGTGAAGTGAACGAGAACCGAAGAAAAAAAAAACGAACACATTCCAATCGGAACGTAATCAATTGGAACATGGGTCGTAAAGCGTCTCGCCGGGAAGCTAGAAAAAAACAGCCGGGGAAAGGAAAATCTCAATCATATTTCGTGTGGCCCCCGGGCGGGGACCAACCTGAAAAACGGAAACGGATGTAGCGACACAAATTAGCATCATATTCAAGAGGCATTTCATTTTTTTACGACCTTCGCGGCGATGGCGCTAGCGCTAGCGCGAATCGTAAAACATCGACGACCAAATCCGGTGACCATTTCTCACGCAATCGCCCCATTTTATAGCGTCCATTTTAATGAGCGTGTCGATCGGTATAAATTTCCAATCTAATTTGCTTTTCTTTTTATTGAGTAACAAAGTGTGCCTTCGGCGGAAGGTACGGCCGGCCAGTGGAAGGTGACCGCCGGTGGTTCCGTAGTTCTTCCACCCTATTTATGAAGGCTTGTTTGTTGCTTCTTAATGTTTGGGTTTCTGAAATCCTCTTAGAGTACGTCAAGCTTATCTCCTTTTTGTCTACAAGAACAGCATTGTGCTATTCTTTTTCGAATGAAATTCCTGGTAAGAGTTTTTCCAGGAATTTCATTGGAATTCGCAAGAAAATTTCTAATTTAACTTTAATTGATGTTTAATCACTACTTTCATTCATTACTTTATTAATCATAACTCTTCCGCTTTGTTAGATTCTTAGTCTTGTCTGTTGTAAATTATATAGTAAATGACCCGGTAAATATTCACATTTTTTTACTGCAGGGTTAAATATAAATTATTCAAAAGCACGGGATGTTTTCAAAGATCACAACGAAAAACTTTCAAAGCGCTCGTACAGGCTGGCTCAATGGAATATGGAATGGAGCTTAGCTTCCGGAGCATCTCTCCATCATTCCACTCGTTCGCAACCAAATCGAGGACGGCACGCCGTGATTAGATGGAACGAAAAGCCAACCATTGTTTCCGTCCGTCTTAAGATGTAATATTTCAACGAATAACAAGAAAAACCCATCCCGTAGTGCCGGGGATGGAATCGCCCTATCGACGGCATCGACATGCACAACGACGTGCATACATTGCTGGGCCGCAGAAATCCTTCCATATATCACCTAGCGCCTGGCAGCGGCTGCTATTAGAGTGGAAGGCCCTCCTTCGTCCGACTTAATGCCTTCGCCGTCCGAAACGGGCTCAAGAAAAGGGACATCGATCGGCCATCCACGGCCTGGCGTTAAAATCTCATCTATAGTCGGGCGCCGGTGTGGGCGAATGACGTGGTCGCGCTAAAAACCCGGCCCCCGGAAACCGGTGCCTGGCCAGATGGATACCGATCCCTGTAATAGCCAAGCACACACACACAGCCGCACACAGCCGCAGTAAGCTGCTTTCATCCATCCACTGTCCCAGTTGCCAGTTGTCGTTCGGCGAATGTCAACGCCTTTCGAACCGTCCGGGGTTCGAAGTTTTCCTTCTCGGCCGCGCGCTCGAGGATCTCGAGTGGAAGCAAACAGAAAGCCAGGGGGGCATAGGAAAAAAGGCACAAACCGGAAGGAAGTTATCGATGCTAGTGGCTACCGGCTTGCGGCCCGGTGAGGACTAACGAGCCAGTAAATGGTACCGAAGCGGGCGCTCCGGGGCACAAAGAAACAACAAATCAAGACAAAGTAAAGGATGCGGACCAGGAGGACCTGGTAGCGCTCTCGCCAACCCTGGCAGTCGGGCACATCCGGGGGCGACGAAAAAACTATCACTGGCCACCACTACGACCCGGCTAACCACACCGGGAGAAACACGATACACGTCGACAGCGACATCGACCGACAACAACCTCGGTGGCACCGAGGCACCGGGGAGAAACTTGATTTGTGGAATGCCAGCACAGTTTGTAAATCAAATTTATTGCAAACCATTTATTTTCTTCGACCGTCGAGTGAACCAACAAGCCATTTCAAGTGCTCCGACTTGCTGCCGTTACATCTGCAACTCTGTACCGGCTCGGTTCAGAGCCCGACTGCAATCCGACCCGCCGGCTACTTCCGGTGGAGTGCCGGGTTTTTTTTCTGGGCCGTCCACACTTTACATCACGCGAGGGGCTGGCCAACTATTTGCACAAACACTCGGTGGTCCGTCGGGCGTTACACGTAAGTGTAACCTAACACTTACAGCTTCCAGCTTAACCGCGTCGCGTAAGCCGCACCGACGGCGCCAAGTCACGTGAGGCCGGACCGGGTCGTGCCGGAGATTGCCCGCGGACTAACTTATCTGCGCTATTTACGTAAGCGGATATCCATCGATATCCGACGATAATGCTATCCATCAAGCGGCCGGCCGGCTGGTGCTCCCCACCCCGGGCAGGAGATGCACCGCAATTAGGAGACCCACACGCCACACACGCCCGGTCCCGGAACGCGAACGGTGGAAAGTTTGCTGCCTCCTCTTGATCACATTAATAATTACCGGCCGGGGCGGCTCCGTGCGCTCGTCAATCGAGCATAAAACGGGACGGATCGGCCGTACTCACGAGACGCGCCACGAAACTAGAACGCGAGATGGAGTGAATTCGCGGTGCGCTCGCGTCCCCGCTCGGACTGACGGGGTTAATCGCATTAATCACCGGGGCGTGGACGAAACTTTGCCCACTACACTAGTAACCGACCCGTCATCAATTATGGCGCTCCTGACGCTCCGTTGCTGGACCGGTGGAAGATTTCGGACGACACCGAACGGAACGGATGTCTTAACTCGGGTGATTTGGGGCTCTTGTACTTCCGGAGTTCCGGAAACGATTCAAACAGGCAGGTTTTTGGTAGAAATAATCAGTGATACAGTATCTTTTCTCGGTTATGGCATTAACTTATTGATTGAACTTTGTTTTGTTTTGTTTGTCCATATTCTTAATCCATTATTTTATTTGTACAGTATTATTGCAGACTTGACCAAACGATGCTCATCTTTATACCCGCTTCCAAAAGAATCCATCAGCTTACGTTGAGAAATGCTACTATTCATTTACTTACTTGATGGGATATGACCAAATTATTTAAGTTACACATAAGCATTAGACGAATATAACTAAACTATTGTGGAACTCGTTAAGGGCAAGTTTCCAAACACTTCGGTTTAGTGACGTCTAATGCGCCTGTATTTCAATAACTAAATTTTATTTAACTTGCAAACGTTAAGGGGAAAAGAATATACAGAAGAAAACATGGGGCATGATTTGCCTGAAATGTGAAGTCTGTTCAGCCGCATTTATGGTGGAAAAATTCCATTCCATTTGATTCCATTCAGTCCATTTGAGACTGAATCAGACGTTACTCAGCCTGCACAGAAGATTTTTTGCAAACAAAAACTCTGGCAGAGTGCACTATGGGGACAAGGCGGACATTAGGCGAATACAAAGATTGAAGATTTCAGTTGTATTGCCTTAAAATAGTTAAGCCAACAATGACTAATCTGAAGTTTTAGCCTTCTGTTTTGTGTGGATTCTGAGAATTTACCTGCCCAAGTCAAGAGAGTGATAAAAACGGCTCTTTTAAGCCAACTTTTATTTAATTCTTTAAAGCGATCATTTGCATAGTTTTCAAACGATACTTCTTTATACATCATTATATCATCCGCATTGTATTAGATCCTTCCAATTCCAATTCCAATTTGCTTTATTCGATCAATAAAATGAACCAAAGCAGGGAATATTTATTTATTTGATACTAAACATAGGTTAGAAAAGCATTGTTCGTTTGTGCAATTTGCACACGCATAAGTGATAAGATTGTTATCAGCATTTCAATATTTGCAGTTGATTCAAGTCATGTCAGTTGCAATGCCGATTGCATAACTTCGGGCGTTAAAATACATTAAAATTTCATAAAAAGCCCAATTAAGTATTCCTGAACGCATGTATTAAAGTTAAAATGTTGAACTTCATCAAACGACATAGAAAGCAAGCAAACAAATCAGAGCCCAAAACCGCTGAAGTCTTGTCATTTGTTTACAAGATTGCCAATTAAACGAAAGTTGATTCAAGTCGTTTTCATTTTTCGCTAATGGCAGAAATATTAATTCTATTGCGTATTTTAATTTGGCATCCAGTCTATGCAGACAATAAAATCACGTCTGATTATGATCCAATAAGCTTCCCAAACGAGAAAGACCTTCAGTCGAACCCTCGAAAATACACGAGCGACTCGAGCCGAATGAGCAACTTTACAGTTTCTTCGTGCAAAATCACAACCCACCGCATAACGCATCGTATGCAGCAGAACTTTTTTCCCATTACCGCCAAGATTCCGGAACAGGCAGCAGCGTGAGTGGCTTAGTGTGCAGTCCGTGCCGTGTCCGTGGTGCTGTTCATTTCGGAAACTAATCAACACAAAAGCCCCACGGTTCGCGAGGGGCGCGTAAAAACCGCACCGCGGTTTAAGGGGAAGAATTCCATAATTACTTCCGCTAAGTGTGTGGCGTGCCCTCCACCAACTACCGGAACTTTATCGCAATCGGAATATTGTCCGTGTCGGGAGTCGCACCGACACTCTGTTCTGGAGCTGTTGCCCCAGCGTTTTGGAGGGGAGCAACTCAGAAACAACAACCTTCAAGAAGCGGATGGAAGCCCCACTAAGGAGCCGGTTCTTGGGCAAAGTTCTTGTGTTCACTTTTCGCGAGCCAAACGCCCTCCTAGCATACACAAGGGGGGCACGCTCACATGGGAACAGTATGATCGCGGTGTGTGATTTTCCTTGCGATTACTCTCAGGCTCTCGGGCAGCGTGACGCGCGACCACCAGGACGACGACTCGAGGAGGGCGCATAGTGCGCAACAAATTTCGTTCACGCGTGCGGCGCAAGATTATTAAACTTTTCATTATGAGCTCATCTGTATTCGCTCATCATCGTTTGTTCGGTGCCGCACGGAAGGGTTCTCCGCCGTCGTTCGGTGGGCGCCCGCGCAGTTTATTTCCTGTGTCCCGTGCATAAATAACAAGCCACGGCCGGTACGGCCCGCAGAAAGGGAGTTCCGGTCGAAGTGTGTGAAGTGCATAAATTTGCATACTCGTCGCTGGTTCGCGGGGCCCGACGTGGAAAGAATTTTCCCCAACTAACACGGTCTGTGTCTGAGAGACGGGAACGGGAGTTATAAGTTCAGTTTATGGTTCGCTCGTCTCACATCTATTAACACCATTACTTCGGCAGCATCTTTGATAACTGCGTGCTCCATTCTTGTTTATAGCGCCACCGCCAGTCACACGGGAAATCCCACAAGACCGACGGCCATCAACACTCTATGCACACAACAACAAAACCGCACGATCCGTGGTTAAGATTGTAATTAAATACTTCATACAGCACGGAGAAAAAAAGGAAACCCGCCATTAAAAACACCTCGGGCAGCCCATTCGGGTGCCAGTCATTTGCCCACTCGGCGTATAAGGCGTTTGTGCGTAGTGTTCAACCGCGCGATAGACTAGCAACAAGTACGAAGGTTTCCAGCACTTTAAGTGCGTCGCTTAAGGGCTTTAAGAAGCCTTCGGGCACGACAATAGGCCCTAGAGAGATTGAGGAAAATAGAGTGATTATCTTTGCTATCGTAAAAAGCTATTCGAGCAGTTTCGAGTAGTTTGAATGGTGTGAATCCCCTTTAAGTATTTTTTTTGTTATTTAAAGCTATTATAAAAACGACCGGCAGCATCTCTGTGGAACTCGGGGCGCCAGGACATTGTGCATAATCCCAAAACGCTGCTTTACTATTCTAGTTTTACGAAGAATTTTTCGAGCACACCTTCTAGCCTCTGTTAATTGTCGCCATCGACGGGTTGCCCTGTCGTTGTGCTGCCCTGTCTCTCTCTCTAGACCTGTGGCCCTGTGACCGGCTTTACATCCTGCGATTGCCAGACAGGACATCCTGCGATTTTTTCTTCTGCAGCGCGCAGGCTGAAAACAAAGAGCCATTATGGTGGCAAGTGACAGGAAAATTAGATGAACAAAAGTTTGAGACCCGCGCAAAAGATTACACTCTGCGCGCGGGCCAAAGATTACCCCGGAGAGAGTCAGGGCAGGAGTCGAGGTGCCGGGCAGTCATCAACGCCGGGTTCCATAATGCCCCAACCTGAGGGCGACTACCGATCGTAGGCGAACGGCAGTTCTGTGTCGACCGGTCTTTCTCTCTCCCTCTCTTTCTAGCTTCTCTAACCCACCGAAAGGGTACAATGGGACCCGACATAAGAAACGGATGTACTTGCCCGCCACCCTCTTTAGCATACACTCACCACTGGCCCGGGGGTGGCCTATTGTTGTGGTCGCTGAACTGTTTTTCTTTTATTGCGCCCCCCCCCATCCGTTAGTGGACCGCCGCCGTCTCGAGCTGCTGATGACTTCCGCCCTGCTGCTCTGCTGGGTGCCCGGCCTTGTTGCGCAAATATCCACTCAGTGCTTTTATGACCTCCTTGGAGCCGTTTGCCAGAGAAAGTGTTCCTCTATTCAGCAGAGGTTAGAGCTTTATACTGTTCCACAACCACCACCAACGGATTTCTACATTATTGACATTCATTTAAAGCTGGTTCTTCGCCAACGATGACAATAATTCGTAGTCCTTAAAATGTGTGCACGCCTGCGGATGCCTCCATTAACTAGCCCTATAAGCAGAGGGACAGGCTGAGGATGCACTGTACAGCGAAAGGCACTAGCCTAAGTGCGGTGTAAATAGTGAAAATACGCCAGAAGATATGCAATAGCACCCCGTGTGATATTGATGGGTGGATGTTTCCCTGTTATTTTATGTAGTACAACTCTAAGGCGAAAGACTTTCAGTCTTTCCATAAACACATCTTGAAATCGGGGATTTTTTAAAGGAGCCATCAATCTCTTCTTAAGACAACGAAATATCCATCTTTACAATAATGTGAATGAATATCTTTTCTTTTCAAGCCACGACGAAGAATTTCTTCTGCTTTCATAAAATGCCCACATGGCTTTGGTTATCGAAACTGTTTTTCGGTCCATTCAACAATGGATACCCAATTTAAACAGCTTCACTTTGATTAGTTATTAAAACTAACACATCCTCTTTGGTCTATAGAACAACCATAAGCAGAATTTATGCTCTCCGTCTTTGGAAACGGATGCATAGCGGAAAGCAAAAATACCATACGATCTTGGGGGCAAACCAATATCCAGGATATACAGACAAAAAGCAAAGTAAAGGAATCCTCTATTGTCTACTTCTGCCGTGCATTTACAAATCATTCGGTAATAAATTTACATTAACGAATTAAAGCAAAACGTTTATTTAAATTATGGTAACATCAAAACAGGGTACCATTCGATCTGACATAAAAAAATCGGTAAGTCCTGATACTAATACTGAACAATTATTTCAAAACTTGCCCGGGGTACCCTTTTTTACAACGCCCTTAGGTTACATCGATATTCAAATTTGGCCTCCGTTTTACTATTCACAACATCGGTTTATGAAACGACACCCCAAAAAGAGGTCCTGGACTCGCAATCGATATCCTTCGAGGTGGTGATACCACCGGCGGTAAAACGAAAATAAAAACACGCTCGCCAAGCAACAAGGCCATCACGGCGAAGTGCACAAATTATGAAACACACTCTGCGATGGCCAGTGCTACCGAGCACACCCGATCTGGATGAGTTATTTCCCCGTACAGAGCCCCCCCTCAAACAAAATATGAAATCCGAAGATCTCGGTCCAAGGTCGCACTGCCGTAGCAACCGGGTTGTCCGCGGAGGGCCCGAACAGTCCCGCCGATGTGAGGACTGTTGGGATTGTAAACCGTTTATGGTGCCATTTCCATGTCGATTTCACCTTAAGCTCTCACTGCACCGGCACCAGCACGGAGCGTAATGCCTCGTGAAGGTGAACATCGTGAACGGGCTCGGGCCGGGCACGCACCCGGTCTCAAGAGACTACCGTACGACTCCAGCACTGTAACCGAGCACTGTAACAACGGCAGCGACGCTATATTTATAACTTTCTCTCCCTTTGCTCTCTTCCTCCGGTCTTCCTGGCCCGGCTACAGCTCCCGAGGTGCTCATCGTCGACGAGGAAGCCGAGCCACTGTACGATAAGTACTACGAGGTAGGATCGACGATAAAGCTGATGTGCAAAATCCGGCACATCTCGATGCTCCGGTCCGTCGTTTATTGGATACACAACGAGAACATCCTCAACCACGACACGACGCGCGGCGGCATCAGGTAGGTCCAGCCCAACACCCCAACATCCCCCCAACACCATCCACCACCCGCCGCATGGATGTGTCGGTCACGTCGATTGTTTACGATCGGTGAATCAGATTTCGGCCACAATTCCTACACCGGCCGCCGAATGGCTCACTTATGGCTTCGGCTACTTCGTCTCAATTGCTCCGGCCCACTTGAAGGACTCACACGGCGTCGTGTGCACCGTTTCGAGTCGACCAGACTGCACGAGCTAATGGGTCAATTACCGGTCTCACCTGGTGTACGCTTACGAAATGCCACGCTAAGGCTGCCTCGTTGCTCGCTAATGGCGGATTGTTTCCTTTACAGCGATTTCTATTATTTCCTTATGACTTTCTATTATGCGGCTCCCTGTGGGGCCACAACGATCGTGGGGCCACAACGATTTTACCTGTGGGCTGTGGGGCCACAACGATTTTACAATTCATCTAGAAATTACCGAGGCCAAATGAAACATTCCTGTCATTTCTGTAGTGGAACTTGGAAAATGTTGTCAACAACAAATCAATCATAAAATACTTCAAACGACAATAGAAAAGAATCATCAACTTCAAGGAAATGTTTACAAGAAGTCAAAAGAGGAGTATATAATCAAAAGCTGTATTATTAGGATACAAAAACCTGCCACAGGACTTCTGGTTTAATTGTTTGCAAATTGAGGCAAATTTGAATCACTCAAGAAATTACCTATTACCAGCATTTTGAGGACACTCTGTAGAATTATTATTGTTAGACAGAGCCGTATTAAGTACCAACTTAAAGTTTGAAGACCTCGAAGTTAATGCAGAGTCTGGATTCAAACTGACGTATTTCGTCTAATCGAATCCCACTCAGATAGATGAAGGTCCCATTACTTTTCTGATTCAATGTTTGCAAATTAGCGACATGGTCAACCAAGTTGTATCCCCAAATTCCATAAGTTGGAAGCTTAAGCAAAATTCAGTTTGAAACTTTTAAAGCAATTAAAACATCGAAGCAACTAGAAGGATCGAGAACTCCATCCGAAGTGAGTGGATGAACGTAACGTTCCGTAGATTCTACTAAATCACTACAGATTGGTTGACGATAACAACCCACTGCCACTGAGCCTTCGTCAACCCCTTCAACGAGACAGCTTCCGTTCGGCATCGCGAAACTCGCTGATTGGACGCATCAACCGAGCGAAAGGATTTCATAAATCTTTCATTAGGCGAACCCATTTTCCGTTCCATTGCAAGGCTCTAATGTCTTATTCATATTTCTCATCACACTTCTTCAACCGAGTCGCCGTTGGCCAGGATCGCTTCCCGCTTATCACTAAATGGGAGTACCAATTCAGGAGAAGGCACTTTATATTGTTGCTTCACCAGATAGAGAGAGAGGTCGCTTTCGAAATGATAGACGTCGCGTAAGAGCTCCAGCATTATGAAATACTTCGTTCGCGAAATGTAGATCAGTCATGTCATTAGCCCGTATGTTCGACCGCATTGTAATCTCCGCCGAGCACAACCACGCCGTCCGATCGACAAGGGTCTCTATCGCGTCGACTTTAACATTCAATTTAACCTCAAAAAAGGGTGCCCGGTTCTTCGTTGTAAAGGACGAAAAAGAACGCCTCGGACCTCGGACTACATGGAATGTGTTCATTTGTTACGCTGTTTCCTTGTGTTCGAAAATCGCTTCAAATTACGTCGAAATCCGTACACCGCCCGCCATCCGGTAGGAATCTGACCGTTTCCGCCACAAACACACACGAGAATATGCTCCCTTTCATGCTCATTTGAACAGCATCATCCGTTCCCGAAAGAAGGGCCACTTTTATTGGCGCAGATTGACCATTTCGCCATTTTCCTCACTCACCCGTGAATGGCTTAAACTTTTCCAACAATTCACTCACCTCGCCGATTCTCCTGCTGCACACTCACTCACTCTCGCTCTCTCTCTCGCTCTCTCGCTCTCTCTCTCTCTCTCTTTGTTCAATTTCAGTGTAAAAACGAATTTAACCAGTGTCGGTGCCAACTCCACACTGTTCGTAGCAAAGGTCAACCGGCAGGACTCCGGCAGCTACACGTGCTCCATCGGACCAAACCAACACTACTCCATCTCCGTGCATGTGCTCAACGGTACGTATACATCCCCGACCCCCTGTAACGGTGCCCCGGGGAGTTGAAGTCAATTTACATTCGGGTTGCTCACGCTGGCCAGCGGGTGGTAATGCAAAGCCC
Source organism: Anopheles bellator (assembly GCF_943735745.2). Lineage (NCBI taxonomy): Eukaryota > Metazoa > Arthropoda > Insecta > Diptera > Culicidae > Anopheles > Anopheles bellator. Next base: position 23,483,533 of record NC_071285.1, on the reverse strand, counting down.
GCAAATCGATCGATCGATCGCCACCGACCGCGTCCGGCGGGTTTCCGGCTTCGTAAACCAATAAGCAACAGCCCTGAGCAACAGCATCCCAGCCGGGTTTTGTTTTAGCCAACTTCTTCGTGGGGCTAGCCACTGTTGCCCGGTCCGGTCGCTCCCGACGGACACGCTTCCGCTGCCGGAACAGCACGGAGGAAGTGGCAAATAAAAGTTAATTTACCAACGGATTTCATATCATTATCGATTTGCACGGTATGGTCACGGTACGAACATGCTGGACCACAGCTCACCAAATGGTCATCATCGCCCCGTTCGGTGGGTTGCTTTGGCTATTCGTGCCCAAATTGCATCAAATACCATCGAATTAGCGCACGGTGAGCGTTGGCGGTCGGTAGCTGATTTAAGCTGATGTCCACCCTAATTTAAACGGATTTTTCCGGGGGATTCTAATGATCGGTAGCTACCTCGACGAACTGGCGATACTTGGTCGAATCAACTTGCAGTAAGTAGCAAGAGCAGTTGCAAGACTTTCAAGTTTGATATTTATTCATGACTAAGGGTCGTGTTAAAGTAAAAAAATTATGATTATTCATGTACCGTGTCAATGTATTTTTGGTTGTAAACCAAAAAAAATTTGTGGATGTGTTTTTAACTTAAACCGTCATGTTACTATGGGAGCTCCATTAAAGACAGACTAGCAAAGAAGTTACATCATATTAGAAATCATCATTCCATTAGCTTTTATTTACTAGTTAATTCCATAGATTATCCATGTAATCAGTTCAATCTCCTAATAAATACTCAAATTCTGAAGCTGTTATTACTCGTTATAGTTTCTTGTATTCAGAAAAATGCTCAGCGTCGATAGTGAAAAAACAAAAGGTCCATAAATAAGATATATTTCCTAACGATTTGCTGGCACTATTTTGGTCTGTAGATAGCCGACCCTTGGCTTGGAGAATTGGCTTGAATTTAAGTCCCTTACTTAAGTCCTATTTACGTCGACAGCATAATAGCAAAGCATTCAAAATACGTTAATTCGTTTCGTTTGTTAAGTTAGCTTATCTTAGTGCTTCACCAAACATGATTGAGAAAAATTTAACTGAAATTAAACGATTAGTTAAAATCTGACAGCATCCAATCAACAATTAGCGTCAGCAAAAAGCAACCAACATATGGCTCAGTATTAAGCAGACAGATCAACGATTGCCCGACAAAACTATAGTTAGGCTCGTTAACACTAGACGCTACTAAAAGCTCTATGGAAGCTTTACTTTGAATAACGGTGAAAAAATTATTTCAGCAAAACTTATTCACTCAACCAAAAAACATAATGATTGTAAATCATGTCCTCACTAAAAGTGGCGAAAGAGTAGATTCGTATTCATGTAATTGTCATACACGAACCGTGACCGAAACCTTCAAAGGGTCAATAAAATATAATTTGACAACGAGTCGGTTAAGAGTTTAGGATAACTTCACAGATTAGAATGCCAAAAGTAACCCTATGTTACAGGTTTTTAGAACAAAATTCGATACTCAATCTTCTGCATCTTGACCCATTCTAAAGCTAGTGGAGCAACAAGCGAAACGTTACATCACAAACTCCGAACAAAACCTGCCTTCAGGCCTGAAGGCCCTTTACGGCCCGAACCCGCCCAAAATATGATTCATATTTTATGCGGCGTACCCTTCAAAATGTCGCGTTCCGGTGTGGCTTACGCATGTTGCGTCAACATCTCGGAAACACCGCATGAAAGATGCATCCGGCAAACAATACCGGTCTCCGGAGTCGGTTACCGGTCTTTGATCCATACGCGGTGCGGCGATGTTATCGACGGCGCGTTGACTTTATTCGCCTCGTCGGGCGTTGTCAACTTTATGTTAGCAACCACCTTGCCTTGCCCACGTCTTCCGACCCAACCCGACCGTTAATGTTGATTTCGATAATGGCGACGGCGTTATCGTTATGATATTGATCGTTACTTCTTTTTTATTGTACGTACATTACCGTTGCTGCCGTTGCCGTGGGCCTCTTCGGAGAGCTTCGGAGTCCCCGAGGGCGACGAATTTGTGATCTCTCCCGGGGGCGGGACGGCGTGACGTACCGCTACTGACTTTTTCCAACCCTATCGTTAACCCTTCGATGAGTTACGATTGCCCATTATCCAGTGGCCTCCGGGCTTTTCTCCGCCGAATCCTCCTCACTCCGATTGTTTGTGTGCCGGGGAGGTATTTTTCATTTGTGCGGGTCGAAACATCAATTGTGGTCACCGCAACGTAACGGCCACCTTCGTCAAATCATGGCTCCCGCCCCGCCTTTGATTGCCTTTGACATCGATAAATTTCGCTACATCCCGTTCGGGGCCGAATGCCAAAATCAAGCCACCGTCAGCCCGTTGCGTACTGATTTCCTCGGGGACCGTTCGCCGCAGACCAAGAACTCCCAAGCGGCGGTAGCTCCACGGCAACCTGGGTGGGGTCTATGGTTCCCTTCTGAGCCCCAGGACAACCGCCGGTTGAACGGTTAGCAATATTTGAACACATTTCGTGGAATGGTCGTCACCCGAGGCCCGAACCGTAAGGATGTGAAACCTCTTAACGGGAGACCCGTCCAAAGGCCGAGCGACTCAAACATTCAATCGTCAAACCGATAGGAGCCCCCAATAAAAAAAAGGGATAATCCTAAAAGCAGCTCATTCTTACGCACTTCTCCACGCTTTGGAGCCCACTCTTCTGGCGCCAAGCACCGTTATAATCCTTTTTATTAAAAAGTTATTTAATTTTCGCACCCAACTCCTGTCGGAGGTGGCCTCCCTTGGCCTCGGTGGTGAATAGATGAACCAGCGCAGCGTTTTGGCCACCGTTGGTTCCGGTGGCACATTGGATCGGTGGTTGTCGCTGGCACTGTCTGTTGGTTTTTGGGATAAAGTAATTAGATCCTGCACGAAGGAGCAGGCAGGCTTCTGCAGTAGCGCGCACCGCTTAGTGCTTAGAATAATTTCCACAACTGTGCGGCCATGTTAGCGATATGTTTTTATTATGAGCGCTGCCATATTAACCTGGCCGGTGGCGCTGGTGGCCAAAAGTGAACCCGGCCGGAACTATCGAAACTAAACTTCAGAGATCTGTTCATGTACACGACATGAATATTCAGTGAATGGGAAGCGATAAATTTTCGGCACACTGTTCGAGCCGGAAGAGCGTACCCGGGCGGTTGTCGTGAGCACTTGAGCCGTATTAGTATCTGCGTTGATAACCGTGGCCGACGAACGTGGTACTGTTTATCTTTGATCTTGCACGGTTACCGGAGTGAAACGAAACATAATGAATTAGTGTGTAGCAGCTTCCGATTGCAGGCAGCATTTATCTCGTCACGCACCGCCGATACCGCCGAGCGCGCGTAACGCTCAGCCAGAGAGAGTACGGCCAATTAATCGACAGGTTTTCTGGCGCAAAAATTACAATCAAATTACAAGAAACACATTAGCTGATCAAACACGCTATGAATGGGGGGCTATCAATATGGCCACCAGTGGCGTAAACAACAGCTTCCGCCACCGTGGTAGTTAATGGGTCTTTGCCGCACGGTGTATACCTTGAAAAACGGACTTTTAAACAGAAGGCTCTAGCTGTTAATTTGGACCTCCTAGTTTTGATGTTTTGGCAACATTACCTTGTTTTGACACCAGATAAATGATTTTAGGTAAACGAATGAATAAATTTAGTTAGCAACCGATTTTTGTAAGGGTTATACCATGTCAATTTTTGTGCCTGAAAAAGACGTTTTGCGGGGATTATTAATTTTTGTTCTGTTGAAGAAAACTGCTTCAGAATCGCACCAAATGCTTGTCGGGACTTGTTTTTAGACCATATCTTAGTGTTTCAAAGTGGTATAAAATTTAAAAAATGGCGATTTTGGCTTCAGAAGAAAAGAGCGTCAACAAATGATCAATTTGAACCATGCATTGATTCAAAAACGACCAAAGTTCAGATTCTCTTGTCCAAAGTGGAGACGCCAGGTGCGCCATGGCCAAGCGACTGTGAGTTCAAATCCAGCTTCCAGTGCGCATCTTTTTCAAACATAAAATTCATTACCGAAATTAGTGGGGAACTTAACGAATCGATGAAACGCTTTCAGTGTTCCACAGAAGAAACAGTATACTTTAAGACGGAAGATGGGCATAATCCGTATATGGCACCCAAACCAAGCTCGCTCACATAGTTTCCCATTAGGGGAAACTTTCTTATGCGAGAGCGCTAAATGGGCCACAGACTGCTAATCGAGCCGAGAGCCATCTTGTTGAGTCTTGAGCACATTTATTCTAGGACCCTTTCACCGTGTTGTCGGCGCCGTCGACAGGAACGGAACTAAGATATCAAAGAAAGCGGCAGGCTTGATGTTTATCTAAAAAGTTCAATCGGGGGAAGCATTGGTGATTAATAAAGTTTCGTAAGGCCTCCGACCCAGTGTGAGCGGGGCGCCCTTTCGCTTGTGTCTGTTGCCCCCGCGGACCAGATCGAGGTCGAGACATTGTCAATCTCCCACGACGAAGAACTTTTCTTCTCACTGACGCACGGTGGCATGGTGGCATAAAGGGCGACATAACTTTCTACGCCGCCGTGCCAGCCGCCACGAATGCCGAGCATAATTTAATAAAAGTTCGGTGATGATGTTTGATGTTCCCAAGGTGCTCATACATATTCGCGGTTCGATCGAGCCCGCCGGGGGTCCGACACGGCCCGGCCCAGAGCATAGCACGAAATCCGATTTCTTAGAAGTGTAGTATGAACTGCCCCGTTCGCTCGTTGCCCGGGAACGGAACGGAGTTTTTGAATAAACGATTGGGACTTTGTGAACTTCGCGCGCGGCTTGAGGACGGCAAGCAAAATTATGATTTGTTTCCCCCGATTGTGCCGTACTTTGACACGCGTCCACCTAGAATCGCGGGCCAGGCAAACTGTGAAAGGGCGTGCGAGGATTCGTGGAAAAACCAATCCGTACCGAGTGGCCGTTAAATCGCAACAACAAAAAATTACTGCCCTACCGGGAATTGCGCGTCATCCTGATTTCCTATCATAACGGGCTTTTCCCTCCGAAAACCGAATCAGTTAATTGAATGATGTGGCAGTTTTATTGGTCGGTGGCGTGGCGACTATTGGTGTGATTAATTACACCGTTTCCACGGCAGCTTGCACCGGAATTTATGAGCGCCCATCACCTATTGAAAAGTCGTTTGCCGATGATGTGCACTAATGAGACACGGTTGCGGGCGCAGGCTATTGCTTTACCATTTAATGATCATTTCATTCGATATCCGATCCCGAACGACGAAAGCCCTTTGTTTCAGCGTCGGCTTCTAACATGAAACCTGAAAATCCGCTTTACAAAGCAATTCTAACGAATTTTATTCTATTAAAGTGTTTATAATCAACAGTATAATAAACATATTTATCAGTGAAAGTATCAAAAGTGTAAAATGCAACTGTGGAAATCGCTTTTAGTGATGTCATCGTATTACGCGAAACACCGATTGCATACTTTTAGGCGCAATAACGATATGAATTACAATATCATGAAATTCGCAAACGAGTCTGTGAACGAGTCTGACACCCTAAAACTAATTGCAAAAGGGTTTGCTCTTCAACTCCTACCAACAGATCAGCCACAATGTATGGATTCAATAGTGCACCCTGCTGTGTGATATGCTCCCCTGTTAGATTTTCGAATGAAATCCGATAAAATATTTCACCAGCTTAAAGCCCGCAATATTTGAATTGATTGTACCAGTTAATGTATCCCCCGGTTCCCGTTGCTCCCCAGGAAAAGAGCTCACGGGGCTCGCCTCAAAAATCAACACAAATAGATGTAGGTTTATAAGCCAATCGTAACGATGATGCCAATAAGAGGCGTCTCTATTTGGATGTCGCTATACACATAAACTCCCAAATAACGGAGTCAGTCAGTCATCGGCAGCAGACGCTTCAGAGGTCCATATCGCACGAAGGAAACACCCCTTGCAGTAGTGTAGTAGGAACTGCGGAAAGAATTCGCGCTGAGGCCCGTCAAGCCAGCCGGAAATGCAAATAAAGGTTACTCCCGAGAAACGGTTTATCGTTCACTTCGATCAATGGATCTTGGATCAGCGTTGTGGAGAAAGCTTTCCAGGAACACGGAAAAGGAGGAAAAGTAAACAATCCTTCCTTATCATGATTGGTACCTTCTCAAGGATTCAACTCAAGGATTCTCTCTTTTCATCTTATCCACCGGCTAACGTTTGCCGGATCCACTGTAGCGGACCTAACTTGTTTACTATTTAATCCATGCACACCCGTTCTCTGCCACTACGCCCTACCGCCTGGCGGCACCCAAGAAGAGCCAAGTTCCAGAATGGGCATCAGTTTCATTCACATCCGTTTATCTGCGTGATTCACTGTTTACTGAAACGATATGCAAACGTGCATACCAGGGCATCCCGCCAGACGCAGGGGCTAGCTTTGGAATTTTTCCCTCGTTTCGGGTTTGTCAGTCTGGCCAGTCGCAAAAAAGTTGCCTCACAAGTCGCCGTGTTCTGGTACTCTTGACTAAACATTTTCATCTCTCTTCCTCTCTCTCTCTCCCTTTGTGTCTCTTGCAGGAACCGCCAATCCGTACGGAATCTATCAGCGATCGTGTGCCTTCTCCACGATACTGCAGGCCGTAGATCTGTGGTTTGTCGTCCGAAGTCTAGTGTTGATACTGGTGAAACTATCGTGGAGCAGATAGTAGTAGTCGGCCGCGTCGTAGTAGAGCGGACACTCCCGCTCCCAGCGCCTAGTCTACGAATCTTCCCACGGATCCAAAGCTTTTTTCAGACGTGAAGTGCATACGTTATGGTGTTCCTTTCGAGATTGTCCGATCTCCATTGGTTGAGGTTGGGCTTCCGGTGGAAGGAAGTGTACGAAGCAAAAACTTTCCAACAGCTGCACGGATGCTATTGTAATTCCGCAAAAACACAAACCTGTGGCCGGGAACCGGAAGTTCGAAACTGTCGCAACGCAACGAAGTCTTAAAACAGCTCACTGTGCAATTCGTTCAGGAACTGCGGTAAACTGCAGTTTTTGGAAGGATACCCTCCCAGCGTCAAACGGAGCGAATCCAGGTGGGAATCGAACAAATACTGTGTGGCAGCTTTTCCAGCTATTGGAGGGGAGCAAAAAGCAACGTAAGCCACAGCGCTCCACCGACTCCGAAGGGTGAAGTTTAAAGACTTCGTTTGTGAAGCAACTCTACTGACACGCTCCGATCAGCCAGAGGAATTGCTCGGTCGATACAGATCCTTGTTTGTTGTTGTTATGTTATAGACTTGTTGAAACTATGTTCCAGAGGATTGAAACAAATCGAACACTGTAGCTGAATGGCGATTCCAGAAAGCACCACGAATCGGGAGGATAATGTAAAGTAATATTATGATAATAAAACTAACGAGTAAGACACAATTCAATAGTCGGTAAGATGAGTCCCAAGAAACACAGTAAAACTGTGTGTCTGAAATTGTATCATAGAAGTAATTGATTAAAAGTAGTAGCAGCAACGGAGTCATTGGCAAAATAAAGACAGTATTTTTTATAGAAACCAGAATGGGACGTCAAATGCCTGACTACGAACAAAAACGAGGTAGCATCGTTCCGTTGCGAAAGATGTGAGAAGTTTACACACTAATCACTATAGGTGTATATTTTGTTCGTTCTTCCTGTTTGTGGTACAATATTTTTGAGTTGTTTACCCATAGCGCAATGAAAGAGGTAGCAAAAGGTTATTTTAAAATCATGCGCTAAAACAAGAAACGGCAGATAGATAGCAGAACACGAAACATAAAAAGTAAAGGGCGAAAGCTTCAAGGCGAAAGAGGCTTCCGAAGGTATCAGAGGTGGATAAAAATATCAAAACAACAACTATACTACGTTTATTTGTGGGCTAGGGACGAGAATCTTCGATGTTGTTTCGTTAACGATCGATTGTGTTGACGAATGCACGGAGTTTGTCGGAACCACACTGGTGTATGCTGTAAAAAACGGCAAAGCACAAGGACATTCAATCGAAAGCAGCCCCAGAAGGAGGAGAAACAGACAACTAGGCTATGTAAAGTATTCCAAAACTTAACTAAACTAAACCACACAACAGATACGCTAAGATTCGTAAGGTTCGTTAAATCACGGAACGGACGGACAACACGTTATGGAGCGACCTTTTTTATAACGAAAACAAACAACAACCAAAACCCGAAACATGAATTGTAAAGGGCGAGAATGGCGCACGGGCGCAATCCGTTCAGAAAACCGTTGAAGTTAATAAAGATTGGCAGGAATGCAAATGTGTAATGCGGATAAGCGGACAACTGTAAGGGGTTTTCTTTTCGCTTTGCGATTCACGATAACCTCGGTGCCTCGATACGGGAAATGGTAAGCAGAAATCAGCAAAATATGTTAATATTTCACCTACTGCATTCGGTTCTGTGCTTTTAGGTTCCGTTTTTGCTGGTCCGTTCTTGCGTTGGCCGCTCGTGGTCCAGCTTTTTGTCCAGCACTCCTTCGACGCCATCTGCATTTTTGTCGCCCGCACCATCGTCGCTAATTGAGTCCTATTTTTCATTTTAACTACCAGCGGATTAGTCAGATTAAACAACGGATCGCTTGCCGTGCAGTGTAGTATTTGTTGTACGCTTCATTTTCACTTGGCTGGTTGGGGATTCCCGGAAATCTTTTCTTTCTTTTCTCTACGGGAAGCATAAAGCATTGGCCCCATGGCCGACTCGGGCACTCGGGCGCGAGGACAGCCTAAAAGCTCGCACCAGCAGAGCGGGGTAAGGTAACATTTGGAGCATTAATCCGATTGCTTGCTAATGTTTGAGGCTGTCCCATTTTTTACGCCTCCCGTAACATGTCGCTCTTAACTTTTTATTCCTGGTGCTTCCCGATGGGTCGGAATCTACAAGTCTAATTCTCACGGGCGCCCGTACTTGCGAGCTGCGAGAGATTATTCTAATGCTTCTAATGGTTTGTTTTCCATGAATAAGGATTACTCCTTTCATTTGTGTGCCACGCCACCGGAAAGCGAACTTCCAATTTATTTCCAGCCCTTTAGTGCCCAGCCGCCCTCTGATATGTTTATGTTCGGGCGGGCGAATCAAGGACTGCATCCATCATGTGTCAGTTGTGTTCCCGGGTTTGGGTAAGCCATTGGATGCGGCAGGCATTAACGTTCCACATATTTCTCTGCTAATTGGAGGCCTCCTTAAGCCGAGTGCTTCATTGTACATAAAAAAGCAGTTTCAAAGCACCGTACACTGGCTCTTAATGTACAACATACCACAATCAGCATTACAACATTTCGTCAACATTCTGTTATGAAACAGATTTTTATGCCATCTACAGTAGTCCCGTTTCGTCCTTTCATCGGATAACCGCCTATGCTGCTAACGATCACGTGGCCTTGCCTGAAGCGGGGCCAGGTGATATTCAAAATTCAAGCCGACCCCAAATGCACGCCGGGAGTCTGTGATTAATTTTGCACACAATTTGAAATTTAAATTCCATTCCGTTACGCTTCCTACAGATAGCATAGCGTAAGTGTGCTCTGTGTGCCTCGCCCGGCCATAAAGCTCACTCCAGAAAGCTTTATTGAACAATTTCCCAGTCTGCCAGTCTCTTCCGGCCGAGTCGGTATGCCGAGAGTGTTGTTGTGCACTGAACTGGACCTTGTGCTCTAGCGGAAGGTATCAACTCCCCAGAGTGCCACTCGAAACACCTACGGCGAAAACTCCTAAAATTGAGCAACATTATCATGGTGACAATACCGATGACACAGCCCACAAATGCTGCACGGCCGACGACAGACGACGAACAGGGGGCCTAGAGGGTTGTTTCTTAGATATATGTTATTGATAAATAAATGATCACGACATTCCTTTTCGTTCCGAATGCATTCACTGGGGTTGGAGTTAGCGGATAGTAGCTCCGTGCCATGCAGTCGGTGGGCACAAGCACCGTGGTAGCAACGAAATGTCTTGTTCTTTCATACCCTGTACCCAGCTTATGCCGAGGAACTGTTCTTGAATTTGTATCGTTCTTTTCAAGATTTATAAGCAATTCAACATAAGGAAAGGCTCTTGCAAATTGACACTCCGTCCATTTTACTTAATTATTGCTTTAGTTCTACTTCCACAATATTGATGATGAAATTTCGTATCTTTTATGTAACCGATTAAAACTCATGTTCTCGTTCAATATGCTAACCACCCAAAACTCAGTGGATAAAATTTATCCAATCAACAATTATCCAATTACGACCAATTGACAACAGTACTCTATTGTGCTCGCGTACCATCTGTGTTTTAGTAAGCTCCGCATCCAATATCATTAGGCACAGAACGCTATGTTACTGAAGGCCCTCATTAGTTCCCATCTCCCGTTCCCGTATTTGCTCAAACCATATTTATGCATACATTCTGGTTCTGCAGCTCATGTACCCGTTGCAGGATAATGATTGCAATCACCATGGAATCCGTATCGCACCGTCAGCAGGAGTGCGTTATGAGTTGGATTTTCGGTACGACAATCGACAAAGCACATTCCTTCGGAAGCGTTGAAGCTAATATGCAATGCTAACCCTTCGTCACATCTCCCAAACTACCCACTAGCCCACTGGTTTGCATACATTAGTTATGCAATCCGTGAAGATTGGGAATTGACAATCTGATATTGCTTCCGCTCAGATTAGAGACACGGATTTGTGTTTAACTTGCTCGACAACGTTAAGTTAATCTACTTAAAGCTGAAACAATTAACAGTGCAGTGTTTCTAGACTGCAGATAGAAGTATTTGCAGTTCAATCATTGACAAATGTTGATTGAAATAATTATGCTCTTTCCAATCTTAGTTTGACTAACAATACAAATCGAGCACCAATTGGTGCAGTATGATTTTTTTTCCAAAAGTTTCTCTTTATTTTCGGTTCGGTTCGAGATTTATAGTTCATTTACGATAACCTGCTTTTGTTTTGCCTTCTCGTAAATTGGTTCCATCTGATTCCATCTTCTTTCTTCAGTTATGTTTGTGTTGTTACTTTGCTAAATTATTGCTTTTATTCTATCACCTTTTGTTTGTAATCGTCTCTATTTTTACTTATCATTTCTTTGTTATTATTCAATTTCAACTGCTATGGTGTTTAATTAACTTCACTATTTTCCATTGTCTTAGTCATCTCTTGTTCATTAGTTGTCATATTTATTTTTACCTGAAGTGATGTTTATTCAATTTCTATTCGCTTGACTTAACTGTTAAATCCAACCTTTTTCAATAGTTCCAAACCGTTACTTCGCAAATCATTCTTCGCAGCTGAACAGGACTGGAAGCGCTTCGCCCGAGAAATTCCGTTGTTCAGATTAGAGGAGAATAATTGTCTTAAATACTCGACTTCGAACCGCACGAACAGTGCCGCAGTCACCACAAGATTCCCGAACTCCCGACCTGCACCTGGAACGCCACCAAACGGCGGTCGTCGATCACTTTCGGAAGGTGCCGAGTGCCGAGCTGGCGCAAGTCTTCCGGCTGCTGTCCAAACAGCCCAACCCAAACGCACCCCGGGCAATCGAGCACATTCCTTCTCGCTTTCAAAACCCCCAACATTGGGTCCCGGACTGGTGCAAAACCGAGCCCCGGCTGATTCGGAGTGGGAACCCTTTAATAGAGCTGCTAAAATGTACTTCCGAAAACTGCTAGTGAAACTTTCACCGAAGGCATTCCTCGGCTTTTTCAATAATAGCCCCCCACACAGAGAAGTAAATCAACCAATCACTCTGCTGGAGCACTGGCCAACACCTTGCCTGCACCGCCGACGTCGGCGGGGAAGAACTTTAAATTCTTCACCGCCTTCTGTCGCCGTCAGTTGGGCCGGAATTCGTTCCGAAAACCCCACACCGTGCAAACCCGTGGAAAGGAGCCTCTCGGAAGAATGTGCATTCAAACACTCCGGGAAACTCCGGGTCCTCACGGAAGCGCTCAGCGAAGGAGTCAGGGAGAGCAGGCCATCCCAGGCCAGAGCGTTCGCGCGAAGAGCCGAGCTGTGTTGGCTTTTAATTGAAATGTATTTTATGGTCTTTCGAGAAAGAATTATTATCGCACGGCACGTACATGTGAGCCGTTTGCCACCGCCGCCGCGCATCGACCGGAAGCGGCTTACACAGGCTGAATATTGGTCCACGTGCGCGTATGTGCGTCTGTATGTGCCACCACAAACGACGAAGGGTCCTTGCTAAGCGTGAGCTCTGTTTATGTTCAAGGCGGATAAAGGATTGCCCCATACCCCTGAATGGGCGCGACAAACCACGCCAACCGGAAATGGTAAACGGTGACCGGTGGCGGCTGCGGCTGCGGCGGCGGCGGCTGCGGTCGTTGGTATTGGGAATTACTTCCGGAAGAAATAATTTCCCGCCATCTATCGTGATCGGGTGGGGGTTTAAAGTTTTCGAACCGAATGAAAACTCAAATTTATTCCGCTTCTTCCGCTTGTGTTTGTGAGGCTTTTCCGGAACATCATTCCGGAGCGGAGCACACGACAGTAACAGCCCACTCTCCGATCCGAGTGTAAATTGGATTAAAATCTAATCGAACTGCCGATGGTTGCCGAGACGCAAGAAAACAAAAAGGCTCCTTCGGTCGCGCGTGGCCATCACGGGTCCCAGCACCCGGGAACCGGAACTCCGGGGGCGGTACCGCCGGAACCATAAACTTTTATGAAAACTGAACACTAACCGAATTAAACTTTCCCTGCTGATTGGCTCACTGGGACAGCAGCTGCGACAGGGAAAGGATTTCGGGCCGGCGTTCCGTCTGCAGCGCTCCATAATCAGCTACGGCGGACCCGGAGCCACCCGGGCCCGGACCGTAGATCAAATAATTAAATTAACATATTAAAAGCACATTATGTTCCGGCTTTAGTTCCGGCAGTTTGCGTAACTCGCACACTGGGAATTACAACGATTTAGGTGTCTTCACAATTAGCGCCAATGTAAGCGGTCGTGTGTCGTCGTCGGTCGCCAAGATGTGGCCTATTCGAGTTCACTCCATGTCAAAGCTCGTTTGGCTACCGCAACTTTATCGGAAAATGAAAACAGTTAAATAAATATAGCACTGGTAGAGATGCAAATTAAAAATAGGTCAATAACACCACCATACGGTTGCGTCAAATGCAGGTTTTGCCTTTGCATGAAAGGCAGCTAAGTAAATATGGCCTTTCTTGGGTTCATTAGCAACATTAGTAAGCTCTTCTGGCACAGCGACCGCTAAACAGTTGCTGGAACTGCTCCAGATGTTTTACTTATTCGCTCACCGACCCTCTGTCTTCGTTGGCAATGAAAGCTTCTATTGACGGCAGCTTCAAAAAGAAAATTCATGAGCTGCTGTTACTTGTTCGATTACATTCTAGCTACTAATTAACGTAAATTATCTATTCATAGGTTTCCAATACACTTCATTTGTAGTGTTTTATTAGACCGGTGGTGACTCAGGCTTAACCATAACCAGAATCATTTGAATGGTATAAATAAGTCTTAAGTAGTCGTTGCCTGAAGAAAGGGTAAACAAGGGTGAAGATCATTGAAACATCTCGATTTGGTGTTGGCCATTTCGCTCTAATCGATTCATATAGCTCGTGGAATTCATCCTCGAGTGTCGTCAAGGCGACCAAAAGCAGTCAAAATAACCAAATCCCGAGAACTTCCAGTGCCTGAAGTTGATTTCACTAGAACTAAGAGGCCTTCGTCATGCTTTTACAGTAACGCAAGGCACCATTGGGTAATGATTGACAGTTTCTTAATCTCTAAAGCGAAAATGGTCCAAAGATGGATCATAGTTCCAACTTTAAGGTTCCCAAGAATCCACGTTATTGTCCAGCATATCAAACAGAGTCCAACATATCAACACCAAACATACCAGACATGCTGGAATGACCATGCCCAATGTCGTTAGTCGGGAATACGTTGATGGAGAGCTCTCAAATCACTTCGCTGCCACAAAGGGATTTGAAGTCGCCTTCAGCTTCGCCTTTCTAGGGTCAATGGTTAGTACTGAGGAGATTCACGTTTGAGTGCTAGCAGGTCTTTCTACAGTCTGAAGAAACTATTTCGCTCACATCTCGTGTGGAGACGGCCGAAGCTGCGGTTATGCAAATCAAGCTGGGACTATGCAGGTCATCAATTCCCCTTGATTATCTTCCTCGTGATCGAAAGCGATGCAGCTGGTCTGTTCTTTATATCGCTGCAACCTAAGAAGTGCCTAAGAAGAAGAAGAGGATCAGTTCAAAGCTTGTCAAACATATGATCAGCGTCATGATCAAAGTCAAACATATGATCATGCAAGTCAGCAGAGAGTTTTTCAATTGATTAAAGTAGGGATCTGCTCACCAATTCTATTTCGATCAGTTACCAAAACAACAGCAACCGCCAGACGTCTATCCGGACCATCAAATAAGGTGGCGACCGTGTAAATTAAAGGGCCAAACCAAATTACAAAATAAACTTTTCCAATTAAGCTGTAAATCGCAACAACAAAAAAACTCACCAACAATCCTATTGGGCCACAAAAAAGCAAAGGTCGCGCGAAAATAAAAGGTAATTGTTTAACATTCCCAAGCACGGCGTATTTTTTATTCGAGTTTGTTCAAATCAAATGAGATGAGGAAACTACGGTGAATTCGGATGCACAAAAAATCGTATCCCTCCACGAAATCCATTTCCTAACCCCGGCCCGGCCGCAGCAGATCAGTCGCCGGATCAGGGGATCAATCAGGCACACTGCAGGCTTCTCTCATCGGCGGGAACGGGTGTTGTGCTAATTGTGAACTTCCGCCGCGCTATTTCCGCCCCTTTTGGAACCGAGACGGTGCACTTCTGCAAACTAATTAAACCTCGTTGACTTCGTTAGCGAAGGTATTGTCGAAGTACGGATACTCCCGCGAAGTGGCAGCAAAAAGATCCCCGTAGACGTCGCTGAAGTAAAAAAAAGAAAAAGATGAACCGTAAAAAGGCAAAGGGAAACAAAATGTTTTAAAAAAAATGGCGTAAAGCGCATCAAACTAAGAACCAAAATGAGCAGACAAATCAGGAAAACGGCAAGCCGGCGAAAGGAGCTTCGAAACGGAGCCGAATGGGTGATGGCTCCAAGAAGGCCTTTGATTTGATTGGATTACAATCCGGGACACCGGGCCCCGGGTGGACCCCCCGGCTTACCTTTTACGATCCATAAAGTAGCCCATCCGGAAACCCTTCGGCCAGGACGGGGCGAGCCGGCTGGTCAGGCAGTTGTAACGGTTCGGCATGGCCAGGAAGTCGTGCTGGAACGCACTGTTGTACATGTACGGGCAGAGGCCGTGCGATCCCTTCGGGTACGGGCCGGCCGCATCCTGCCACCGACCGCAACGGCCCAGGTTCCAGTTCTGATGACACTTGCGCTGGTTGGTGCCGTAGTTTTCACTCGTGTGGATACACTGCACCGTCTTGGCCGCCTCCTTGGGGTCGTTCTGGTGGTAGACCGGATCACCATCGAACCCGGGGCCGGCTGGCTCACAAACTGTTGGAAACACACGGGCAGAACAAGGTCACATCACAGGCCAAGGTGTCGGGAACCCACAGCTTACCGTCCAGCGAGCCCATCTTGCCGGGTCCAAACTTGCGCAGCGATTCCAGCGAGAGGCGCGCACCGAAACTGAAGCCGAACATGTGGCCCCGGTCGAAGTCGTACCCAAAGTCTTCCAGCTGGCCCAGCTTCTCGACCAGCACCATCCCGATGGGGAGAAACTGACGCACCATGCCGAAGTAGTCATCGTGGCGAGAAAAGTTGTTGTAGTCCATACAGTACACGCAACCGCCCCGCACGCTAGACAGGTTCGAGACCATGTCGAGGATCCACTCCGTCTGGCAGCTTTCCTTCCAGCCGTGCACGATCACGGTGAACGGGTCCGACGGGCTACATCCGAGGTCTCCGAAATCCTTAAATTCCGACACCACGCTCGTGGTCACGTTCTGCTCGCTGTAACGGGGCCAGACCGCTGTCTTGATTAGTTCTTCGTCACTCCGCCAGGGGGAAGGCTAGCTACCTGTTGTGGATGCTGAACGTGATTAAATTCGCGTAAAAGCTCCGTTCCTGTCCGGCGACCAGCGTCACCAGGCCACACCAGCTAACCGCCAACCACAGCGTGCCACACAACCCGTTCATCGTCGCCGGAGTCTTGCCTAAGTACTTGCGGCACACCGTCTGGTCGCCGCCAGAATACGAAGATGGTTCCAGCCATTCAGCCTTCTTATAGTTCGCTGAGAGCCACTGACGGGTACGGCGACCGGAACTACGAGCTCACTATCAGCGCCGACCTAGTTCCTCGCGTTCTCTCGTGTCGCGTGAACACCCCAAATTAGTCTCGTGGTAGGTCGGGGACCTGTCCATGGCCCCAAAAACTCGGTCACCGGGCGTCGGCACGATACATTAGGCAAATGTGTAAAAACACAAACAAAACTTACAAACTAAGAAACGCTCCGTTTCATCTGACGTGCCACCTATGGCGGCCGCTCTGCGCCGGAGTTTCTCCAGTTTATTTTCGGTGGCTGGCTGAAGTCGTCCCCCACTCGTCGCGGTGTCTATGTCAGGAAGTCACTCGCTCAACATGGAACCGGAGAGCGTTCTACGGAGGTGGCGAACCACCAGAAACCAGTTGCAACATTCTGCGTACGCTGCGGACATCAACCGGTTGTGGCGCTTCGTTCACTTTCAACCAGGCAGAGAATCGTAAAATCTTGCGAATTTATTGGTGACGCATTAAAAGACGAAACATTAATTCAGGTCGTTGACACCCGGGCCTAGTAATAAGCATAAACTTTGTGGTTCGATCGCCGTTCAATGCTGTCATTCATGGCAGACAGTGCGATAAGCGTGTTTCCATACTTTAGAAGTCTAGTGGCCTTGTGAGCTAAGTGTTATACGAAAATTGCTAAATATTTTCCATTTTTTTGCACAGTTCAAATAATTGGTCGCAAGACAAATTTCAATCAACCAAAACTCAGTTTAAAACATCAAATGAGTTGTGTAAATATTATTCCTACGATGCATAGGGATCAGTAGTGCACATGAAAAGTTTTAAATACTCTAAAACCATCTTTATATTATATACTTGTGCTTTGTCGATTGTCGCTCTATCCTTTTTTATTTAAGGAAAGTTTAACTTTATTATGGAACTATCCAGACCCCTCGCACACATTCCTTTTCAGGCAACGCAAGGGGCCTGGACCCTTACAAAAATACTAGAACAGAGTTTTACAAGACATTTACAAAACATTTAAACATTTATGGACGATTTGCCCTATCCTGTTGAAAGGCGAAATCTTGACAAACAAAATGTTTACATGATTGAATGCTTTTTTCTTTCATTAAATTCTGGTAGGCTTTCTTATCAGTTTCATGGAAAAGACATCCCTACGCCGTAAAGCATTGTCAGTTTGCTTTCTTATGTTGATTTGGCACGCTTATAAGAGAACAGTTCAACGCGTAATTAACACATCGTTCAATAAGTTCCGGAACTTATTGTTGTTGTTTTTTTACAAAACAACAAAACAACAAAAAACAAAAACACAACAATAATAAGACCCGGGACTTATTGAACGATGTGTTATTATTCATCATTGACTAAATCGACTTTAGTTGTTGCAATACCAATCAAAAGGAGGGATTAAATGTGAAAAATAAAAAATTCTTCATACAATCTTAAACTCACATTCCAAAACATGTAAAAGCGTCAGAGTATTTACATCGTTCGTGAACAAAGGCTATTTACAAAGATTTGAATATTTGAAAAACTCTCTTATGAAGATTTCCAAGCCCCGTTGAAGACCTTTAGAAAAGTTTCTACGGTACTCTAAAGATGGTGCCTAAAATCAAAGAAGCCATTCGACCCGTTATTTAATTTCATTAAATTAAACAACACCAACAATAAATACAAAATTATTAAAACAATTGCTTCGTTTCATTTTGGCGCGTCGAAATACCGAAGCTTTCTTGTCGCACTGTCATGTGTGTTACGTGTGGCACCATAATTTGATAAACTCTTTTTTAAATCACTTACCATCGGGGTGTGTCCGGGAAAGGACAATCCGCAGTTTACAGTACCCGTTAAACGACCCGGGCTAATTTTGCCCGTAATTAATCATTCGGCGACCGGTAATTACTCACCAAACCGCCCGAGCTACGCGGTCGATGCATTGCGTCTAACCATGTTCCGTGCTGAGAGGGGTCCCAAAGAGCAACATATCAGTCGCTGCGGTGCACACGTCACTCTTATCATCGGGAGCTGAAAGGAGAAAGAGCCTCGCTAAACTCAATCTGCACGCTCAATGTCACAAGCGTCGACCAACGGCCTAACGACACCCCGTAGCATCATTCCCGACGACGGTGCAGTTGATGCTTACACGTCTCCCTTGGAAGCGCCAGGTCGTCCATGTCTCGAGAGCAGAGATATAAAAGTATTCTACGCCATTAATCATTTTTATTACAGTCTGTAAAACAACACACACTCGTCAGACACACGCCTCAGAGGGGGGCGTGCGGTGAGCTTCAAGTGCTTGTTTTCCACCACCTGAAGCTCTAATCTCAGATTTAAAGTGCGGCACGTGGTTGGGACCCCGTTCCGTGGGGGCGCGCTGGGAAAACGAGGCTCGAGTGGAAAAGGCTTCGAAAATAGTACACCCTGTCGCACAAAACGGAAAGTATACAATAATGACGCTTGCGACGTCACCGATAAAATCTAATTTATTGTGCCCATCGCTCGGGTCGTGATAAATCGGCATTTATGCAAACAACCACAAAGTGTCTAATTTTGAGTTTGGTGGGAAATTTAACTCTTCACATGATGGATCATTTTCGGTTGTTGTCACAGGAGAACATTCGAGGTAAGCCAAAGTGTTCCGAAATTCTTGTTGCATACTTTTAGGCTAAGTCGGAAAGCTAACTTTGGGCAAACTTTTCGGCAAACAACCGATGGTTTTAATATTTGAAGTAACATTTTTATTACGAGTACAAATCAAACATCCTGAACGAGTCGGACCACATCCCATTATGCAACTAGCAGCTTGGTAACTTGTTACATTCTCACATAAATTTCTCTCACATTTCAGACTCACGGACGGCAGGGACATGATCGGATCGTCGCAACCGCAATCATCCCCGAGTGGCTTTCATGGGGACCAGCCAGCCAGCGGTTGGAGTAACATTAAGCACTTTGTCGTAACATTATCTGGCTCCGGTTCTTCCGGTCCTTCCGGTCACTAATACCGTTAATCAAAAGCTGTTATTCGGCTCTACCGAAACTCTACGCCCACTCTCCCGCAGTTGACCAGTTTGCTGGCCGTTCGGTAGTAGTGCACCATGTATCACCGATGCGGCATTAGATTACAGTTTTTCATTTTTCGCTACTGCATTCGTTACTTTTGACCTTTTCGGGGCGTCCAGAACTTTGTCTGTCGCTGTGGTGCTTCGGAGCATTATTGTTACGAGTGCCACTCTCGCTGGAATAAATACGAACCGTTCGGCCCTATAACTCACACGATGGTGATCGGTGTACTGCAGTTTTGAGCCGTTTGAGCTGGGAAACGGTGCCCGAGAAACGTGGGGTGAATTAATTAATTACATTCGTACATCTCAATCAGAAGTATCTGCTTAACGGCCATCCGGTCTGGCCGGGAGATATTTCTTTTATTGCTGATTTTTAATGAATATCATCACATTAAGCATTATATCATTAATAAATAACTTCTTGAAAATCATCCACGTGTTACAAGAGGATCGCATCTTTCTTTATTCAAAATTCAGATCATTTCGAAGGCGGCATAGTTCCTGACGGTGAATTAATAACAAGTTTACATTTAACATTTTTTGTTTCCTCGTGTATTCACTACTTTCACTACTTCCTCGTTCACTACGGCGAATAATAGTACCCTTCACGAATGATATACGTTCGCCATCAACCCATGTTCTTCCTAAGAATCAACTTGCGTGGCCTAATTTTTCCGTTCTTTAAATTATGCTAAATTTGTCAGCGTTGCCACCAATCTAAACACTTCTTTACCGGAAGGTGTTCAACGCTAAATCTGGAGCAACAATAATCAGTAAGTCATCCGCATTTTCTCGCCGTAATAATTTTCCCTCGCCATTGTAAACAACGTGCTTCGGCGAAGGATCTGACCAAATTTTAAAATTCAAATGTAAACATTCTCTCGGTTCGCTAACGAGTTCGCCTAGCGTGTGAAGGGTGTTCACTGTTCGTAGAAAGCAAAGGTGACCCAACATTCTTTCGCAACCGACTCTCAGTACTGAATAGCTGGTAATTCGTGGAATATCAACTAATTTCGTCTCGCCATTGTTAACGTTTTCCGGAATTAAGAACCGTCAGCCATTATTAACGGAGCGTTCCATTCTTGAGGAAGCGTTTTCTTTCACCCCGGGAAGCGTTTCATGTTAGCCGAGACTCCGCAAGAAACCTTTCACCACATGTGAAATATTTCAAGGCACATATTTCATCTCTGCAAATGAACCCAACGAACATTTGAAATATGGTTTTCAATTTTGATTTTCTTCATAATATCATGACGTTGTTATAAATTGCCCATTACTGTTATTGCTTTTCATGAATAGAACGGACAGACTCGTATTAAGCAACAACTCAAAGTTTTACACTCAAGTTGCTGCACTGATCATGATGTGCTGTATCAATGCCAACCTGGAAGATTAACAATTCATTCCGAATCATGTCTGTCCATAATGGTGACTGCGAAATCTCGCTGCGCTCATTGACACTTACAGTTAATTAGGTGGGTTAATTATCAAATTTGCATTAATAAATATGGAAAAGAAGTAATTGAACACTAAAACGATCACGTGTTCTGGTTCAATAATAAATAGAATCAACTTAAATTAGGATCTTCAAAAGAAAAAAAGCTATCCACCCATGAAACAAAGAATCAAATAAACTAAACACAGGTTGAAAAAGAGAAAACCGATTACGCTGCACTCGGTGGCGGCTAGGAATCCAGCCGCCATGCACATTCGCATCACTTCACGATGCCAAATCCGATGCCACAGGCAATCAATAAGCTGCTCGGCACCTGCTCGTCAAGCAAACGCCATAAATCTTGACCCCCCCTTCGACCACCGGTGGGGGTGTGGCTTGACAAATGGTCACTCCGCACCCCTTTGCAGGTCACCCGAACCACCGGGCAACGCAGCTCGTCGGCCGGGCGGCTATATTTTTGGAGAAAATTTCTTCCCGGTCGGTGTTCCGCAGCATCGGTGGGGTGTGTCTTGGGCCATCTTGTGTCATAATAGCTCATAAGAGTGGTGCCGTTAAATTTCAATGGGGTCCATAACTCGTCCACGAGTACGGCGCGATCATAATCGCGGAGCATCGGGGGCCACGGATCTGGAGCATCGGCGTCGGAATCGGTGTCGATCGCCAATGCGTCGGACCGAACACTAAAAATAGCATCACCGGCACGAGAGCGAGCGAAACGAGAGTGAATGCGGACGATCGCCTTAGAATCGCAGGGTGCAGCACCAAACATGATCTCGGGATCGGCACTCAGTTCGGTACGTCCTGCTCTCGCGATCGGATCGCACTCGGACAGTTTCCGCACGAATTTCCGCGAAACCCCCCCCCCCCCCCCCGGTGGCCGGGAATCAGGAACCGGATGCCGGACCGGTTGGATCGGTGGTGAATCGGAGTCCATCTTAGCACCAGCACCCGGAACTGCTGCAATAACTGCAGACTCTGCGATCGATCGTCATCCCCAGGCAGGCCCAGGCTAGTGCACTGAAAGAAGGGCCCGTTCGTGCGAACTACGTTGTGTAAAATTCGAGTGATTTATAAATTTAGAATATCATCAGCTCGGGCACGCTCGAGGACCGCGGCGACGGTGACGCCGCGACACCAGCTCTGCGGGCCTTAGGCAGAGGGCCTCTGGTTGATCTGGTGGTTAAATGTGAAAGCGATACCGACCGATACACTCTGCCTTCGACGACATCGACTGGCTGCAGGGAAATTCGCGGAAAACGGCGCTTTAATTGTGCATTGTGCGATTGCGTTCGTTGGTTCGTGGTGCTCTTGGTGCTCTTTGTTCACCGCGCATACCACTCGGCTGTGTCGCCGTGGCCACACCCGGATGCCACACCAGTGCACACCGTATGCAGTATGGCTTCTAACCGATTCGAGTGTTGCAAAAAGTATTGTGTCGGCGAAAGCAATGGTTGTCCGTGAGTGCACGATCACGGGAAGAAAGTGATCGCGGCCGAATCCGGTGAAAATTATCGAATAGAAAAGAATTCCCCAGAGAGCGCATGATCGATGGGCACCACCTCCTAAGCGTGGGACCGTGATTTCAACTACGAAGCAGAACTTGTGACATACTTTACAATCGGGGATACACTGAACTTTCCACTCTCGGTGAGTAAATAGTTTGAAGCGCTTCAGCAACAACAAAAAACCGTCAAGCGATTCCAATTATTTCGGAAAGACAGACTTCCGTTCGGTAAAATCGGTTTAATGAAACAAAGGCATCTAAACTACGCCAGAAAGGTGGCATCATGTAACGAACCCGAATACTTTGCGATGCAAAATGCGGCATAAGAAAGTGAGTGAATTACGTGGGCCGCGTTACTCACAGGGAAAACCCTTCTGGGCAGCCGCAGGAAGCGGACGCTTTTGAGGAGGTTTCAGGGATATACCGAAACTAAAACACGCCACGTTTTAGTCCGACAGTATACTGCACTTCACAGCAATAACTTTTTAACATTGAAAAACAAAAACAACTTCGGACGATTAGATAACGAACGGTTGTATCTAGTATTTTATAACCGAAATTGGGCTTATCGAGTTGTAAGATTACTCAACACACCGTCTTCGAGAGTTTATCGGTGTGGTGATCGAGTCCATAAAAATCCCTATTGCTGCCGCTCCCGGGGAGCTGCTGCTTTCGTCAGCGGTTCGCCCTAACCCCCGAAATAAATCTCTACCGACGTAAACCCGTTCGCGGATTGTCGCAATACGCGTGGTCCTTCGCCTGCGAAGCGGTCCAGATAAGTGACCGGCCCGTAGGACAGCTCTTATCGCCCAGCCGGCGCGCGGGCGACATTGACGTGTTACGTGTTATCCTGTCGGGAATCTGGACACACTGGACACACATACACACGGTGGAGGCCATAAATTAAGTCAACCAAAATCGAAGATGTAGAGTGCGTGAGATGGTTGAGTGGCATATTGCGATCTTCGTCGCCGGTTGGCCTCGTATCGGATCTATCGGTGCAATACGTACAATACCGTTAATGAAAAGGCATATTTTTATCGGTCGAATCGTGAAACCGGTCAATCGAATGTTATAAATAAAGAAAACAGAAGCTAAAATTGGAAAGATTAATTATCTCAACAACAACTGACGGTGGAAGTGATAATAACCTTCCAACGCCAAGACAAATGGAAACTAAGGAGCAATAAACTAAACAACAAAGTGGAAAAGTAGCATGCGATAAATAAAAAAAACTTGTAACTAAACCACTGAACTGAACAGTTGGTAAGAGTAATCGCCGAACTCTCGTATTCGCATAGTAATCTCAATCGGAAATTAGAGACTAGGAAAATCTAGAGAAATGAAAGGTAAAAAATAGGATACTGCACATCCGGAAATCCACATGACTATGGTCGTTGCTCTGGTCTGGCTGGTGACATACCGTACCGGGAGTTCATTTTTCCAACACGCCGTT
Organism: Anopheles bellator; assembly: GCF_943735745.2. Lineage (NCBI taxonomy): Eukaryota > Metazoa > Arthropoda > Insecta > Diptera > Culicidae > Anopheles > Anopheles bellator. The sequence goes on along the minus strand of NC_071285.1, from coordinate 23,459,710 downwards.
TCCTCGGTGGTGGAAATCAAGCGTGGAAATAACCGACCGGCGGACCGGTCAACGGGTTCCGTTCCTGGCTAAAAATAGCTCCCGGTACATCTCGACCGCCTCGCGGCTCTCTCGCAGAGGACCGATCGAAAGTGTCTGCACGAAACACGATCACCTGTTCGTGAGGTCGGGTTGACTTTGGCCAAAGCACAGCCCAGCGTATGGCACGCTAATTGAATTTTTCGGCTTTTGGACATTCGCCCCGGACATCGCCCATCGGCTCAGAAGAGGCGCATTCCCCGTTCGCGTTAAACCTTTCAACACCCCGACGGGGCAGGACCTGCCAAGTGAGTCGATGCCGCATTGTTACCGCATCTTCGCACATCACGGATCGTTCGCTCGGATCGGATCAAGTTCGAGGTGAACTTAAGTCCCGCATCGCGCCAGACGATAAAATACTTCTAATTGGCGACGGGCTGTTGTTTGGCCGTGCCTCCATCACAAAACAACAGAAGCAGATCGTAATGTGCGTCGGACGTGCGTTTATTTTCGGTACCGCGCAATCAAGAGTGGCCTTCAAAACTCGCCGCAATTCGCCTGTCGCGACCCGCGTATCGCGTTTGATTCACCATCATCACTCACTCGGTCGGTGTTTTGTCTTTCAGGATACTCGACATAGGCCGGTGGGGCGACGGTGATGTTGTTGATGTCGGACGCAACCCAAGGCTTGCCGAGTACGACAACAATCACGCGGAGCAAATGACCGGAACTGATACGGAAGAAAAACATTAAGCAAAACCCTGTTCTAGTCTAATCTGGTGGGAGCGATGTCTTCGGCCAAGAAGTCAACCAGCACCATCCACAAGATCCGCGAGTTCGAGCTGGACAAGGTGGTGCTGTCGGATGAGTTCGACATCCTGCAGATCGTCGGCGAGGGCTGGTTCGGCAAGATACTGCTGGTCGAGCACCGGGCCACCGACACGGAGATGGTGCTGAAGCTGCTGCCGAAGCCGTTCGTATCGCTGACGGACTTCTACAAAGAGTTCCACTTCAGTCTGCTACTGGGGCAGCACAAAAACATTGTGACCACGTACGATGTGGCGTTCGAAACGGCCGGCTTCTATGTCTTCACGCAGGAGTACGCACCGCTAGGTAAGTTCTATTAGGTGTGCCAATTAATTCATGCGGTTTTACAACAGATGACATTACTCACTAAATGTCACAAAGTTTTTATATTAAATATGCGTTTTGCAGCTACGGTCATTACGCATCTAACGCAGTATAGGTTTTTCGGTTAAAGTGTAAACAACACCTTTTTCAAGCATCTGAAAATGTCGAATTTTGTCCCTGATTAAGTGTTTTTGCGGAGAGTTATTCTTCATTACTTCAATATAAACAAAAGTGCTGCTTGAAGTCATCGTAATTTGATGGATGTTTGTGGCGAAGAAAAGAATGGGGATCTTGTACCGAATGTACCGAATCGATAAAAAGGTTATGCTGTGCATACGGTGGGATATGAAAGATGTGGTTTACTATAAGCTTTTAAAACCTAATGAAATTAATAATGGACAATCCCAACGATATCAATTAATGCGTTTAAAAAAAGCTTTGGACATAAAATGACCAGGATGGGATAAAAGACATCATAAACAAATTTTTCTACAAGATAACATTCGACCACAAATCGCAAAACCGATCAAACCTATCTCAAAAAAGTCTGATGGAACTTTTGCCGCACTTGCCGTATTCACCAGATTTCGCTCGTCCGAACTACTACATGTTCCGTTGCATGAGTAACGATTTGGCAGCACAGGCGTTCACTTCCTATGAAAGTAGTGAAAAATGGGTCTCTGATTGGATCGCTTCTAAAAACGAGGAGCTCTATAGAAACGGAATCCGGGAATCGCTTGAGGAGAAATTAGTAGCTAATGACGTTCAATATTTTTCATTAAAGTAGTAATATGTTTTGTAGTAGTAGTTAGTTCGCAAATTTCGAATAGAAACCATAATAATTAATTTGCAGCCCTAATACAGGGTGAGCAAATCAACGTGTACATTTTCATTTGGTTATAAAAAAAACGGCTAAATTTTTTTCGATGCTTGAACTTTTATTTGAAAGGTTTATTCTTGACATTTATGTATAAAATACAATTTTTGTTGCAGGTAATTGGAAAATATGAAAAATTTATTCCCAAAAAGGGTAGGTCGCCAAATCATTCGTCAAAAGCACATTTCATTGAAGCTCATTTCCACCACGGTGGAAATGTTAACAAGCAGTATTGTGGTTCGGGAAACGGTATTTGGTGCGGATTTGGGCTGATTGGTTCTTCATTTCGTTTCAACATGGCGGCGCTACGTTCCATACAGTGACAGCCACAATCGATATTTATGTTATTCGAACATACCAGCAGCTATTGACAACCTTAAGACCCAGATTCAAGTTGTTATTGACGAAATAGGACTAGATACAATTGAAAATGTACATTAGAATAGGTCGACCGAATGGACTACTGCCAAGTGATGAACAATTGTTTTACATGTAAAAACAAATAGAAATCAACCTTTTAAATAAAAGTTCAAGCATCGGAAAATATTCATCCGTTTTTTCCCCAACCAAATGAAAAAGTACACGATGAGTGAGAGTACACACCAGGCGAGTAATCGTAAGTGTTCTCGGTTCCAGGGGACCTCACGTCGAACGTGTCCGACAGTGGCATCGGGGAGCTACACACCAAGCGCGTGGCGAGGCAGCTCGCTTCGGCCATCGATTACATTCACCAAAAGTATGATCCAGCGCGGGGTTAATCGCCAGATCGCGGTCTAATGATCCCCGTTCCGTTTCCGTTCCCCACAGAGAGCTGATACACAGGGACATCAAGCTGGACAATGTGCTCGTGTTTCGGTCGGACTTTGCGCGCATCAAGCTGTGCGACTTTGGGGAATCGCGCCGACTCGGCGAAGAGGTCCTGCGGCGGAACGAGTGGCTACCGTACAGCCCGCCGGAAGTGTTGCTGGTCAAAACGGATGATAAATACAAGTAAGTTGGCAGCCGGCGAGTCGATTCGATGGGGAACTAATGCGCTCCTCTATTCGCCCGGCAGGACTGATACGGCCCACGATGTGTGGCAGTTTGGGATCGTGTGCTTCGTATGTCTGACCGGGTGCCTGCCGTGGCAGAAGGCGTCCAACGACGATCCGCGGTACAACCGGTACCAACAGTGGCACCAGGCGACGCTCACCTTCCCGATGAAGCGCTGCCCGAAGCTGTTCAAGCTGCTGTCGGCGAGGGCGTGCAAGCTGTTCAAAAAGTTTCTGGACCCCCGGTCCGAGCGGCGCCTCAAGACGCTCAGTGACCTACAGAAGTACCTGGACGATCGGTGGCTCGGCAAGACGGCGGAACGGGAGATGGCCGAGAACGAGCCGGACGAGCTGTGCCCGTCGATGTACTCGTTCCACAGCAGCGTCGAGGAGAAGAACAAACTGCTGGGGACACTGGCCCAGTGCGGCATCGAAACGACGGTGGATCGGGCGGCCAAGAAGAACCGGATCCGCGACTGGATCCAGTCGTCGGTGATCGCCGAAGAGGAGGAGGAAGATGATTCCGGCACTGCGACACCCTCGTCGACCGTGTCCCGGACCGCCGTGCCCGGGCACGTATCATCGGTGGCGGCCCTGGAGAAGGCTGAGAAGAAGATCAACTCGACCGTGAAGGAAGCGTCCCACAAGCACATCGATCCGCGCACCGGCAACGTCCAGATCGGACCGAGCGAGATGGGATCGGTGAGTGGGGCTGACGGCAACAACAACAATGGTCCGGTTCCCAACATTAACGGCCACTCGGCACCGCCGGCCGGCGGCCGTCACAGTCTCCTCCAAGCCACGCACGGCCTGGTGCGGGTGGCATTTAGCTCGGTGGCCGCCGTGACGGTGCCGGAAGCAAACCGGAACGGGGCGCTCGGCAAGAACGGCACCAGCCGGGTGCTGGACAGTGGCTACGGTAGCTCGAACGGCGGCGGAGGCACGAAGCCGACCGGCAGGAAGCTCACCAAATCGCCGACCCTCCAGAAGCGGTCCAACCTGATCCGCTCGGAAAGTGCCCCGCACGAGGAGCAGGAGGAGCCGGACGAGCGCGACAGCCAGAGTCTGGAGTTTGACGAGCTGGAGACGGACCGGGGCTCGAACGGGTTCCTGAACGCGCCGGAGAAGCGGGCGGCCGACAAGAAACCGGAAAGCACCTACGACAAGCTGTTCTTCCGACGGAAATGATCCTTGGATCCTTGGGGCCTCTAGTTCCCCAACCCACCACGTGCTCGGCAATCGCGGCGTTGATCGCTTGTGGTTTGGTTTCACTTATTCACACCGATGCACCGATGAGTGATGTTTTTGAGGTTGGCACCACCGTAGAGCAGTAGAGCAACTCTGAACTCTGCACCAGCGCCAGCGCTGTGATTGCCGCGTCCTCCCAAAACTTGAGCCTGGTCTTTTCCCTAGCTTGGTCATTGGTCTTTTCTCAACCCAAGCCGGCAGAGGCGGCCGAAGCGGCGCACCGGACCATGCGAACGATTGTGGACCATAAACTTGTTAAGGCAACCAATAAATAATAACTATTTTTAAACATTTGGAAAAAGAAACCTCGCGGAACCGCGTGGCGTCGTCGTAAACAGTGTGCGATTTTAATGCGACGTAAACAGTGGCGTTGGGCGTGGTACGCCCGGGACGTAAGTACGATCGTGAGGATACCTCTCGCTCTCCTCGGTGCAGACAATTGGCCAGATAACATTCTGGCGCTCCTCATCAGGTTTCCGTGGCTCAAATTGTATTTCTTCTAGATAGCGACCTCGAACCATCATTTCGGTGTAAAGATAGCAACGTAAAATAGCAGCACGACGAGGTCCAGGTCTAGTTCTCAGTGGAATGTTTCGAGCGACATTGTGGCCATCGGAATGGGATCATTGCCACGCGCGCGCCGGTTGACCTAAAGACCGACGACGAATTATCAGCACTTTAACCTTCGCCACTAATCCACCAAACTAAGCTTCGGCCACGGTTTCCCGATTTCTGAAGTAGGCCATACGCGGGATCACGCCGGAACTGACCCGCTCAACTGGTCGGTAGATAAACTGATGCCATATCCCCGATACTCACGAGAATCCGGTGGCCGGCGAAGGAAGCCTAGAGTCCCGAAACGTGGCTTAAGAAACGGACCGCCAGCACCACGAGCCGGTTAAGCGGTTTATCACCGAGCCGAGGCCCCGTGGGCCGAGGCCAGTCGGTGGTCTAGGCGAGTGATAAAACTCGGTACGCCCAGCCCGCTATCTCTCCATGTTTCTGTCGTGATTTATTTTGCCCAAACAAAAACCGGTGGCAGTTTTAAAATGCTTTCTTAAGATCGACGACAAACACGGTGCGCATCGCTAGTCGCCACCCGACCGTCGTGGTGTTAATTCAAGCCCACTACTGCAGCTCACTTCAGGCGATACAAAGTGCTACATAGGCAGAGGTCTGTCAATTCGACGGCTCGCCTTTCATTCCGGATTCGAGAAGCGCCCGTTTTGGGGTGATGGACAGTACCATCGGTGCGTGAAAGTGATAAAGTGAAAGTGGTCAACTTCATTGATAAACATTTAGCATACGCCCCGAAGCCCGAACATGATATCGCTGGCAAAGTGTAAGTCGATAAGCGGCTGTTCATCGGGGCACCTATCGCCTGGTGACCGTGCGCGAGAAGGTTGTTTTGGTTTTCGCAAAAGATTACCTAACTGACTGACTACCCAATGATAAGGTTCCAATTTTCGCTCGTGTGCATAACTTTGCAACAGAAGTCTAAGTCTTATCGAAGATCGGAAATTGAAAATTTAGTTTAAAATAGACTCGAAGATAAGCTTTGCCTTGGAGCATTCCGAGAAGTACCTAGTTGAATAACTCATATACTCATATATAGATTTGGTCATTGAGATAAGAATAGATACGACGGCAACTGAAAACGTATCGCAACTATTCTGTTTAAAAAACCAATTCATGCATATCTATTTCGTCCCCTTCAAACTAATCCCCAGATATTATAAACTTGTGTCAGCGTTTTTTTCCAATCTTCGAATCACTTCAAAACACGTTTTTTGTGATCTTGTTCAGTTCCTCCGTTGAGCTTTATCTGTTTAATCATATGTTAAATTCACTACATATTTAAATGAATAATAGTTACGGTTGGTATTCCTACCTAAATTAAAGCGGCGGACCGAATCGTCCAAAGCGAATCTGTTTAAAATCAAAATATCATTTGTTCAATAACACGTTTGAAAATTTGAATATCAGGTCTAGACCTATAAAATCGGATTGTATGTGGCTGACTCTAGCCGTCAATTTGGTTCACCTATTTATACTTGTTTGCCAACATTACATTGTTTTGATATGAGGCAAATAATTTCATGTAAAAAAAACATTTGGTTTGCCACTTATATTTGGTTCGTTAGACCACGGCTAACTGCTGATGAAAACTGCTACAGAATTGCATCAAATTCTTGTCTGAGCTTGTTTTTGGAAGATCGCAGTGCTTTGAGTGGTTGAAAAAATGTAAAAATGGCGATTTTGACTTAACAAACAAAGAACGTCGGAGCACTCCAAAACGACAGAAACGGACAAAAACGACACAACACAACTATTCGTGGTTCAGCTGAATGTGTCCAAAATGGCCCATATCCCTACGTTTGAATGCCCTGCGAAAGATCAAGAAGATTGGAAAATGGCTGCCGGGAAAACCGCATAAACCAAATGTGAAATTCTGCTCCCCGGATACAAAAAGAAAGCCATTTCTTCATTAGATCGTGATTGGAGATGGAAAATAGAATAATTTAGAGAATCCAAAAAAGTAAAAACACCATGTGTCAGTCCGGGAAAACTTTTAACTTCGGCTACAAAACAAGATCGATTTGGAAAAAAGACAACGCTGTGTCTGAGTGGACTAGAAATCAGGTGCATGGCGTTTACATTAGAAGTTATCATTATTATTTTTTATTCTCATCAGTTTCCAAACGAATAATCTTGTAACTTAGAGACCAAACCAATGGAGACCTAATCGGAGTGGGGAGAACTGATCATCGAGTGAGTTCCATTTAAATCCCCTTTCGAGATAATAAATTTTTGAAATCCAACATTTAGACGAGAGAAAAATTATGAGAGAAAAAGAGCTCATTGAAAGTATGTATTGAAAATTCAGCTTAACTATCAATTGAACGTCAGAATAATCCAGTTCGTACACTGCAAACACGAAATGTTTCAATATTGTTTAGCTGCTTTGCTTAAAAACAGAACGAAAAAACAACGAATTCGTGTGATGTACATAATCAATAAATGTTGTGGCAAATCGAACGACACCATTGGCCTTGGGTGTTGGATGGCTCAAAATCAGTTTCAATATCGGTTCACTTACCAACTTCCCCCCGCAACCAAACCTGGCTTGGCTTGTATCTTTTGATTATGTCTCTTCCTGATGCTCTCTCGTCCACGACAGTCGCTGTTCCTTTATCAATGACGCCAAAAGTCAATCAACGGCACCTGGCTGGCCGTAATATTGACCCTCTCGCAGCTTGTCGTGTATGAAAACAGGTGCCCCTTATCTGCCACGTTGATTGTCGTACAATACCAGTCCACGACGTTCGTTTTTTCGTTTTGTATGATTTGCATGCTGCACCACTATACGCCCTTCTCATCCTGTTGACCGCATTCCTGAGTGTCAGGCAAGTGATCACGCGGTCCACAGATGCCTCTGTTGTAATAAGCTACAGATAAAAGTTACCGAAGTTTCCAGTACTGTATTCCACAGGGATCTACACACATGATAGTCGAGTATCACGTAGTTCTTCGTAACTTCCCAATGTAGAGATATCTCCGTAGAGATCGACATTGATATCGTCAGATGCATGGACTGATTAACTCTATCTTTCGCCTTCGCAGTTCAAAGCTCCAAGCTGGGAAAGTTCTCGATCCTCTTCCTGGCCGAATTCTTCGGTACCGGTACACTCCTCTTCGGTGGCTGTATGGCTGGTCTGGATGGGTTCGGCAACGTCACCACGAACGTCAGCCGAGGGCTCGCCTTCGGAATGGTCGTCATGATGGTGTTCATAACGTTCAGCGCAACCTCTGGTGCCATCATCAACCCGGTTGTCACTCTAGCGGCATACATCTGTGGCACTCTATCGTTTCCAGTAAGTAGTGGCCAGAAAGAGATCTCTTCAGATTTCCGACACCTCAACTTCCCCATCTACCCGCAGCTAATGATCCTGTACATCGTGGCCCAGTTTGCCGGTGCCCTCTGTGGATACGGTTTGTTGCGGGCCATCACACCTGCGGTCTACTACCAGCAGGCGCTGGAAGCCGGATATGGCCATTGCGTGACGGCACCACACGAGAGTCTCTCGTCCGGTGAAGCCCTTGCCGTCGAGATCTTCCTGTCCGGGGTGCTCGTGTGGACGAACTGCGGGGTCTGGGATCCGCGCAACAGCAAGGACAGTGATTCCGTGCCGGTCAAGTTTGCGCTTCTGATTGCGGGCCTCTCGATTGCCGGTGGCCCAATCACAGGAGCCAGCATGAATCCGGCTCGCACGCTCGCACCGGCCATTTGGAATCAATCATTTCATGGACTCTGGGTAAGTTGCATCCTCGCGCGCTGGTAATCGATGGATCAGTTCGGAACTGACACGTGACGTGTGGTTGCAGATATACTTCGCCGGTCCCACCGTAGGATCACTGCTGATGGCAACCATCTACCGCTACGTTTTCTGGCAAACGGCTGATGACTCAAAGCCGGGCGCCATGTCGAAGTCACCGTCCGCTTGCCCACTGGAGGAGTCACCGTCACACGCCAAAAGTTTGCCCTAACGCAACGCGCCGCTTGGTTGGTCAGCAATCAATACCTCAGTCGGTACACTTCATTTTCGGACGACAGCAACAAAAAAGAACTCAGTATCGTGTAAGTCGTAATAAAAACAAATCACCAGGGTTCACGTCCGCACGCGCACGCCGGACGCTCGGCGGGCTCGGCATCAAGTTAATATTCAGCCATCCTTTCGTTCGGCACGTCGGGGCCCCTCGGCACATTCGACCGTCATGCGCGACCGACGGATGCGCCTCCGATCGACCTTGTTATCATCTACGATAAGCTGGCGCTCGATGTCCGAAGTCACCGAAGTCGTCAGTCAGGTTTCGTCGGCAGCGCGATTCGGTCGAACTCCGGCTTGGGTAGAAACCCCTTCCGGAAGGGTATACTAAAGGTCGCATAAAACAAATTCTACGCACGTACGGTTGCAGAGGAAATAAGTGACTTCTCCTAAACAAACTTGTTCGGTCGCGGTGGAGCTCTCGTGGCAATGGCGAAAAACGGAGCCACATCGAAGGAAGGTTTTGCCGGCAACGAACTGCCAGCATCATTCGCCAGCAAAACCATGCAGAAAGGCCACAGTTTTGAGATTATTTGGCAAACAAAAAGTGAGTTGTGAACGGCTGAAAGAGTGCACTAGAGACGTTGAATTTAATAATAAAAGAGTATTAAGGAAGCGAGTTGTAAGAATTAAATAACATGCCGTAAGTTTGTAAACTGGTGTACCGAGAAAGCTGTGGAATCTAACAATCTGGAGATAGTATTGTATACTACTTATGAAGAAAAGATAGTAAGAAAATTGAAACAACACACGTTTCAGGGGTTTGTTGCCTCTTTTGCTTGGCACTAATAGGGCAGCTCCTTTTGACTGTTTTTCGTTCCTTCGTACTTCTTTCTTATTTCCTATTCATTTTCGTTTGTTACCTAAGGTTAGTGCATTCGCGTTTGCTTGTCTGATGATTGGCAACATTTGTTCATAACTTCCATTTTCTCTCCTAAGAAACGCTCTTTCTCTTTCTTTCTTCACCGTAGGCGATAATTAGTTTCTGTGCTGGGATTATCTGCCCCATTGTGCGAATTTTTCGTTTTTGGCACAATTGATAGCCGAAAAGCAATAAGCGCACCATCACCATCGAACGTTAATCCACGATACCGGGAACCCCAAGATAGACACACCCGCCGAGGCTGTCTTCGCGATTCGGTTGTTATCGTTGGGAGATAATCAAAAATTTCGCACATTTTAACGGGCCCGAATGTTGCTATCTTCAAGCAATAGACCCCCTATCTACGTCGGAATCTCTTCAAGTCTGGCCAGACCAGATTTTGAACTTTACCTAATTTCTGTTCCGTTATCATCGCGCGTAGTAAAAAAGGAATCGACTACCGTGTGTAATCGATTTTCCGGTGTCAGTGCCGTGCCTACGTTCGGTCGCACAAGTTGAAGTACGCAGCCCTCTATCGGCAGGACAGTTAAACGGTTTTGGGCCGGGTCATTACGCTACCGCAAGTGAAAGCTACTCGATCGAACGTGGGCACTTCGAGAAAGCATAAGTAAACACGTTCAAGATTGATGTTGGTTCATCAATAGAAACGTGTCATCGAAACACCGGCTTCCGATTGTAGAGTGGCCGTTGTGAGTGAACTTGAACAACTGTGCACCGAGTATTTGCCATCCTAATTAATCGTTCAACAGAGACCTAAACCGAAACTATCTGCTAGTGCTAGTCAACCTTGCTTATCTATTGCACTCGACGACACGTGCCGTGGCAAAGAATCGTGCATTTTGATTAGAGGATCTAAACTACAAACTAAACACGCGATCGCGAAACACAAGCGCTAAGGCTAGGCGGGACAGCTGTAACCATAATGGCGCATTTTACCGCACCCAACCGGCTCTTTATCAAAGGTGAGACGCTCACCGTAGTGGAGATCAAAAGGGATTTCAATGTCATTAAAATTACAGCAGCGATCATAAAGCAAAGTTAACGTCTCCTCGCACATTTGGCAGCATCGTCGAGGTGAAGGAGCGTGAGGAAGATAAACGAACAGATGCTATGCGCTGCTCTAGACGGTCTACTTACGCCATTAACGATGACGCCAGAGTTGAAGCCGAATCATCCTTGTGGTCCTACAAACGAGAAAACGTCATCGTTAACATATAATGACCCAGATTTACTGGCTGTGGTGGCATCTACAGTTTCTTGGCGTTCGGCTTATTTCATATTTTAACGTTTAGGGTCCGCCTGATTTATGCATAGTTTGTTAAGGTTTAAGGTTAAGTTAATTTCAGGTCTCACCTTTTTGGAAAGTGGCGCCCGACGTGAATGACCGTTAACGCTGCCCCTTTAAGCGTTGACCATTTACGCCCAACGGCAATCGGTCGTTTCGGTTCCTCCATCGATTGGTTGTGGGTTGCGAGCTGGCTCGATGTGAGGTTGGAACAAAAGTTCAAACGTTGGACTAAGAGAAACGTTCCTTTATATAGCATAAAACTCGAGACGTCTATCCAGTTGAATGAATGTTTAAAAAATTTCTGAAAAAACACTTATGTTGTAACTTCGATGTCTCTCCATCTAGTTTCCAACTCTCCGTGGTTCGATGTCGTCACCAGGTTCCTGGGCGAATTCTTCGGCACCGGTATGCTGTTGTTTCTCGGCTGTTTGGGCTGTTTGGATGGATTTGACCACACAACCACCAACTTCAGCCGGGGCATCACCTTCGGATTCACCGTCATGGTTGCGATCGTCACGTTCGGTGTCGTTTCGGGAGCGCACATCAACCCCTCCGTTTCGATTGCCGCCTTCATCTACGGTGATCTTTCGGCGGTGGTAAGATTACGGCATTGCGTTCGAATACGTCCCACTACCTACCTCTATCCCCTTCCTTCAGATGACACTGGTGTACTTTGTGGCCCAGTTCACGGGCGCCATATGCGGGTACGGATTGCTGAAAGCGGTAGCACCAACCGAGTACTTCGACGACGCACTCGTCAGTGGTCACGGGAGTTGCGTTACGGCACCACACGCCAATCTATCCACCGGGGCGGCCTTGGCCATAGAGTTTCTCGTCACCGCCATTATGATCTGGGGTTGCTGCGGAGTTTGGGACCCACGAAACGCCAAGCAGCAGGATTCGGTGCCGATAAAGTTCGCCCTTATGGTTGGCGCTATCGCCGTTGCAGCCGGTCCGGCAACCGGCGGCAGCATGAACCCGGCGAGAACGCTGGCACCCTGCTTGTGGAACAATAGCTACCACAGAATCTGGGTAAGGGCCATCGGGCCATCCGGCGATCAAATGATCAGCTTCTATTGATCGATATCACTTTTCCAGATCTACTTTGTCGGTCCTCCGTTGGCTGGTATAGTGATGCCGATCATCTACAAGTACGTTTTCCGAAAAGAAGTCAAAGTCACGGACACAGTCGAACCTGAAGGCACCCGGGAGCAAGTGTGCGTTAGTGTCGTTCAAAAATAGGAACCACATGGCCAGGAACGAACGATTCCAACCTCTCCGTAATGATATTTTAATGACCGTTTCTAAGAAACGGTCTATTCCAACATAGCTACGGTATCTCATAGCGGTTATTCTAATCTTTGTACCTAAAACGGCTCCAATCCGTGTTGCGGTGTGTAATGATGCTGTAACGATGTCTCGGTGTCTCTATCCAGGGTAATGATGTCTGGAAATAAAACATCTGTCTGTTGCTCACAGAGTGTCCACCATTAATGTGTTTGTTACTTGGTTGTCTATTCGAATGTTTATAGTCAGGCCTTTATTTGGCTTTAAGGTAAATATTGTTTCCTTTTTGTCGGTTTCGGACGGTTTGTCACTCGTTCAACAATGTAATGGACCATCAATTGCATACTGTTAGGCGTTTCAATTAGTAGGTTTTTTATTATTAGGACATTGAATGAATTCAAGCGGCTTCAGACATGGCATTACTCACTAATGTCACTCATTTTTTATGAAATATGTGTTCGACAACTACATTAGGTATCTATCCATCCATTACGCATGACGTCAATACGCATGCAACGCATGATAGATCTTTTGGTTAAAGTGTAAACAACACCTTTTTTAAGCATCTGAAAATGTTTGAATGTCAAGTTTTGTTCCTGGTAAAGTTTTTTCGCAGGGAATACTATACTTCTTCTTCGCTATACACTTCCAGAAAATTGAGAAGTATTCAGAACATATTTCCAAAATGATGAGCCTTCAACTCAAACTTTACGAAATTTGGAAAACTAATTTCATTTAAAGTCTTTTCCATTAGAGTAAGTTTAGAGACGCCTTAACCATACGCTGCCGATAACTGTTGGCTGATTTGATTTCACTTAGGACGAAATTTGGTTTCCACAGTGTCTACATACCTTACAGCAATAGATAGAAACAATAGATGGACTACCCTATACGCGTCTCGTTTCAAAACCAACTCGTTTGTCACTCGTTCAACGGTCGTGTAGAAATCCGCTAGCAGTGGTCCCCCTATTGCATACTGTTAGGCGTTTCAATGGCTAAGCTTCTTTTATTTAAAAAATCGCGCACTTTAAGACGCGCGCGAACCAGAAGCGGCACAAGATCAGTACCGGATCAGATTCCCTGCCAAGTCCATTAGCAAACCAACCGCTTTGATCTGCCGCTTGAGACTTTGAAGACCCATTGATTCAGTGATCGGTCACCATTTTTCGGTTGTTCACGCGGAAAGCAACGGTTTCCGCCACCGCGTGATCGTGCAGCGTGAGCTATAATCGTCACACACGCATTAAAGGTAGCCGTAACCTAAACAAAAACCTCTCGTTACGGTGGTGGCAGGGCCGGCATAAAAAATAAACACCACACCCCGTGAGTCGTGCGTCGCGATCGGCAAACTGCACAGGGGGAAGCCAAACTAGACGAGGTCACGGATTGGTTTGGGCGGGCGGTTGGTTGGTGTGTCTAAAAATATTCCAACATTCCAAACCGTGTGTTCCGTGGCGCGGTCACCGCTGGCCTGGCCTGTCGGCAGACCACAACATCAACATCACGCTCATCGTGGCCGCCCTTTGCACATTGGACCGTTCCGTAGCGCGCATCGAATTTTGTTTCTGTCTCCGAACAACCGAAAAACCTGCTGCTCCAATCTCAGCTTCTCAGCCGCCGGACAGGACACGCGGCCCCTGGCGAGTGTGGCCTTGTGACACTCTTGGCTGTGCGGTGAGTGGATCGGTGTGAGTGTAACGGCTCTCTTTGGCAGCATGGCGCTAGTGCAGGTGCACGCGTCACGCGGTGGGACCGGCAAGATCGTCAGCCCGCCGACGAGGACCGAGACGATGACGACAGCGAAGACGAAAGGCACTTATCAGCCGCAAAGACAGCGGCCGCAAAGCGGCGGTCCTTCGGTGGCCTCAAGTGCCGACGGCTATCAGTGTGCTCGGAGCTTCGAACTCGGCAGCAGCGCCACCAGTCCCAGCCGTTGCAAGTCGTCGGTGCCGCGCGAACGATCCCTCCCGTCCGACTGGGTCCTACCACCGGAGCTACCCCTGATTCTGCGGCCACGTGTAGGCTTTCCATTCACGCCCTTCACGGTAAGTGACGGAAGTGATCGCAAGTGATCCTCGATCCCGCAGGATAGTAAGGCGCACGCACCTGGGCATACTGGCCACCTATTACACAACCGCGGAGACCGTGGAAGAAAACGCGTCGAATATCAGCAGTTACCTCCAATTGGTGGCAAAGGTTTCGAGTTTGGTGTCGAAACGGTTGGCGTTTACCAACTGACACGGTCGTATCTTGTGATCGGTGAATCGGAAAAGGGTGCCGGGCCCGTTGCCGGGTGGACGACGGTGCACAGCTTGATAACTTTCACTGTGTGTGCGCGGGGCAAGCTATTTACATTTTCCCCATCGACCGACAATGTTCGCCTGTTCGATGACCCGCGGTTTAAAAAAGGCCACGGCGCGATAGTGAACCACGTCGGTCGACCGCCCGAGAACTGTCCGAGGGTGTCCCGAGCGCGTCGAGAGCCGCTCCGTTCCGTTCCGAATTTTTTGTGCGCGTTTTTCGAACCAACAGTTTGTTCAAATGAGTTGCGAAAAGCGACCGTCAGCCGGTTCCAAAGAAGGCAGAAGAAGGTCCCGGTTGACGTATGTCGCGTTCTGTGTGCCCGCACTCGGTGACCAAACCAACCCGTTGGCACCTGCGGAACCGATCTGTCACAGGACTACACGCCCGCTCGCCCACCCAAACCTTGATGGACAGCCGATAATGGCAACAGAGTAATGTTTGGTTTTGGCCGCCGACTTACACGGCCACTGGTCGCCTGTGGCGTGATTACGTCAATGCGAGATTGACTAGCATCTTTTCGTGGGTCGGCGTTACTCAGCTACAATACCCTCGGTGGCGAGATCTCTCTCGTTGCAGGAAGCATTCAAATTGGCAATCTTATCCATGCACCACCTGCTCGATAACCACGCTGCAGCCAACAGTGCATATTTGCCTCCACACTGATCGAGAGCCGCAAAGAGGACGCGTCACTTCGCTTATCGCCACCCCTAGATCGACCCCGGGGGTGACGCGTTTTACGATTGAGAGTTTGAGACGCTGCGTACAAGTTAAAACAATGATCTGAACAGAGCATCCGACGGACCGGATTGAACACACGGGCCGCTTTCGCTAAGCGATTAGCGCGGTCACCGGGATCGAGGAGATCAAGAGATCAAGCGATCGATCGGCACCCCGTAGAGAGCAGGCAAACCAAAGCCAAGAGGAAGAGTACCGTCGACACATTGAAAATGCAAGTGGCAAACGAGTTGTTGTGTTAGTTGTGTTGTTCTCAATTAGACGTGGTGCTCCTTTCGTTTTTCAGTATCTAGTATCTGGTTGTTCTACTTTGCAAGTACTGTTTTGGGCTGCATTTTGTTAATCTTTTGTTTCGGTTGTAGTTATATAAACAATAGGTTAATATTTTAATCTCGTTTGGACCAAAAGTAATGTGTCTAACACTAGATATACGACACCGGTCATTTTGACCGTTCTTGTATAAGGGTGAGCCGTAGATGATACACTTTTTTATTTGGTTTTAAAAAACAAACGGCTTAATATGTTTCGATGCTTGAACTTTTATTTGAAAGGTGCATTCGAGAACTTTTTTTATAAAACACAGTTTTGGTCAAATGTTCACCACGGCTGGCCTAGCAGTATCCCATTAGATCTACCTATTTTTGAGTACATTTTCGATTGTCTCTGGCCCTATCTCGGCAAAAGCAATTCGAGCTATTACGTAACTATTTCCATAAACACCAAATGAGCTTCAATGGAATGAGATTTTCAAATATAGTACTTTTCGAGTTGAAGACCTAACACTTTGGGAAAAAGTTTTTCATATTTTCCAATTTTCTGTAATCAAAATAATATTTTATACATAAATGTATTGAATGCACCTTTCAAATAAAAGATCAAACATTTAAAAATATTAAGCCGTTTGGCGTATATCTAGTGTAAAAGTTGAGATACAAATTGTGGAAGGGATCATTAAGAAAGTGGTGGTCTTTATACTATTTGAAATGCTATTGGTTTACGCACATCATTCCGAACGCAATAACAACCAATGAGTAATGCATAAACCAGCCAATAAATACTACGCCATTCGCATTGAATAATTATTGGATTCCTAATTTAATGGTGTCCAGCCTAGTCACTATGCGAGAGCAAAACATCCCAACCAACCAACGACACTCAATTTGTTTACATGACAAACTCAACCCGACCCGGCGGCCTATGACAACAGTGACTTCGGAAGGTTAGCACGCATTCCAGAACCGTAGGAGATGAATTTAAGTTTCTTTGACTTGTTACCGTGACTTGTCTCGGGCAGGGGAAAGGGCCATCGGTGCTATCGCTGTCGTTAAGCCGGGTGACTGCCGCTGAAACCTGATCCAATCACTAGGCCTCTGGCCAGGGTGTTGCTAGAACATAACAAGCCAACCAGTTCCTGATCAGCAAGCAAGACCCAATAAAGCCAGTCACCGGCTATCGCTCGTGGCCGCCGTCGTCATGGATCGGTAATTTGTGTTTACTTCCTCTTCCCAAACTACGCACCCGGGGGCCGTCCCTGGCAATATCAGTCAGAGTAGTACATAAAAAGTGTTCCACTGATAGCGAGGGCTCCTCGTGGCGTGGCGTAACGCACAATCACCATAGCTGTCTGCGGCCCGGATGCTGGACATCTTCGGGGATCATCGACTGGAAGCCGGTCGTGCCCCGCCCGGATCGTGACACAGAAAGTGAGGTGAGGCGCCGTTTTCCAAGATAAGCCTTCGCGACTTTGCCGTGACCAACGACGGATGTGCCGCTTGAGTTCAATTGAACCAGTGGACAACGTTTGTCGATGGCTCGGTTCGCATCGACACGCACTTGTAAAACGGGGCCACCGAGCACGGAATTTAATTTGTTGTACGCTCAAAGGTCGTGCTTGATACCGCTTCTTCGACCGACGCAAGCTCGCTGCGACCCGATAAGGGACCGATTTGGTGCGATAGTACGCCGCGATCTAATTTTCAGATATTTCGTGGCCTCCGAACTCTAAGCTTGTGTGTGGCGACGGCGACGAAGAGCTTCCGCCAAGGTCTTCAGTCGGTTGTCGGATGTCAGTAAGAACACGCTCTGACAAGGAACTTGTACGACAAAGGTCGGGTGTTGGAAGAAGTGTAGATAAAAAAGGAGGCGTTGAACAAATATTTGACGGATTGCCCGTGCCAGGTGCCGTACGCTTAGAAGAGGCAGAGTCGGTGTAGGCCTAGGTAAACATCTTGCCTGCATCATCCGCTCCCTGTCATGTGATTCTGAGCGGGTTGTTTGCGCTAAACTACGTTGCACTACCGTTGGACACCTGACAATGCTAGAGGTAATCTCCCACATCTGGCCCTCTTAATTAATCGTTTACAAAATCCATTCCGTATTCGCAACCATGGTTCTGCTAGCCAACGACTAGAGTCATTAATAGCGTTGGTTTAGCGACGGCGCCACTAGTGCCACTTCAAGACAAACTGCGTTACACCTTGGGGTGATTGTTACAACAAAATGGCACCATTTAATCCTAGAGGCGGTAGTGAACGTTTACCAGCGGCAGAACCATAAAGCAGCCACCGGTCGGCTGCTACTGTCCGTTTATCTGCCACTGCGCTGCGCGTGATAAGCGTCACTTGGCACGAGTGATTGCAATGATTGCGGCAATAGCCGGCCATATAACAGCAAATCACGGTCGGAAACCGAAAAGAAAACATTGCATTCCAGCCCCCGTGGTGGGGATGCGGGCCAAGAACCCTGGCCAGCGCACCCTGGTGTGCTGATAAGACGCGACGATGGTCGGGTGGCCTGATCCCGAAGAAGCTCCTGTTTCAAACTGACTTGCTTTGGTGCTTTCAGAAAACAGCAATGAATCGATCAACGCTCGACTTTATTTCGGTCTTTCTGGCCGAACTCATCGGGACCGGGCTGCTGGTGATGCTCGGATGCATGGGATGCGTCTCCGGACTGGGCCACACGCCGTCCCACTTTGAGCTGTGCATCAACTTCGGTCTCGTGGTGATGATCATCGTGCAGGTGTTTGGCTGCGTATCCGGTGCCCACCTGAACCCTGCCGTCACAGCCGGAGCCTGGGTCTACGAGCTGGTGTCAACGAAGGTACCGGTTGTTGTTGTGCAGACGCAACGCAGCACATGCCTCTGAGAACAAACCTTCCCTTTTATCTGTTCCCCAATTTAGATGGCCCTGGCGTACGCTGTCGCGCAGTGTATCGGTGGCTTCATGGGTTACGGCGTCCTCAAGATACTTACCCCGGCGGCAGTGTTCGATGTCGCCAAAGAGAACGGAGCAGGGTTCTGCGTGACGCAGCCGAACGGTCTCATCAGCCACCTGCAGGCGACCGGCATCGAGTTTGTGGCCACGATGGTACTCATCCTGGTGTGCTGCGGTGTCTGGGATCCGCGCAACGCCAAACATCACGATTCCGTGGCACTGAAGTTCGGTTTCACTATCGGAGCGCTGGCCGTGGCGGCGGTAAGTTAAGAGCAGGATTTTGGTGGCGCTTCAAAAACTCACCTCTATTGACTTCCGACAGGGTCCCTACACCGGCGCCAGCATGAACCCGGCCCGTTCGCTCGGTCCCGTCCTGTGGAACGGTGACTACAATGCCCACTGGATCTACTGGGTCGGCCCGCTGAGTGCTGCCTTCTTGACCGCGTTCGCCTACAAGGCCGTCTTCCGGCGGGAAGTCGTGGTGGAACCGCTGAACCACGAGCTAAGCGCTCTTAACACGGAAAAATAAAACCCCTGGGGCAGCTGCCATCCGAGCATGCCGCGCACATCATATACTCTCTCCTCAGTAGACACAGAAGCAATCTTACTCCAGAGCAGCTGAACCTTAAGATACGTCGCTGGTGGCATGCCGCGCACGATGTAAACTCAATATGGATTGTCTAGTTTTATAAGACCAGCCCCTAAGACCAATAAACGCTACTAAGATAAGCCTGTACCAAACTTAAACTACTCGACGCTACAAGTTAGCCGATCTCTTCATCAAGTAGTCACCGCATGTAAGTGTTATTCTCCTGTCATCTTTCTTCCACCGAGCCGAGCATCCAAATTTGAGATGTATCCTGCGCCGCTCGCTGGCGGTTTGAAGCAGCACGGCTATCATCTGGGGCAAAAGATAGGAGAGGGTAACTACTCGACCGTACGACTGGCGACGCATATCGGTCGTGATGGTAAGAAGAAGGTTTGGGCTTGCAAAATTGTCAACCTGGCCAAGTGCAGCGAAGAGATTAGGGAAAAGTTCTTTCCGCGCGAGCTGCAAATTATGTCGGGCCTCGAACATCCTCACCTACTGAGTGTGCATCGTGTCCTGCGATGCAACGAGCGCATCTTCATATTTTTGCCGTACGCCCGGCGTGGAGATCTCTTCCAGTACCTCAACAAGTATGGACCGCTGAAGGAGGCTCAAGCGAAGGAATGGTTCACGCAGCTCCTGCAGGCCGTACACTATCTCCACTCGAACGGCATCGTGCATCGGGACGTAAAGTGTGAAAATCTGCTGATCACTGGCGACGGCAAGCTGCTGCTGGGGGATTTCGGATTCGCCAAACAGTGTTGGTGCGCCAGCGGCGCACGGCGCCATTGGTCGGAAACGTTCTGCGGTTCGGCCGCCTATGCCGCTCCGGAGGTGATCACCGGGCAACGGTACGATCCGGTGGTGGCCGACCTCTGGTCGATGGGTATCGTGCTGTTTATGATGCTCAACGGTGTGCTTCCGTTCGGTGAAACTAACATGAAACGATTGCTGAAACTACAGACCGAACGACGCTACTGCTTTGAACCTCTGCTACCGAGAGCACCTTCGGCCGCCGCTAAGTCGACGATCGACCAACTGCTTCATCCCGATCCCGAGCAAAGAATTCGGATGGGCGCGTTGATGCAGCTGAGCTGGGTAGCGGGAAGCCCCCGGGTGCAGACCAAATGAAGCTCCAGATGAACCGCTTCTTTTGGCATTTTAAGAAAACGTTTTGGAACTATACAATAACACACACATCAAAACAATACTCGTTTCGATCTATTCATTCCTCTCTTTTAATAATTCCATTTAACAGCTTCTGGGAGAAAGCTACACTTTCGTACTTCATCATACAGATTTAAGACTTAGGCAAAAAAGGAGTTCAATGGGGTAGCTCTGCATTCTGCCTTCGTTTCAGCATTTCGTCTTGTACAACGCGCGTTCGCAACTTCGTCAGTATGGTCATTTCAAACCCACCACAATACTAATCCATTCACGTAAAGCTATACTATTCTGTACTAAAAGGAAGAACTGACGCAAAGCGGGCTACTCAGAAGGAGGTCATCGGTCAGAAACAAACAGCCCACACCGCATCCTTGCTTACTCGTACTGTTTTCATCTGTCCATACTTGGGATATGTGGCGGTGGGAGAAGAAACCCGGCCATTTTGAACGACTCGTCCTTACTAATGTAACAAAACAAAAAAGGAAAAGAAAACATGTTCCTATCAGTCTAAAGCGCCTGCATCACCGGACACGTTGTACCAGCGCGCCCCCTAGAGTATCCCAAAAATCACGCCTCGCGGCAGGGCCCGAAACCTTACCTCCTATAAAGTAATGAATTCATGAAACCGCTGCTGGCGGCATACGATTATTGTACCATTCAGCCTACGGAAAACAAAGTACCAAAGTGGCCCTCGGAACGGTGGAAGCAAAATAATAGCTTCGAATGGTCGCCTTGCATTTTAGTGTTTTTAAGCTTTAACCACCTACGGGAAAGTAATGTTGCGGCACGTGATTTAAATTTGGCGCCAGATTTTCATGCAAATAAGCGGTCTCTGTTTGCGTTCCTCGTTTCTCGTTAACTCTACAAATATTTAGCATTTGCGATTTTTTTTCGCCCACTTTTTCGTTCCGTTTTTCTCTCTAAAAAATCGCTTCCTTTAGCTGCGTTGCTGCGTCCTTTTATAGTCCCCCTTTTTAACTGTACAAACACTGTTTGCAGTGTGCCTTTGCTTCGTTTGTCTCGTCGCTGCCGTCTCCTAACCAACTATTTATGAACTAACTTTTTACAGGTCTTGTCAACCGACCGATTGGCTTGCGCTCGCGTCGGTTGGTGTGTTCTTTCTTTTTCTCGATCGCCTTGTAGCCGCTCGGACTTTGCGCCTCTCTCTCTCTCTCTCTTTCTGTTCATTTGTTCCATCTTCTTCTTTGCTTCATCTTCATCGCTGCAAGATTCCTCGGGGAGATTCACAGTTCAGTCAAGCGGACACGAACGTTTGGTGGGGGGTGGTGATGGAGTGACCGCGGTTGGTGCAAAGAACTAAACACCGCCTTCCACCGACAAGCCAAATGTACATGTGTGTGTTTGTGTGTGGGTACGTTTCCATTCCGGTTCCGGTTCTAGTCCTCCGGCGAGAGGTGGCCTTAGTAGATGACTTCGTAAACGGTGGCCTTCTTGTCTCCGGACCCCGTCACGATGTACTTGTCATCGGCGGAGATATCACAGCTTAGCACGGAGGATGATTCCTTCGACTGTGAAGCAGAAAACGTCTCATTAGAGTCTGTTGGTTCATAATCATCCGGTGACTCCGCCGCCAGTGTCTCACCTGGAATATCGATGCACCGTACGGTGTCCTCCACGCGTTCAGCAGGTTGTCCTTGCCGGTCGACACGAACCACTTGCCGCAGGCGGCAAACTTCAAGCTGAGCACGCAGCTCTCGTGCAAGTGCAGCTGATACTTGTCCGGCTTCGTGGCGTGCAGTACCTCCACATTCGAGTTCTCCATGCCAACGGCCAACCAGTCCCCTGTGCAATGATCGGAAGGTCATCGGAGGGTTAGTGAGTGAGTTAACTCAAAACCGCGTCATTACTAGAACCACTACTACTTACCAGTGGGGCAGTAACCGAGGGAGAAGATTTGGGAGCTAAAATCATGCTGTTGCAGCTGCCGGCCTTCCCGCAGGTCCCAGGAGCGTACCGTGTTGTCTAGCCCACCCGTCCACAGCTTGTTCCCGTCGGCACTGATATCGATGCAGGACGCTCCGTCCGTGTGTCCTGAAACCGGGGGGGAAACGACCATCAGTAACGGATCGAACGGATGTCCTCGAGGCATTTGGTGACCAGCGCGCGCTGCTTACCTTGGAACTGTCGCACCAGCGTCTGGTTCTGGAGATCCCACACGGCAATGTGGCCATCGGAGCAGCACGAGAAGCACACCTTGGAGTCGGGCGAAATGGCAAGCGCGTAACAGGCAGGAGCATTCGACGTGAGTTCGGCCTTGATTCGGGGCGTTGGGCTTGCCAGATCCCAAATCGACAGGTTCGATGCCTCACCGCCGACGATCAGCGTCCGACCGTCCGGTAGCAGCTTCACCGAGCGGATATAGTTGTCACGTTGCTGCAAGCAAGGAAAGTACAACACGCGTGAGTAAAATCCCCAAGAACAGGGCTCAGCCCTTCATCAACCGCGTGCGCATCTTACCAGGCAGTCCAACTGCGACACGGGGTTCTTGTTGCCAGGCTGCGAGATGTCCCACGCCTTTACGCACCCCTTACCGCCGGTGTACACGTATTTGGTCGGGTTCGAGATCGTCACGGCGCACACCACCTCGCCGTGGTTGAGCGAGCTTATCTGGCGTGCGTGGCGAGGGATGCCCGGACCGACGAGGGCATCCTGCGGGAATGGCACCGGTTGCATCTGACCTTCGGCGTTCACGTGAAAGGAATACGCCCTGCCGGAAGGTAACGTGAGGAGGAAAGCAAAGCGTTAGACTAGCGGAGTCACCACCTAGACGACTTAGACTTACGGCTTGCCACCGGGTATCCCAATGGGACCGAGCGGGGCCCGCATCTGGGCGTGCGGATCAAACGCTAGCGGGGCGCGGGCATAGTTGTTGAGCGAGTGCGGCAGATTGTTGTGCACACCGGGACCACCGTATGCTGCTGCCGCCGCCGCTGCTGCTTGCAGATCGTGCGGTGCACCTGTGACGGAACGAAACAGAACGAAACGCGTAAGCACTTGGGGCAGTTCCGTGATTGGATCGATTGGACACACCATTCAGAGGGCCGGCCAGGTACGGAGGGTAGCCAGGGTTCAGCACTGGCGGTTTGTTGACGACTTTCGGCACACCATTGCTGGCCACCGAGTTGGTGGGAGTTGCCGGTTTCGCGATCGGGGTCGTCGGTTTGTCGTCCAGCTTCTTGTTCGACGGGGTGGACGCGTTCGAAGAGGTTCCTAAAACAACAAACACAAACGGGTCACAACGGGCCGAAGGCAGAAGAGAAACCGCCAGTTCGTGCGGCGAACCTTACCCGATCGCGGTGAATGTGTTCCGATGCGGTCCCGATCCTGCACGTCCAGCTTCTTCTGCATCATGCCATTTTCCCGGGGAGAGGCCGTTCCTTCAGGGAGACAACAGTAGCCACGCATTATTACCAAACCAAACGCATTTCATCGAACAAAACAGAGACTTACCATTGTGATGCTGATTGGGCATGGGGCTCATCGGGTTGATCTCCGAGGCATCATCAACAACCAGGTCCTGGTCCGACTTTTCTCCATCCGACTGTCCGGGTGGAAAAAAACGAAATCATTTTATTAGCCAATCACGGCGCATCCAATCCGATCGATTACTTACGTGTCCCATATCCTTCTCCTCCTTCTTGACCTTCTTCAGCTCGTGGCTCGATTCGGGCGTGCGGGGTCGATACTTGTCACGATCGTTCGGCGAGATGGAGCTGCGCTACAATTGGCAAGAAAGGACGGAAAGACGACTCTTTAGTGATCAGCAGCAGCAGCAGTTTGACAGTCAATCTCAATCGATCACTTACGTGTCGATCGTCGAGCGGCATGATGTTGCTGTTGCTGCTCTTCGACTCCTCCGGCCGGTGGAGCTCCTGCTTGTTGAGGATCGCGAGCGGATGCTGCGGTGGCGTACCGCCGAGCGCCCCGAGCGGCCCACCGAGGGCGCCCGGGCCGAGACTAGGGTGTGGCATTCCGACCGGGATCGGGGGCGCTCCGTGGGCGCCCGGTATCTGTTGTGCGTGCATTTGCTGCAGCAGGCGAGGTAGATCCGGCCGTTGTTGTTGCTGCAATGGGAATGACGCCGTTACTAAAGCCGCCCGCTAAGCGTGATCGATCACCAGCACACTTACCCCGATGACGGCGTTCAGCTCGGACATGGTAATTTGCTTCGCACGTTCCACCGCCGTTAGCACCTGCTGCTGGTGCTCCTGGGACAGAAACGGGACGATCTGGGTGATGATAGCGTTTAGCCGTTTAGAAATTTCCGTCTACAAAGAGAGAAGCGAAGAAGGAACTGTTACTCAAGCCGTCGGATTGCGGTACTATCTTCTTCATATCATCGTTCCGGTTCCGTTGCCGTAATTCATTAAATAACCTTCACACAGATACAACATTCAGAGACGTCGCTTCTTCAACCGTGGCCTCACATCAGGAGTGTGACATCTATGTTTATGTGACATCACCGAGCGGGGGGGACATAGGTCACGCTCGAAGTGCAATTTGATAAATGGCGTGTGAAAAACGGTGATCAAACCCGGCACCGCCGCACTTCATCGAAGCGTTCGGGAATGATAGACACCCGGTCTCGGTCGTAGAGGGCACGGCGCTCGGGCGCTCCTTCTGTCACTACCGGCCATCGTCGTCGTCGTCGTCGATTATTATGTAGACACCGTTCAGCGTTCAGTGTTTAATGCTTTTTGCCCATCCGACGAGCGCATCCGCGTCTCGCCTTCGACCACCACAATCAGTATCTCCCTGCTAGAGCTCGGGAAGCGGCAGGCGCATCGATCCCGCCTCATCGAAATGCAGCTCGCGCGGACGACGTTTACCTTTTGCCAATCCGTTCACCGGGAGCAACGCATCACCTCGAGACACCGAGAGGTGATGGCGGTCACTAAAACCAATTTTCAGACCCGGACCGGGATGCATTTTAGATTCAATCCACGTCTCCCCGAACCTGATGGATAGTCCGGCTCTGGCTGGCTGACCATAATCGGAAGCGCCTGCCTGCCTGCCGTGTGGCATGAAGGTAGGTTATGGTTTGGAATCGGAATCGTTTTACGACCATCGCACCGACGAAGATTGTCCCCCGCCTGCGCGTTCGTGACCGCGCACACGAGAGAATCTATTAAATTTGCTGTTTGCTTTATGAGAATGTGATGACCAAGAGCGCCGTGGAGCCCCACCAGTGCTGTTGCGAGTTCCGTCAACTGCAGGCCAAGTAGGCAGCCACGTAGCGGCGTGCCAGGCAATCAGCAGCGCTCTAGCGATGGTGACGCCGCGGCGAGGTGATTGCCGTCGCCCCGAGGACCCCAGGCAAAGACAACACCAGCGCCACCACGAAGTCAGGAATGGCGATGGAATGGCGCGATGGCGACGACCGCGACGACGACGACGAGAAAAATGTTGCATTGCATTTAAAGTTAGGAGTCATTATTGCATTATTTATGTGGCTCTTGGCCAAGAAAGCGCACACCAGCCGACCGTCCGTGGCGGACCGTGTCCCGTGCGCGGCCGACAAACGGCCCACCATCGCGTGTGGTGGTGTTGGCGACTGTTTGCACCACTCCCCTGCTGGTTCCCTCTGACACCGCGATCCGTTGGCCGACTTAGGCGAGTTCCCGGGCGAGGCGTGGACGTGGTGGGTCCAAACAGAGTGAACTCTCCTCGAACACGGACACGGACCGTCTTGTGGTCCAGAAAAGCAGCGACCCGGCGGACTTCGACCAGGTTTGTTGCCTTGTTTCGTGAGGGCCCACAGACCAGCTCGGGGCGCCTGATTGAGTCTTAAGTAGCTACAAATTTATTACCAAACAGATTTAATGGTCACTCTCCGTCGCGGGGCGACCACCGACGGCCGCCGGCGCCGCCGGGTGTCGGGAGTTAGGAGTTAAGTAATTCGATCGCAGATTGAAGGCGATAAAGTTCGCGAACGTGGCGCGTGTGGCTGGCGTGTCTTGCGCGCGCGGAGCCGTTCACACTCCGGGTCGAGCCGCGTTGTTGAGGTCGCGCGGTGGTCTTTACCTTACACGCCTCGTTAATGTGTTACGACGACCACAAATTGCAGCGGGGCTACTGTGGCTCCGCCTCGCGCGCTGAAGATTGGGTCCGGCGCGCGGCTGTTGTCATTGCTACCGCGCGGGGCCGCCCTGCTACTACTTGCGTTTCATACGCGCGCTCGAGTGCGCCTTCGCCTTAAATGGGCTCTGGGCCGGCCAGCCAATTTATGATACCTTCGCCGCCGCCGCCGTCGTCGTCTTTCC
Organism: Anopheles bellator; assembly: GCF_943735745.2. Lineage (NCBI taxonomy): Eukaryota > Metazoa > Arthropoda > Insecta > Diptera > Culicidae > Anopheles > Anopheles bellator. Next base: position 23,433,045 of record NC_071285.1, on the reverse strand, counting down.
TCTTTCGTGCGGTGAGCATAAAATGTCCGACGTAGGGGGGCGCCCGCTGTTTGCACGAAGGGACCCCACAACACAACATGTACACGCTCTGTTCTCCCTTTGCCGACGCCGATTCTCGATCGGGAGGGTCGCCATCGTATAAAGGGCCACCGAAGAAAAGATTCGTTCGCGACGACGTTCTCTTGTGACCCATAAAATGGGGACCTTGACGACGTATGGGGTCGAAAAGGTGGTGCTAAGGCACTACACCGCCAGATAGGCCAACGACTCCCGGCTTCTGATGTTCTGTTCTGTTCTGTGATGATGGCATGTTATGGAGATCTCGTAAAAATCGGAATAAATGACTGGTTTCTTTCTTTACTTCAAGTACGCGAGAGGACATGGAATTCAAAGATCCCCCCAAGAGTCCCCGGCAGTTGCCCAGCAGCAGCCAACGACTCATACAACTTTATTATCTTTAAGCTCTTTCCACATGCATTGGGTCACATGAAAAGTTTCCACGCGTTTTTGTCACTTGATGGCGTGAAAAGTTATAATGATTTGAAAGTAATAGGAATGTCTGAATACCACCATGTGGTCATGTGCAGAAACATGTGTGAACCATGTGTGTCACCAGCAGGAACATGTGTGAAGGTTCTGGCGAGAACACTTGAAATTGGATCGACCGACAGTGAAACGGCGCTGAAACCCACCGAAATTAAATCTTTTTTGACGATGGATTCAATACGGAGAAGTTCAACGAAAGTGATCATGGTCAAAGGCAGATAATAATAAACGACTTCAATGTCTGGAGGATTCATGACCACCAAGGTTATGCGATAATGGTTTGATGGGATTGGAAGCGCGTTGTCCATCAAGAACTTTTGAACGATAAATCCGATCCCGACCCGCCTGGATTGAAATTGGATTCCAGATCAACAAAAGAGAATCGGTCTAAAACACACCGTGGGGACTCTGTTTGCATAACCCAATCCACATAGATTGTTCTTGTCCACTGGCCAGCAAAAGTTTCAATCATCCTGTCCGTCAACTATTATGATTCGACAGGCTCCATTAGCTAAAACTACACACTTTTCGGGGTTCTGAAAATAAATAAACAGCAGCCAACTCCGAAGCAGAGGAGACACCCCAACACAGGCCGCCACACGAAAAAAGAGCGGCCCAGTCGGGGGATCGAAACGGGCCATTTTGTCACACCCTGTTGGGTTCGATGTCGGAAGTGGCGAACGTGAGAGGCAGGGTTAGGGCCCTGTCCCACGCACCATAGATCTTCCTCCCCGCACATCGGCAATTATAACTTTTGACACCAATTTAATTTTATAGTTCCGTTCGACTCCAGGGAAACCGGGGGTTGGCCACATTTCGGGTACCGAGCAGGATGCAACACGATAGAAGGTTGTTGCCACCCGCAGAGCATCGATGGCGCTGAGGTGGTGGGTTGCCGAGGGCGGGCGAAGGAACTCAGCCAGCAAGTCCCACCACCCGTCGGCCTGGCTGGGGTGGTGTACACAACATGCTTGTTCGACCAGCATAAAAGGCGTCCCCGGCGTCCTCTCCTTTGGCGCCGTAGCCCCGTGTAGAGGGAGTACAATTAGTGTGTGTGGTGTCGCCCGATGCTGATCATCGACAGTCGACACCAGATCAGGGACGGACCAGGGCACCCTCCCAGTGTGCACGCACTCTGGCGACACATCCGGAGGATGTTCTCGAAATGGTGCTCTGTGCATTCTCCTCCATTCCAATGTCTCTTCAGTCGACACCACAAGTCCCGCCAAGTTTTGGCCGTGTCCACGGAGATGCAGAGGAGGGCGGACAAGAGACAACAAACAGTAGTTTCCACTTCCAGGGGGCCCAGTACTCCTCCGGAATACCCGGAAGGTGGTGTGTCACACGACGGGCCACATGCTGAAAAGCATGAAAACGAGAAGCATAAACAAGAACTTCTGTGTCGCCACCACCGCCTCGGTTGGGACTTCTCCGGACGGAGCATCCAGACGGAGCATCCAGACGGAGCATCCAGACGGACGCCCCGGGGAGCATAAAGTGCAATCGGAGAAAGGCTCTTTTGTGACACCTTCCCGTTTTGTTGTTTTTTTTTCCAAGCCACGGGAACAACACGGGAAGTTGTACAATTATTGTGAACACGACCGACGACCGACGAGCTTCTCCGCCAGAGTAAACAGAGTGCCTGACACGACGACGACAGCCAACATGCTAGGTACGTGCGTGCACATACTCTCTCTCCGGTTGGACAGTGTTGACCACAAGGTCATCTCGATGTCGAAGAAGGCACTCCCGGTCGACCCACCGATGGGGTATCATAACGCAAGGGACGGCCAAATTAAAACAACACAGAAAGGGGCTGTGCAGAGCAAGGAACCACAAATTCCTGGAAAGAATAGCAAGACTCTCCCTCCTCCCGCCTGCTGTTAATTGACCAATGCTCCAATGCTGGGACACCACCTCGAGATTACGGAACACGACAACGCCACACTACGAGAAGATTGTGTCCAACAACTCCCCCGGCAGCTTTGGGACCGTAATTCTGGCCTCCGGAAACAAAGTTGGAAACACTTCCACAAGAAGTCCATGATGAAGAACTAACATCCCATCCCCAACAACAGGTTTTGATCATCCGTAGGGGGGGCCGCCGCGCGGAGCTCGAGGAGTTGTCAGCCGCAGCTGGAACCCCCGCGCCGCGTATGGAACTATGTATCTTTCGTGTTCAACCCGAGATCACCTCCGGAGAGTACTTCCGCTGCTGCGAGTAGTCTGGAGTAGCGGCCATCTTGATGACTCACAACCGGAGCACGGGTTCACCATAGCCACCACACGTCACAAAAACTCGCTGCATCGATACTGGCCCCTCCCAAGGGCCCAAGGAGTATGACTTTATTAAACCCGTAGAACCCGACACAAACTAGGCCACCACTGCGGGCCGCGACGCTAACTGGAGCGCGTGGTGTGGAAGTAATAGGAAAGCCAAACTCGGTCCTGACTTCTCGCTGGTGGCCACCACCCGAGTGGGGGTCCATAAAGATGGAAAACTGTTCCACGGGTGACGTGTGTGTGTTTATGTCCCCAAGAGCTCGGAGAGACCAGGACACACATGGAGGACTAAATGGCTTCCGCGTCGTGCCGGATCTGGCGGTGGGGTCGAAAGTGAGATTGAAAATGTAAAAACCGCACCACTATTTGCGAGAGCAGCCTAGTCCACTAGAGGGCTGGAGCTCCGCCAACTGCTGGTGGACCATGCACCACGACCGGATGATGCGAGGGTCTCTCTGACGATGGGACGTTTGCAAAACTCGTACATCGTCCGGATCCACATCCAGGCCATGGCCCATCTGCTCCCCAGGGCAATGCGAATTCTATGGGCGGCGGCCTGTTGGGTCTCCCTCGGGGAATGATAGTTCCAACGGGGTTCTCTCGTTCTCGGCCATCATATCACGAGCTGGAGCTATCGGGGAACCGCTGCTGCTCGCTCGGCGCGCACATCAAGTGGTTTCGGCGGTGGTAGTTTCCCCGTTCTTCCCAGTCCACAAGCGGCGCTCTCTCTCTCTCCCTTACACGTGTCCATCCCAGAGACGCAGTCCCGGGGCGCAGCGAGCTGGGGGGTTGGAAAATTAAAGTTACAGGAAGTGCGCCAGGCCAGGGGGTTCGGGCGGATATTCTCTCGAATGCAAAAGCCGCACCAGCACACAGACATGGCGGCACACCAAACCCACGTCATGTGTGCGCACAGATGTGTGCCATAGGACGGGACGGATAAACCAGGTCCAGGTCCTCTCCCCTTTCGTACCTTCTTGAGGTCTGGGTCCGCCCGCCGACCGGCAGGCAGAATGGCATTGTGGCGTTTGCGGTGTGTGGCGACTCGTCGGAAGCTCGTCGTCGGAGCACAAAAACCCCGGCCCGGTAGATGGTGGGTGGTGGTGGTTGGGAACAATGGACGTCGGGACGGAGGACCTGGCGTCGAGGCGCGGGTGCCATGAATGAATACGAAATCAACTACCGCAAGGGGTTGAGGGAGAGAGAGAGGCGAAAGGATATGAAATAGTTGAAACCGATGGGTTCTCCCGGACCCGGGCGGCGGCCATGCCCGACGGGATCTCGGAGGGTGGTCTCCGTGGGGCGGCGGGGAGGTCTCGGCTTGGTTTGAGTAACTATGTAGAACCACCGCAGCTCTGCGGTTCGGGCTGACCGCATCATATAGGATACAAATATAACCGCAGGAGCGAAACCAACCCCCCGGGTTGGGTGGATGGCTGGGGGGTGCTGGGTTGCGGCTGATGCACAGAACCGACCGAACAGAGGCCCACACGCTGCTCCCGGTGCTGCCCGCCCCATCTCTCGGTGGTCTCTGCGGCGTGGCACAGCATTGAGCAGACCTGATACCGGCAGGCAAGACCCGGTGTGGCGGCGGTGGTGGTCTATGAATGGTTTTGGGCCCACCCGCACCCAGACTCCTTCTACCGGTCGGCCGTTTCGAATTCCGGAGTCGTCCGCCGCACTATTTTATTCAAGCGAAACGGGGGGGAAGAAGCGGTGGCCGGAGTTTGGCAGGATCGAGGCGAGTCGTCGTAACTCAAGAGGTGAGTTGGTGGCATTCCCCAGACAGCGACGACGACGACGACGTTCTGCTCTCTTGATCTCGTATACTCAACCCCCCCGGCAGGAAGACATCCGGCACCGTCGTCGACGAACCGAACCTGATGCTCCGAAACCTGCACACTACTGAAGACGAGGTCGAGTACTCTCACTTCCGGTACGGCGCGCATCGTCAACAACATCCACGGACCACTGTACTGTGCCCGGAACACGACGCAATCGAGAACTTGCACGGGGTGGCGGAAAAGACCGGATGTTTAAATTGTTCTTCGAACGCGTCTAACTCCCCACCCGCCGGATTCGTCGTCGTCGGGCGGACTCCGGCAGGAAGGAAGGAAGGAACTGCAGCTATTAGCATGGACTTTGGTGGTTGAATTTGATGAGATGAAAATAGCTGGCCCTCTTCTCGATCCCCGCCGCCATCCTTACTGACGGGAGGACCTGGGGGCCTCCCTCCGTCAAGGACCCTTTTCACAACTCAATCAACGGGCCGTTAATATTATCTTCCACTGCTACACCGCTCCGCTCGCACCCGCCCGTCATCTTTCGGGGTCTCATTATCGCCACATTAGGGTGAACACGCGCGCAACGAAATGAAGTTCACTTTACCAGAGCGAACACGATGCCGCCCCGGCGGTTGTAAATCTTGCTAACCCTATTACCGGTCATACCTCGTCGGCCGCGCCAGTCAAGAGGGAGAGAGCGCAAAAACTGAGTGGAGGTCCTAGGAACTGCGGAACCGACGGGCATGATATGGTTTACACTGGATAACTGTACCCTGGGCCGGGCCAGAGGTTCAGAGGACAATATTTAAAGGTTCCATTCAGTGTCCGAATCCCGAGGTTTATTTCGGTCCGGTCGGTTCGTTTCCTCACTTGTTGTAGCTTTCTTCCTTTTTCTGTCACTTTCTCTTCACATTTTCCTATTCATGTATCTCTTTTTAGCTTTCTTTGTTTCTTGTTTGTTAATTTTTCTTTTTTCTTCTTACTGATTTGCTTTTATGTTTTGTATGATTGCTGTAATTTCGAGCAATTCCGTTATGTTTACTTTCAGAGTATCGATTGATTGTGGGCTTGTTGGCACAAGTCTGTGACTTCGGGTGACCCCAGACAAAAACCATGGTCTTAAAATGGCTCTAACAAAATGTGAGACTGATAAGCTTCAAATAAGAAAGATAATGCAGTTGAATCATTACCAATCATTTACAAACCGTCAAAACGGGTCCACCGTGATTGAAAGACTCAGTGTTTGGCCTTTTTCGTACTAACACTTTTGTCATCAGTTTCTCGCCATTGTTTTATATTTTCTTTTCATTTGTCTTGTTTGTTTTGATTGTTTTTGTGCTTGCTATACTTTTGGTACTTCAAATTGTTCTATTGATACTTCAACTATCATTTTTAACTCTTTCTAACTCCTTTTATCTTTTCCTTTCCACTTGTATCGCTTGTTTTTTATTCTTTTCACGTTTCTTGTTTAACTTTTTGATATGCTTTTCCCGTTTTTGTTACGATGGGGCCCCGGAACCATCACCATCATTTTGGCCACCGATTACACCGCGCCGCGCCGTTTGGTATACATTATTGTTTCGATGTTAGCTCCCGATCGATCGATTCATCATCACCACTCCGCGGAACGGCGGAATTAATAACCGAACGGTGTTCCACAACACCCAGCCTGCCCCCCGCCTCGGTCCAAGTGGTGATCGTGCAGACACATTTGCATTTGCACACCCAGTTCTGTGCTCGCGTTTTGGGGTAATTTCGGAAACGAACATAAGTGAGGAAAAGTGGCAGTTCATTTCACGGTTGGAGCGCCTTTTACAACAAAACACGGAGCGCGGAGCGCGGAAAACGAAGCTGAACGAAAGCAAAAATAGGCAACCCGCTGGCGGTGGGCAGGCACAAAACAACGGCAAACGCCGCGAACGAGTTTTGCCCAATATCATCATTAGCTGTGGGGGGGGTCCAAGCCGGGGGCCGGTGGCCAGCCCCGCGCGAGATCATCGAGTTGCGCGTTGCGCGATGAGCGCGATAAAGCGTGCAGACATTTATTCACTCGCCCAAGGAGCGGGTGAACGGGGGAGGAAATTCACAAACATCGCGTGTGCCGTCATTTGGAACATAACTCAATTAGCAGAGTAAACACACGCCACCCACAAATGGCGCAGGAGCCAACAAGCCAAGTGTGAAAGTTGGATGATTCGGAGCTGGCTGGCATTTGAATGAAACTCCTCCATTCCGGCCCCAAATGGCGGCCGCCCAGTCTGAGGCAATAGGGGCGCGGCCGGCAGTAGCAATAGAAGAAGAAGGAAAATTATAAATTATTCACCGAGCGGGCCGAGCGGGCCCAACCCGAGTGTGTTCCGCAACCGCAACCGTGTATCGCGCGCATCGATTGGCAACAAAATGGCTGTGGCATCTCCCCCAACAACGGCCGCCGAAGGCAAACAACAACCGGACAGGTTGTCGTGTAAAACATCGAATCAGATTTGCGGTGTGTCACGTCACGAAACCGAGATCGAACCGGATCGGTATTCACAGGAAAAAGACGGGATGATTGATGTGGAATTATGATTATCTGAACCCTAGGAGCCGGGCCCCCGGATGTCGCTATGTCCAGGTCCTGGTCATTACATAGGAAAACCACCTCCGATATCTCTAATGAGCGCTCCACGCAAGTCTCAGCCCTCCACAGCTCCAACAACCGATGTAATGTAGGCTGGCTCTCCTGCCGATCCGCCCGGCGCGTAGCCAGCCATGTGGAACCGAGCGCGCGCCATGGACTCTCGGGGCGGTCTCGGGGCCCATCATTATCCGTTGTCATCGTCGGTGTTGTCGGTGGCAACGCACATCGTGGACGCGCATCGCCGACCGCACGAGGACCCCAGAGCTTATTTAATTAATTGAAGCGCACACAGGCACGATGCGTAACTTGGGCGCGAATCCCGGTGTCTATGCGCCACAATCAACAACACACCCGCCCGCCCGCCGCCGGCTACCGACCGATCCTAGCCGAGGTCCGTACAGCCTCGCTCCGAGTCGCACTAATTCCCAGACCAAGAGGATTAACCAAATATTGCATCTATTGGAGGAAGCTCCGCCGAGTGGGCCGGACGGGTGGTCTTCGGAGAGATCGGGGCCAAACTGAAATTACCACCGGCAGCACACACACCCGCCACCCCACTCCCAGGGAGTGGTTTCCATGCTGGACGCATAAATATGGCAACATACACAAGGCAGGCAGGCCAGCGGCACACGAAATAATCCGCTTACCAAAATGGACACCCGACCCAGGCACCGCCACAGCAGCAGCAATTCTCCTATGTCCCCATCTCTCTCTCTCTCTCTCGCTCGCTTCGGTCCGTATCGGACGGTTTTTTGGCACCGTTGGCTTGATAAAGCCAAATTTATAGGTTAGGAACAGCCAGCGCCGGGTCTCCCCAATGCGCGCTGCTACCGATGCTGGTGGTAAACCTCATTACTATGGAACACCCATTAGAAACCTTTGGCTCGACCGTAGCCCTGGCCTCTCTCGCTCTCTCTCCATCCGATGCGGTCACACGGCTATGGCTTCGATTGGGACAGAGACCAGGGCGTCGAGCAACCGACCAACACACAGCATCAACACAAATCCAATCAAACAACCCAACCCCCCAGCCAGCAGCCCAACCTGACCGGAAACCGGGTCCGGGAAAATGCATCCGGAATGCGCACCGTGATCCTCACAAACACATACACATCCGGCGCAGTCCTCGGCACAGCAATTTGCACAGCCATAAAAAGTCCTTCGCCACACCACCGACCGTCGGGACACCACACCGATGCGACTTAGCCAACCGCACACGGTGACCACCTCCACCCCCACACAACGTCCCCTGTCCCGGTCCGGAAGGCAGCATAATCCACCGCCCGCGTATCGATTCGCGTGTGGCGGCGTTACAGAGAACGCGTCCCGCACGCGACAAAAAACGCCGCGCCATACAAGCGGTCAAATTAGACATTAGACCCCGTGCTCTCTCTCTCTCTCTCTCTCACCGAAGGCTAGGCACCACCACCCCCTGGCATTGGGATTGGTGTGGGTCACGCCCGCGCATCCTACTAGAGGGGGGCGAATGAAAATCCGATTTCCTATGCACAGAGAGAGCGAGAGAGAGAGTTTCTTTCATTCGACCGCGCGGTTTCGTCAATTAATAATGGTACCCTCTCATTAAAATGGAATAATTTAAGAATTTGAACGGTAATGGAATAATGTATGAGGGGTCCTAATTATCCTAATCGAGAGAGAGGCACAATTGGGTAAACGGGACCTTTCAATTATTTCCATGTTCTTGGATGTTAAAGTGAAACATGTAGAAGAGATGCAAACTGTTCCTAAAACCAAAAAGGCCAATGAAAGGAATGGAGTTAGCAAAATATACTAAGATACGGGCAGCGACCACAAATATTCAACTGATAAATGGAAGAAACTCAAACAACTCAGTCGATCCAAACATCTGAACACTTAAAGGAACTGTCAAGACAGATGTTTCCACCGGCGTCACTGTAGACTCAGTAGCCAAACCAGAAATGGCGCAGTTCGCTCAAAGTAAATCAGTTCGTTTTGACACTTTGGCGAAAGAATTCGAACACCGAAAATAAAAGAATACTCATCGGAAGGAAGTCAACTAGATAAATTGGCATCAAGCTCAAAGCATAAGTCAAACGAGCTCTAATTTCTGTTGCAAACACGGGAAACACTTCAAGAACGGCAGCAAGAGATTAAAATCAAAGTGAATCCCCCCCACTCGGGGCAATGAGTCAAATGGAACCGAAACGCAACAAAAAATCAACATGGCTGCTTGGCCCGCGAGAGGGCACCGAGGAGAGCTGTGTACTTAATGGACAATCTGTGTTTGGCAAAGATAAACACACAAATGTAAATCTGACGACAGAGCAACTCAATATCCTCCGACACGGCACAGAGCAACTCACCCCGTGGCCGTTGCACAGAAAAGTGCAACTGCACTCGAATGCCCCGCCAGGCCGGGTTGATAAATAAAAAATGGCACCACCACAATTCACATGGCGACGGCGGTTGTCGGAAAACCATTAAAATCATAGCAACCCAGTGCGAAAACCGGTTCGAGTAATTTAATGTATTATTTTTTTGATTGAAATGTATTTATCTAATTAGCTTCGATGGACACTCTCTTTCGCCATTTGCTGGCCGCCGCCGCCGCCATCGCCGCAACAACAGTGGTGATCCCCGCGGACGGCGGTTGGCAGCCTTTCAACGAACGCCACAAACGCTGCGATCGGATTAAACCCGCCGGTGCGGTAGCACTTTCCCCACCAAACACGGATACCCGGCGGCAGCGGCGCGGCCGGGTTGGGTTTGTCGGTGTCCAAACGAGTTTACAAACATCGAATCGTCTGTGCCTAACCACTAGTTTCACGCCCCGGAACGTGTTTCACTATTAGCACTTAGTAAAGCGGGTGGCGGGGGGAAGCGGATAGAAAAAAAACGGTGGCGAAGCGGATGGCCGTCCGTGACGGAAGGTGCCGGCGGAGAGGTGTAACATGAGTAATGTGGGGCTGCCGTGCGCCACTTTAGATGCGATTAGTTCTACACACCACCACCACCCCTGGCTGCCGTCAGACCACCGTACGGGGTAAGGCCCGCGCCATCGCCACGAAGGCCACCACAACACGCGCGCGCATTCAAAGCAGCGCGTCCGGGAGGGAGGATTGGGTCGCAGAGGTGAGCCGCGGCCACCGCCGCCAACCATTAAATGCTCGGGTGAGCGGCCAAATGCGGCCGAGCTCGCAGCACGAAACGACGGCGGGCTTGCTTTTGTGGGTTTTTGGAAAGTTGGTTGGGTCTCTGGCACCGAGAGCCCCGCGCCGATAATTAGTTTACCATTGCGGGCGGTTGCGGTCAAAAAGTGGAACCTCGCCTCTTGCGAACGAGCTTTGGTCAAACCGAGCGCGCCCGCAGCATAATTGTTGGTGCCGTAGTGGAGGCGCCTTGCGTCAAAAGCCCCCCCGTCGGAGGTCGTGTACAACCAAAGGATTAGAATTAGGACGCGGGTGCTGAAAGTCGTCTCAAGATGAGAATCGGGGGACCCTGGCTTTGGTGCTGTTCTCGCCACAGCGGTTAGTCGTTGCGCAGTGGCAATTAAATACGTACGAGAGGGAATTTAATCCTATCCTAATCTGGTCTTCAGCAGTTGAAGCTCGAAGGATCTGGCAGAACCGTAATCGAAAACGGTCTGTTCTCTATTAATTTACATTTTACCGACTATGGCCCGCCGAAGGCAGCAGAACCGCCTGTTTAATCGCACTACAAGCCACATAAAAGCCACGCGAGAAGGCGATCAGATACTAAGGGCGCAGCATAAGAAAGCAACACACATCATCATTCCGGCTCGCCCACACTTCATCTGTCTGTCGGGCGGGATGCAACGGAAAAAGGCATCCCTGTTTCCGCGAAGAGCGAAGAGAAACATGAGGGCTACCCGGTGCGTTTGCTACCCACACTTCATCAAGCCGAACACATCGCTGCTGCTGCTGTGGCTCGGTGGCAACGAGAGCATTTATTGGTCACGCTTCTTGCTGCCACCATCACGGCGCACACCAGAGCGTGGGGAGCGCGCTGCTGCTAAGGATGATCGAGGCTCATCTATTGCTTCGCACACATAACGCACGTCTAAAAATGTGTTACATAAACCTCTATCTCCGATTGTTCTTCGCGGTTCTTCGCGGTTCTTCGCGCCGGTTTCCAACTGGGGTACAGGACGTCCTGAGGCCCCAACCACCGGTGGCGAACAAAGCACATCTTTTTGTGGTTTGCGACGGAGAACCCCGGACAGACAACGGTGGGGTCTCGTGGTCGATGATAATGGATTCAGTTGTTCGGAAACGTTCCGAGAAGCCCCTCTCCCAAGGCATTAAACAGTTTGGGTCAGAGAGAGGGGCGATTCCTCTAGGGAACAGCTAAAACAACAAGCATATCTAGATTAGCGATGGTCACAGTAGAAGCACCACTCACCTGTTTGTGCATTTCCACGTTGAGACCGTAGGACATCTCGTAGTACTGTGAAAGCGAGAGTAAAACGATGATTAAAACATGCTCGGTGTCTGTGATAGATTGTTGTTATATTAATTGAATTTTAACTTTTAAAGTAATGAACATTCGACAATATTTTGTCACAACTCTGACTGTTTACAGGAAATGTAAAAGGTTTTCTAAGTCCTGTCAACGCCGATTTGCTACTCACCATTACGTAATGTCGTTGCATTTCCGTTTTTTCCTGAGCTAATTTTTCACATTCCATTTTGAGGCTGCAACAAAGAGGGGAAGAAGTGTGTAAGTTTTGTCGCCGGCATCACCTCAAAAGGGAACTACGATCTGCGTCACTTACTTGTGGTATTGTGCCTGAAGAAAGTTGAACTCTTCCTTTATCCTATCACAGTTTTCTGTTATGGTGAATTTGAACGGTTGTGCTGACTGTGGCGGACCCTGTAAGAAAGAGAGTAGAAAGGCTCGATTAAAATAATGATCGAAGGTGATCCCGCGGACGGAGACTGGTTAACGTAAACAACAGAAGCCAACCACGGTTTACCACGTGCTTCCCCCCCGTACGATGTTTAAATTCGAACAATAAACTGTGGCTCATTCTGTGACCCGACCCCTATAACCGGTGTGTTTATCATCGAGAACACGGCTGCTGACTGAGGAGCTCTTGTTGTGTCAGTCCCACAACATTTCTCGCTCTCTGTCACCCATCAAAGGCGCATATAAACATAAGCGATGATGCTGCCGCGTAATGAAGCGATTCGAATAAATGAGGCTTTACAGCTAATTATCTGGTAAATGTTTATAAATAAATCAGCTCGGATCTCATCTCGGCGCGACATGCCACCGGTAGGTGACGCATGCAACGGCGTTGCGCGCTTGACAACTTCCGTCGATCCATCTATTCCTGTGAGAGGGCGTTCAGCGCGTCCCATACTGAGGGACCGCAGACTTCAAATACCAAGACGACATCCCCCGCGTGAGTTATAAATTTCGTCGCGTGTTTTAGTTTTCATTACTCCACCCTGGCCCCTGGGCCCTGGGGATTTCATTCAGGCACTCATCCCCGTGTGGCTTAGCTTGGCTTAGAAGCGAAAGCTTCGTAGTTTATGATGTGTTGTTGTGTAGCTTCAACGATAAACTTCACACACAACTATGCAACCCCGAAGGCTTGACATCATCATCAATCAGAGCATCGCACATAGGGATGCATTCCTAAATGCCATCAGCGCGCCCCGGTGTAATGGAATGCGATTTGAGGTCGAATCATCGACGATTACACCGCACCGCAGAGGTGTGATTGGGGATCGGAAATTACTCGCATAATTGCTCGCCACCTCCAGCAGGCAGCAGACAGAGAGGGATCTGCGGCACGAACCCCGTTGGATTTAGGGCGTTCCTGTTGGGTTTAGCATCGGTCAATTGAGCATGGGAACGAATTCCATTCAAACCGTTACTAGTGTTAAGGTTCTTTTGAGGTTGTTGTGGCGCCCCAAAGCCGTTCAATCAAGAAAGGGGAAAAAATGTTTAAAACTGATAGGCTTTTCGCATTCTATTCTTAAATATCAGAACTCCATACGTATTTTGAATAACTAATCTGAATTTATCATTTTATCAACAAAAACCAACATAATCATTTAGTAACTAACAGGAATGGAATAACAAAACAGACAGAAAATGGACAGACTTGACGAGTAAACTTATTATTAACATAAGTAACCATCCTCCTTGGTTACACCAAATCGAGAACTCATTATAAAAAAGAGATAAAAATCAAAAAGTACACACAAGCAAAGTAAAGCAACCAAAAAGAGAAGAACATGCTTTAGCTGATGCAGAACGGAACGGAATCCCGAAAGCCATGGGAATGAAACGGAAACCTTATCGACAGAGCATAAGCATCTCAAAGATATCATCTGGGGCGAGTGTAGTAATAATAATTTATCGAAAATAATCGCTTCTCATTTTCAACGCCGCACAGCATAATCCGCCACAGCCACAGCACCCTCTTGATGTCTGACCCCTTTTCACAGTCCCTCTCCGGCCTGGGCGACCCGTCGTCGTATCCCTGGCGTTTTTTCGGGTTGACAACAAATTCAGGACACATCCACCACAACAAGCGGAAAACTGTAGGACTGGAACTGGAACCGGGAAAAAAACACAAAATCCCAAACAGACCTCGACGATGCTCACAAACTAACCCCCGGCCGTCAAGAGTGCACACGCACCAGCGGTCGTCAACCGCAGAGCGCCGGCCGCGTCCACGTCCTCCGTCGTAGCACGTTTCCCATAAATGTTTGACAGATGCTCCGATATCTCATTAGACACACTCTCTCGGGCGGGCCCCCGTCTCGGGCGGAACGCGAAAGAATTAGGACAACAAAAATAGTGCCGACCCTCCCCACAACAATATCCCTCCATCCTGTGACCGGAAAACGATAAACCAAGGGGACCACCACGCGTCCTCGGGGTGGTGTTGCCGGACCACTTTCCGCGTTCCGCACTTTGGCGGCGGCAGTTTCGAAAGTCAAACCCTTCCGAAAACACGGTCCCCTCTTTCCAGGGTAACCCTTCACCATCGGGGAAACCGAACCGAAAAAAATGCAACTGTAGCACCTCCCGGGCATTCCCATCGTAAATCTTGCGCAACAACGCATTCCACGTTCCCTCTTCTGGCGGAGAAAAAACCTCCCAACAAATTTTAAACGGCGCCCCGGAAGTAGAGTATCGTCACTACCTCTCTCCCTTTCTGGCCAACCCCGTTCCGCTTCCTTCACCGCGCGCAGAGGGGCCGCCGCAGCAAGAATAAAACGAACCGGAACTGCCAAACGCGGGGTGAACAAATTTAAAACCATTGCACGCACGCACCGCACCGCACCCTCCGCCACGCTGGAACAATGAGTTATGTTTTCTCCCCGGAGCCCTTTGTGTGTTCCTCCCTTTAGGCGGCCAAACAACCGACAGAACCTTCCCTCCTCGGCACCTTCGGAAAACCAAATCAACCGAGCAACTACCGTGTCTGGGTTTGGGTCTGGGGGCCCCGGACCCCGCTGCCACGGCACCACCATTGTAAAGTGAAAAATTCTAGCCGTCGAGTAATTGTTAATTAAGAGGGTTGTGCACGAGGCGAACACCGCACCCCGCGCCATCAGCGAGCCAGCAGCATCATCACCCGACCCGAAACCGTTAGGCGAGGACGGCGAAGGGCTGCAACGCAAACGGGAACGTAATAATCGTCGAAACAGCGAAGGGTCTATGAGGGATCTAGAATGTGGCCGCACTGTTTGCCAAATAAGGGCAGGCGGGCCGATCCTTCGCCGAACCGGTGGTGGTGGTGGTGATGATGATGATGGTTGTTGTTGTTGCACTAACCCTTAAAGGATCGGAAAATTATCACCCTACCCGCACCCGGAGGCGCACTCTCTCGCTTCTGGCGCGACCATCAGTTTAATAACGACCTTATCGAGTAACGAAAACTCGGGGCCTACGGTTAGTTAGCTAAGCACGCGTAATGACACGCCGCTCGATGACACTAAACGAGCAAAAGTAATTTGGAAAAGCGACAACCCTAAAAAAACAGCAACGAAAAGCAGAGCACAACACAAGCTAGTGAAATAGCATAAAAAATGTAAAGAAACATAAGAACACACACAACGAAACCGAAACAAATCAATAAAATCGAAACAAATTGGAAAGTGGCAAACATTGCCATACCAAAACTCAATAAAAGACGAAAATGAGATATCAAATCGAAAGAGAATCGAAAAAGTGTGAATCGGAATCGGAAGAATCGGAAGTGTGAGCGGAGTGGAGTGAAACAGAAGAACAGACAGAGCCAAAAAAACTCTAATAAAATCCTATCGAAAAGTTAAAACCATAAAACCAGCAGCGGCCCCGTAACTGTAACAAAACACCCTCCCAACGGTCAAGAAGAAACAGAGAACAGGAACATCGGTCACCCCTTACAGCAGATGAAGCCAACACACGCGCACGGACCCGTTGGTGGAAAACCAAAGCCCGTTAGGCTAATAAACCCCTCACCACGGGGACAGCAGACCCTACCGAAAACGCGGCGCATCGGATTGGGGTGAGATCATGATGTGCCACCCCGCGTTGTTGTCCTGTATCGTCCGCTGACCGCCGCCTGGCGCAACGCGACTACTACACTTACGAGCCCCGCTTCCTCTCCTTTCCCCGCATCGGAACGGACGCAAACAAGACGCTCAAATTAATCCGGAAATTATTATCTGTGAAACGGCGGGCACCCCTACGCACGCGGCACGGCTTCAATCATTCCCGCCGGCCGCCACCCAGACTGTCCCCTCTGAATGCTCGATGCTCATAACGCCCAGGAATGGTGAGAAAATAGGGGCGACCAGCAGCAGGCAGACAACCCAGCGGGCAAAATCGCATGGTCGCACGACACTTTTCGGCTTAGATTGGGCTTAGATTCAATGAATTCAAGCCCAATCTAAGCCGAAAAGTGTAACGTCGCAGCGTGACTTTTCGGCATGTCACGCTACGTTTTCTTCATATTCTCTATTCCCTTTCTTTCGTGTCGCACCGGACTACCCAAAATGTCCGGTGCGCATTTCAGCGCAAAAAACATCCAAATCGCAACATTCAGTTTATAACTATTAACTAATTTATTCATATTTAAAGTTTACATTTAATTTCTTTCATCTTCACGTTCAAGCTTCACTAATAACTTACGCTATCGAACACTGCGAACATCCCTCGTTGGGGTGCTGCCGATGATATGCTGCCGGTGGGGCGAGACGTAGAAAAGGCTCTTCCGCGCTCCGATTCTGCCTCTTCCACGGTTTCCTCCTTATTGTCCTTATGGTCCAACCCTGCTGAGGAAAGAATAATGAGTTATTACAGCGAAATTGCTCGGAATATGAACTATAAAACTAACCTGTTCCATGCACATACACCGAATAGTTCCCTTTTCACTGGTGCCCTTTTGCTGCCTTTTCATTCGCGGCACTGCTGCAAACTGAAACAAACAAAGAATTATCTATTTGCGATAATATATCTATGCGTTTTTCACTGCAAATATGTGAAAAACACCGATAAACTTACCTTTTTGCACTAGCACATTTGCCCGTACTTCCAGCTGTGTTCGAACCAAAACAAACGAGCTGTCAAAAATTTTTCAGTCACAACAGCTGAATCACAGTAGAATTTGACGCGATTACGATGACCAAAATAGTTATTCAAAAAGCGTTTCTACTTTTGTGTTTTCTTCTCAAATCAGTAATAAAAGGTCTATTATATTTAGCAATGATCACAGTTAAGACTAACTTTGATCGAAAAGGAGCGTTCAGGTGGCCAAATTACAAAAAAAGAACTCACAAAGTTTAGACTTTTTATTTGACCACCTCGATGGGGACCGAGCGTTGCATGTGCAACTTTCGCTGAAATCGCCAAAGTCCTAATGTTGCAGTCAAATATCGACAAACACCCAGAAGAGGGAGAACGAAAATCTTCTCGCTCACGTGGAAAAAGGATGGCGGTTGATACAAGTCGATGAAGTTGCGAGACACAACGAGTCCGGACTCGGTTGTGGGCCTGAGGGGGGGTGAGGCATGAAGAAACAGGGAGAAACGGCGAAAAGTCGCGCGATTTTGCCCGCTGGGAAGTAGAACCGAGGCCAGCCAGCGGGTCACCCCAGCAAATTGGTCCCCTCTCTCACGCGCGTAAGGAGCGTGGTGTTTCCCTGCTCGATTTTTTGCTGTTGACCCCCTCCAGGAGTCCCTCGGAAATTAATACCAACCGACGGCGGTTCCCGACGGTCCCCTCTCACACTCTATTGATTTATCGTCCCTCGTGCAGGGTGCGATGGTTCGCTACCAGCAGCAGCAGACCCAAAACGGGGCCCTCCTCTCGCTCTCTAAATCAGGGACACAAAAAACTAGGGGAAAGCCCTTGGAACTGATGGTGGTCACATACTCGCGCGGGGCGCAATGTGCGTAGCAGCAAACAAGGGCCGACCCTTCACGGCACGGACAAGTCCAGAGAGAAGATGGGATAATGAACGCTTCTTCTGTGTGCCTTCACGGTCATTGGAAAGCCGGCAGCAGTGGGCCAGGCGGGAAACGCGAGGACCCGAGGAGATTTTCCTCACGCGCACACACATGGGCGACGATGCGCCATATGTTCAATGATGCCAAACAACTTTAAAGCAATTACGGGGCGACACACTTCGAGGTGGAAACGTGTCACCGGGCGCCGCCGACCAACCGCCAAAGTGACGGAAGAACCCTCTGATACCCTCTGATATCTAGGACCAGACAGAGTGAGAGAGCGAGAGCAATAGAGACTGGGCTAGACAGTCGCGAGCATCATCATCCCCAGATTGATCTCCAGGGGCTAATGAAAATGGGGTGCACGGGAAAACCGTGACGCGGACGGCAGCCTGAAACAATTAGAAATGAGCCTCTCTTTGGGGAGACAAGAGAATTGAGAAGGTGAAGTCGCGGGGAACAAGTCATTTTCTTTTCACAACAAACGGCATAAATTGTCAATTCCTGGCCCGCTTCATCCCCAAAGACGACCTCCAGCTCTCAAGAGGCCACTCTCCGATTACTTGCTCCGATGCCAGTGCGTGTCTCTTCGCCGCCGGCAGCGGGCACGCCACTTAAGTTCTACGACGACGACGACGAGGACGACGAGCTCTAATGGCACTTTTCAAGTGTCACCCGGCGAAAAACTCGACACAAGGGTCCCTCCTCTTCGGCGGCTAGAGAGTACGGCACGTAGGCATCGCCGCACCGGTTGAAGAGGTAGGTCCATCGAGTGCGCCCCGCTCGACGAGTACTTCCCTCGAGGGGAACTGGTTCCCGCCGTTGCTCCAGAATACGGAAAAAGAATGTCGTCGACGTCGCCGCAGGAAACCACGACGATCGGAAAGCGATACCAGACGGAGGCTCTCAGGAGGAACCCCTTCCTGGGAGTTGGCCATCAACCGGCGTTGAGACGTTATGCTTTCCGTTCCCCCACGACGAACGGCACCGTCCACGTACGTTCCCGGGTTTGTTCAAAAAACAAGAAACGAAGTGCGATTATGTGTGAGTAGTGATTATCAATCACGCGCAGTCGGGAAACGAATATTAAATCGGAGGACACTTTGGCGCGCCGGATCGAGACTGTAACCCCGTATATTAAAGAGAGATTAGGAGGATAGATAGTGACCACCGTACGACGGGCGTTCCCCGGAACTCTCAGACCCCATCGAATTACTGACGCAACCAGCTGTAAATCGCGCCTGGAGTGAGCAGACACACACTCGCGGCAACCCTTCATCGAACCCTACGGCTGCTATTCCGGCTTCCGGTAGACCGTTCGATTGTTTGACAGGCCACAAAGACTCCACAAGCAGTCTACACAGACACGGATGGTTTCGTGGAAGATTTCGGGTGGCAAGCTATCCGAACCATTCAAGCGCATCCAATTGGCGTTACTCTTGCCGAACTGAAACGATCCTTGAGCGCCTATCCGCGCTCAAGCACATTATCAGCCGGGAACACACATTGCGTTTCGCGCTTCACTGACTCCACAGACAGAGGGTGTGGGTGTTAACTTCCATTCAACGGCGTTTCAGGCGTTTCGTAGTCCTGGAAAGGCATACTTTAAATATCTTACGTGCTAAGTATTTGCTGTAATCCATTAGAGCGCGCAGTAATGATTAAAGTAAAGATAATTTCCCTTTCTTTGTCTCAATATATGTTTCAATATAGTTCCTCTCAATATTAAAATCTCTATGATTTGAAATACCTTCTTGGTTGCCATTGCTTATGATGGGATAGTAAAAAAAATCTTTAATAAAATTCGTAGAAATGAGTGACACAAGTGGGCTGAATAAACCGTAATTTAGAAGAATAGATATTTGAAATATATTGAATATTTGATTTAAGCACATCCAACACAATACAGCCTTCTTAATTCTTCTCATGCTGAAATTCCACAGAAGTATTGTTGGGTTTCGTCAATTCTGTTTCCATTCTGCCTTAAAATAAACGAATCTTATTGTTCGAGGGTTGGAATTTTATGTTCAATCCCTCTGTCTAATCTTTTCTACCCAATCTAGTTTTAGGTCCATAAAAATATTGATCAAACTATCGATGCAGTCAGCTGGCATCCCACGCGAAAGATGACCACACAACATAACGCTTCAAAATGCAGACAAAAATTTATGGGACAACGATCGGAATCGATGCGGATTTTAATTCGACCACGCGCACAAGCTGGAAACCATCGCGTAAGCCACAACATAATTTGTGATTGTTTTTTACCTCTCCGGTCCCTGTCTATTTCTCTATTGGTATGCTGTGTCCCTCCGTTCCTTTTTCTATTATTTATATGCCATCCAGCCTTTTCCGACGTGCGAGGGTATGGCAAACCCACCCACCACACAACCACAAATGACTTTCTCTCCGTCTCGCCCCTGGACAAACAATGGAGCGACAAACATACAAACAAATAGCCGCCGACGACGACGACCACCACCAAGAGGCTGGGGCTGTTCAACAACAAGAGCGGCGACCCAGGCGGTAGAAAGAACCGTGCAATCCGTACCGTCGCGTCATCATCCGTGGCACCACCCACCCACACCCTCCCTGCGCAGCACCATCCACCCTCCACGAGGGGCCATGCCATGCGAGAGTGAGTTTTATGTGTGTTTATTTATTTCTAGTCCGTGTGTGTATTTATTCTGCGATGCCGCCTATTATTGTCACAGGCCACCCACCACCCATCGGGCAAATGCTGCCCCTCACACTCTCTCTCTCTCTCTTTCTCCGACTCTGTCCGTCTGTCTCTAAATGCTCGTATCCCTATGGACTCACCACCGCCGGGACATGTGGTGCTGCGATCGATGGCATTCGACGTTCCGTGTGGCCAAGCCCCAAGGGACGGGATATGCTGCTGCATGATCGGTTACCATCATTTCACAACTATTATGATGCGGAAAAACGGAGACAGAACGCCGCACGCCGCCGCAGTTGTCACGGTCTGCATGCTCCAGACGACGAGAGACGGCTTAAAACAATATTTACTCAAACCCTTCTCGCTGGTGTCTACTTTCGGTTGAAGTCGAGGCTATTTTTAATACAAATTTAACCGGAATTGAAAACTAATTTAAAAGCATGGCGGCCCGTGAGTCACCCGAGCCCACAGTGTTAACTGGGATGCAACATTGGCGGCATGATTGGGGCGATTCCCGATTTCCGAGGCAACCCCAACAAACTCGGCGCGCGTTAGACGCGAGACGCGACCACACGCAAACGTGACGGGCCGGCAACCGCACAGAGACATCCGGTGTGGGATCGGTGTAAATAGAACTTGGGCCCCCAACTCGGCCAGGCCAGGCCAGGCAGGCAGCGGCCATTGCGGTAAATAAGGACATGCAATCGGCGGCCCGGCGGCACCACGAAAACCACATCCACCATCGAGGCCGCGACACCTGTGAAACATGTTTGTTCCATCGCCACCAAATTTGTTTGATTGACCGCAGCAGCACCGCCACCGCAACATCAGAACCGCAGCAACCCATCGGAACCACACACGAACACGCACGCACGCACGAGTGCCCGCAGCATGACCGGACGGGACACAGCGCAAAAATCGGTTACATTTCAGTGGATTTTGTCAATCCCCGGGGATCAATGCTTCTGGAGACCCCCCGAAACCGCAGCCGCAGCCTGTCCCTGGAGAGGGATCGACGAGGACCCAGCGGTGGATGCCTCGTTGGGAGTGCGCTACTTGCATTTAATTTTGGTTTTCAGCTCTTTTTGCGATGGCCAAAGTACCGTTGTTGTTCGTTCAACAACCATTTACATACTTAAGCGCGTCGTCGTGTTGGCGCGTTGTTTAATGGTGCTGCGTGCCCGATCCCCGAATCGTCGATATGTTCATTATTCGAAATTGATACAAAATACATTATAAAGTGGCCAACAGAAGGCTTTGTGATCGGAGAAGTTTTCGGGTGGTATAATTTGAAACTATTGGGCTTTCGATGGGTTACAATGTTGCTAGCAGCGTTCTATGCATTCCTCCGATTTGATCATTTTTGTCATTTGCCTTTAAACGTTACTAAAATGATAATGTCACACTGCAAAAAATAAAAATAAATTGATTGTTCAGCATATTCATTAATGCCGAGTTTAGTTCCGTGTACAGGACATTTGCGGGAATCGCTACTTTTGCCTTTTCATTTGAAGTTTGGTACATCGTTTGGTTATGGAAGTAGTAGTGAATATATTTGAGACATGTTTTCGGTAAATGGTTTATCACGAAACAATTTTTTGGAAAGGAATCCACAATTCGTCTGAGAGAATCCAGAATGAAAGAAATCCAGTTGCTTGTGCCACATGTCCTAATCTCTAATTGTGATGATTGAAAGTTACTTGTTGTTGATGAATGTTGATTAAAGGCTTCATGGAACCGTGATCATGTAGCTGTAGCTCTAACAAAACATCTTGAGTGGAAATTTTATGTTTTTTTTAATCAACTGCAAAAGATGACGGAGTTCGCCGGCTCTATTAGTAGGTTTGTAAGAATCGGACAACATTAGTTCAGTAAACGGATAGCACTCGATACATTTTTGAATCACTCTGCTAATACTGAAGTCAAAATTCCATCACTTGGTTGCAATTAATGTTATCAAATAAAAAATGTTCATCAACGTTCAATGGAGACTCTAAGATAGGTAAACTATGTGTTAGATGCAAAAGAGAACAACGAACAAATCAGGCACCACAAAGTGTCGGAAAATCCTCAAATAAAATAGCAACAATTCCAAACGGACAATATCCGTCACGGAAATAATATCAATTTCGAACGGAGAGAGTCCCTCCTTGTGCGGCACTTCGTACCGGATGTAACTTATCACAAAAAGGACTTCAAAATTGATATGCAAAACAGTAACGATGATGCCCATCAATTCTGTTGCTTCAATAGAAAAAAAACGCTAGTCTAGCGTCATTTTTCTTCCGCAACATTAGTGCCGGCGGACGCTCCGGCCAAAAAGGATGGAGACGTGAAAAATTAATTACCGTCCGCCGAGACAGCACTTGGAAAAGGCCACTTTCCGTCGGTCGTTCGGTCGGAGGAGGGACGTCGCTGACGGCGACTGGCTGGTGGTGTCTAAACAAGCGTTTAAAATATATTTCAGTTCGCCCCGCGCACCAAACCGGAACCGCGACACCGAACGACAGACCGGAAGTGGCTTTTAGGCAGAAGAGCCGAAGAAGAAGATGAAGAACGGGCCAAGGGTGCTCCGGTTCGAAGGGGAATTTTACTCCTCGCTTAAATGGCGCCAGATGACCGGAAACCGACCCGGAGAGAGGCGAGCAAAAGCGGGCGAACGAAAAAAAAGGCGTCCAGATGCGAACAGATGACCAAACATAAGTCGAAAACACCCGAAAAGGGACCGTCGAGCGGTCGATGGGTTAGAGCAAGTTAGAGTAGCGCCCTCCCTTTTCGCCGTCTATTTATCTTTTTCACTCTTCGATGCCTTGTCATGTTGTGTGATTATAATTTATTAGTTTTTAAATTACACCCCAAAAGCAACAAAAAAACGGGAAAGAAAGGCCGGTTGCGGCAGCGCCACCGAGGACGAGGGTTGCGCGCGCTCGTTGTGTGTTTGGCTTTGGCCTCAAATCACCGTAGTTTAAGGCGGCAGTTTAAACGTTTCGACCCTCTCTTTAACCGCTACCAGGGAGCCTTCTGCCGTGGCATGGCATGGCGTGGCGTACGTGTGTGTATGTTGTTAAAATATGTACGCGCAAAACTAATGCGCAGGGCATGAGCACGTTCACACGTCTCCTCTCTTCGCCTCGGTCCCGCGCGATTGGTCACCCTTCCCGGTTTTTGACTTCGGCAGGATCCGTGGGGATCAGCAGCTCCGAGACTTGGCAGCTGTTGGGCAAAGCGGACAAAAGTGTAACTTCTACGATTAGGGAAGTGTTAATCCTCTGCCTATGCTGTTTCGAAGGAGCGGTGTGGCCACTTTTCTTTTGTTTTTCTTGTGTTTTTTTAATTGAAAAAAAAATTAACTAAACTCAATAGAAAAATAATCAATCAAACATTAAATGATGAAAATATTCAAGAGATAGCAAAGAAAGCCTAGGAATAGAAAAAACCAAGAAAAGAAGGAAGCAAAAATGAGAAACCTGCAAAATCATGAGCATATGAAATGATGTCAAAGCTGTGGTACAAGAAAGTATATATAAGAAAGCAAACTTGTAACAAATTAAACACACCCTAAAATTAAATTAAATCTCGAAACACAAAAGTATACAAGATCCAATACATCATCCTCTATGAATAATGAAAGAGATTAAAAGGGAAAAACAATCAAATCATAAAATGTTTTCGAAAACTGAATGGCCCAGATGGCGCCTCGCTGGAAAGATGATAATGAGCAGCGAAAAGATCAACAGCATTAGGTGGTAAGGAGTAGAAAAAACTAATTGAAAAGACTAAACAAACGTATGCAAATACACACGGCGGCAAACTGCTACAGCCGGGACTAGCGTCCTGGTATCAAATAATCGAAAACCGCAATTCACCACGGGGCATAGAAGTTCTGCTGAGGGGGTGTTGGAAGGTGACGGCCGGCATTTAGCACATTTTCCACTATGCCCTTCTGGTGGTTCCGGATCCGAGGCGGGAAAAAAGTTTCAAAAAATCTACCAAAAATGCAACCGAAGCGCCTTTCAGTGCCACCCTCTCTTGGGCCACCGCATTGCCCGTCAAGCCACTCGCACGGCCTCGTTCTCTTCCGGTGCTGCTGCTGTGGTTTTGACGAGGAATTTACAGAGGTTTCCACGGCGCTCCCAGTGGCAGCAGTGGCTCCAATAAAACTTCTCCAACACCGTCGTCCACGTCTCCCGCTCGCGACGCCCTAGACACTGCTGCCGGTGCGGTCCCAACGTTCGGTCTCGGTTTAGGATTTGTACTCTCCCGCCCAACACACCACGCCTCCCGCAGCACCACCAGTCGTCAACCGCCTCAACCTCTTGGGAAAAGTTTCTTCATTTTGAGGTTTGAAAGCTGTTCTTGTCTTCACTCCTCGCGCGCCCACTCTCGGACGGAACAGCCAGAAAACCGAAAAACCATCCTTTCTCAGCCGGTTCTTTGGCAGGTATCAGTTGCCAATATGCAAGCTCAGCCCGTCCACACACCCAACGGCGAAGCCGCTCCCCGCTTTAAGAATTCCCGGAATTGGAGCAGCTCTCTCCCGGCTGGGGTGGTGGAGCTGGTAGTTGGAAGGGTAACCGCACTCTTTTGGTATTTGGGTTGTGGCGGTGTTTGGCCGTTCTCATAACTCCAGCTTCTCACAGTGAGCGGAGAGAGCGTAATCCTTCTGCTGCTCCAGAAACCCAGGGATGGTGGCGAGAGGTAGCAAAACCACGGACACGGGCCGGACGGACAGGGAAGTCGTCCCGAAATCTACGAAAGATTCGAAGGTCGTTCCGGGGCCCCAACCTGCAGCAAAGACCGTTGGCTAATGCGTCCCTCGGAGAGGAACGATTCAGGCGGGGGGTGGTTTGGTGGTTTTGGGACCGTTTTATGGGCGACCGTCACCACCGGACCAAACCCCGGAAGTCAGTCAATCGGCTTCTGTTTCACATCCGGAGAGAGACCCCGGGGGTATATCCTTTTCCTGCCCCTTTTTCCTGATGGATTGAAAATTTATTTCCTTGCAACCGCAGTCAGCCCCTGTCACAGATCATTTCGGTCAATCAATCCGCTTTTTGGAACGCTTCATCTTTCCTGGGCGTGGTGATTTTTGGTAGCGGACCGAGTAGTCAGTTGTTGGCCAACTTTCGCCAGTTACTAGCGCAGTGGCTCCACAGGCCTCACCGCAGTTTGGGTTCGAACCTTTAATGATCCTGACGTTTGCTAAAACGAGAATCGCCGAGACACCAAAGCAACAGTTTTTGGGGATTCCATTTGGCAAAATAATATGTTTGTATTATTTCGTGCGGGCGGAAGGCCGCCAACTTGCCCCCGTTGGCGGAACGCAATCGTCTGACCCCGACGAGTGAGTTGCGCTGTTTACGCGTTTTACTGAAATAAATCAACGTCACACAGGCACACAAGTGGAAAAGAGGAGAAGCTTTGGAACCTCTCTTAAACCTTAGCACCGGAAGGGTGACTAAATGCGACTCGGCACGACGCGCCGAGACCCTGATTCCCTTTCTACGCGGAGCTGTGTATGTGTGGGAGTGGCTCAGATAAATAAGCAAACACCCATCAACAAACCCACCCACCCCCTGGGAGGGGGGTCGAAAACGGTTCTGGGTAAACAAAACCGAGGCAAAAAAATGCTGCCGGGAGAAAAACTCGGAGCCGGAAAACGCTGAGAGGGCGCGTTTTGCTTTAGCTCAACAAACGGAAAGAACGCAAAACACCCGCTGGAAGTGAAGGATTTTGGGCGTGAGGTGATTGAAACGGATTTCCCTGAATTTAGCGACCAGTGGGAGGCGGTGGAGAACTGAAGAAACAGCACGGAACAGACAACCAAACACCCGACCGCGTACAAATACTTTCCAGTTTAAAACCCGTCATTTTGGGCCACCCCGCAGAAACGAACGAGAATGGTTTCCTCGCATAAAAAACGTTCTCCACGACGCCAGCTGAGTGCCTTGGCCAAGGTATCGCTCGGTTCTTCTGCTTGGTAAAAAGCAATGAAAAGCGATGAAAAGCGAAGGAAAATCGGCCACCAAACCGTCACAGCTGAGCACAGCAAGCGATGCGCTTTCGCTCTCTTTCTTTCTCTTCTTTTCTCTGTCTCCCTCTCTCAGGCGCAAGGATCCGGCTCTTCATAGCCGCTCGGTTGCTATGGGAAACGTGCCTCCGGTCTCCGATTCGGACGGGGCTGTGAGATGATGATGCCTGGCAAACTTCATCTCGCACCGCATCATCCTCGAGCACACTAAAACGAGACAGCAAAAGCACGTTTGAGAGAGAGAGAGCCCTAAAACCTGAAATGCGGAAACCAAAGAGAACTCCCAGGTACGAGGTTTGGCCAAATCTTTTCGCCATCTCGCCGACCGACGAGTCAAAAAAGTGTGTGTTTTTCTCGGCACCCGCTGTTTATTTTCCCGGTGTTTTCCCGGTTCTACACCGAGCACACAGACACGCACACGTTCTAGCAATTTCCGAACTGCCACCGGAAAACATATTCCCCGTCGATGCTGACGGGGGCAGTAGAGGCCCACACAGCATGGCCCGCGCTACACGCCTCCTTCCTGGAAGCTTCGGATTTTGTTGACTTTACCGAACCGAGCGGCCCAGCGAACCTACCTGGGAACGATGGCCTAGGCTGGGCAGGGCTGGGGGCTGTGAAGAAAGCAAGGAAACGGAGAGCAGGCGGAACCCAAACGGCCAAGGCAAACAACGGTGACGAAAGGTAAAATCGGCTTCGACGACGTCGTCGTCGTCGGCGTCGTCATCGTGGTTGGAAATATTTTCCCGCTCCCCGTTCAACGGCCCCTTGGCCATCGGTGTTGAGATACGCGGTGGGAGGTTGACCCGGGGAGGAAGGTCGAATTTCAATCTTGACGTTTGCCCGTGTGTTTGCTCAACTTGTTTCTCAACACAAACACACCGCTCGCGCGCCCGCTCCACACCTCGTTATGCTGGCCAAACAAACCCGCCACCGTTAGCCCCATCGCCGTCGTCGTCGTCGTCGTCGGGAGCTCCAATCATCATTAAACGGTAGCCAAATATGTCAATGTTGCGCACCCCACCGGGAACATCGAGCTCGCTCGGGAACCGGTCCACGCACGCCCGCTTCTGGTACGAGAAACTTATAATGTTGTTAAAATCAAGATGGCGCACATGCTTTAGTTGTTAATCCAACAGGACACACAGTTTTTCGTGTCCCATTCGCGCCAGATCCGGACGTTACACGCAGCGTGCCTAAAGGTGTTCCACCTCACGATCAATCTCCGAATCCACGAAACCCGCGAGTGCGATTTAATGAACGAACCCCCTCAACGAGAGACAGATAGAACCACCAATAAGCCCACCGAGGGACGGTGGTTCACGCCGTGAGGTCACACCACGAGGGATGATGTGCTGGATGACGGGTGGTATGCTGGCCGCTTCCCTCACGCTGCCACGGGACATAATTGCATCGACTACACAAATTCCGCGTATAATCAGCTTCGCCACCCAGTTCGGCCGCCAGCCACCGATCAACAATCATCATCATCATCATCATCATCATTCCATCATAATTCGTCTCATCATGAGGTTAACCATCCACGAAAGGCACACAAAAAATACCGGCAGTCGAGAGCGAGAGAGAACGAGAACGAGTGACAGAGATGCCACATCATGTGTGTGACAGAGAAGAGCGACAGATAGAGAGAGAGATAGAGAGGACAAACACATGACGAGGACGGCGACGAGATGGCGTTTGCACGCTTTGCGCTAATCGGCACCGTTAATTAAATACAACCTTCCTCACATTGGCCGTCCCGCTTTCTCTCTCACTCTATCTTTCTCTCTCGCTCTGTGAACCCCTAAATAGCGCCGCCGTCAAGTAGTGGGGGTTCCGCGCCGGGGCGCGCGCTTTGTTCTGCACCGAAAACATCCGCCACCGCCACACCGCAATCCTGCCGCGTCCCGGAAGGACCGACGGCGGGCGTAGGCAGGAAAAACGAATTAGAACCCGGCGAGGTAATTATACACGCCCGCGTGTGGGGCGGGCCGGTGAAGGGTTTGGTTCTGTCTAGTGGCGCGCGGCGAGTAAGTTGTGAGCGATGCCAGAGATTATGCTGCCTTTCCTCCCGTTTCCTCGTCTCCTTCTCGGGCGCACAGCACGCGGT
Source organism: Anopheles bellator (assembly GCF_943735745.2). Taxonomy (NCBI): domain Eukaryota; kingdom Metazoa; phylum Arthropoda; class Insecta; order Diptera; family Culicidae; genus Anopheles; species Anopheles bellator. The sequence continues at coordinate 23,404,531 of NC_071285.1, read as the reverse complement.
GTGAGATAGTAATTAAATCGGAATCTCACAACACAATCTTCTTCAGGCCCACTTCGAGGCCCGCTCGTGCTCTCTCTCTTTCTCCCTCCATCTCGCTGCTGGTGTGTGGTATTATTTTTGGCCACGCCACGAGACCCTCCACGCACACCCTCCGTCGGACGGACAGAGTGCGTTCCCGCGGGGAGATATTTAAAAAAGTGCCCTCCACAGAAAGGTCCCAACTAACAACGTGATGACAGGGCAAAAATGGGGATTTTCCTTAGACCTAAAAAAGGGAAACATTCCACTTGTGGGCGCCGCCGCCAAGAAAGTACGCCACAAAAAAGACGTACCACCACACTGGGATGGCCGCTCCGTTGCGTCCGGAGAACGGGCTTCGGATTTCCACATTTGAGGTTTCTTTCGGGCGAAATTCTAAAATAAACGTCCCCCTGGAACGGCATGCAATATGTTGACTTAGGGCAAACACCCACGGCGCACACGTGTGTGCGCACGGATATCAACACTTACCGGATGGCGGGCCGCAACCGCAGCCGCATTGATGCCAGCGTTCGGGTACATCTTGCTCGCCGGCGGCGCGTAATGTCAACGGTTTGAATTATGTTTCGGTGGCAACCACACACACTGCACGGCGATTCACAATGGGGGTTCTGTGACCCCACCGGGGGTTCTGGTTGAAACTCTCACTCTTCCGATCGGATCGGACACTCTTCTCACACCGGGTGATTACACCCCTTTATTTCAGCACCTTCCACAAACTGGTTGACAGTTATATCTACGGAAATCGGAGAAAAAACGGATTAATAACAAAGTGCACCAATGCTGATGCGCGTCCTGCTGCGTTCACTGGTAATCCATTACTCTCGGTCACTCTTGAGTGTTAGTGGTTGACCTTGACACCTTGATTGAAAGCTGATGAATCATCGGATCGTATCTTGGTCATCTCATTGTGAGGAACCAACTGGCACTTCAACCAACAAGTCACAAAAACCGTTTCGGCTTGATCCTTTGAAACCCCGACGGCCGACGGCATTCCCGTGACGCGTACAAACACCGTTGCAATTATGCTTTCCACATTTTTGTCGATCGTTCGAACGGTCTTTGAAGGCCGTTTAGCGGCCACTCGGATTGTTTACATTTGAAGAAACTGCCAAACGAAAATGCAACAAAGCCACGCGCACTGAGCTCACTCGTCAAAGCAACCCGACGCTGTTTGGTCACTTCATTCGCTCTCACCCAAAATGCACCACATTGTTCCGAGTTCCGCTCCAACCAAAAAGGACAGTTCGGTTGCTTAAAAGAGGGTAAACTTAAAACAATGACCTCTTTTGTCTTCTTCGTTTTCTAGCATTTTTACACACAGAAAAGAAGGCGCATTACACAAAACATTGTTAAAAACGAAGAAGCACACACGTCAAGTGCGCTCAAGCATTTCAAAGCGGGCAACCGAAGTAATCCAATTTGTGTCGCGAGCGAGCGAGCGGGCGGGTGGGCGGTCCTCCCCCTCGTACCGTCACCGGGGTCATCGGCGGTGTGTAGTGATCCTTGTTTTTTTCCTCTTCGCGGCGCACAATGGCTCTCGTGTCGTGCCGTTGCCCACAATCCTCCGGTGGCGGCGACGTTGACGCCAAATTCAATTATCAACCGATTTCACTTTCCACTCGTGTTCACACGCGTTCCCTCTCGCTCGCTCTCTCCCTCTCGCTCACTCTGGCCGGGAACCGTCCGTAGGTGACAGTGGCGCGCTGTGCACACCATATTACGCGCTAATGCGAGTATTCACGCCGTCGGTCGGTTGGTCGGTCGGCGACGGCTGCTGGGCACCCCGCACATTGCCCCCCATGCACACTCGATCTTTCGCCCATTTTTATTTTCTTTCTCCGCGCATCGATTGCTTCGAAAATAAGTCGCTAGCGCGGGAGCACTCTCTCTCGCTCTCTCTGCCGCGGTCGCGCTTGACTCACTTCTTGGCCGGGCTAGTGATGTGAGGCAATTAATTACCAGCGACCCGTAAAAAAGGTCTCTACGGCGTCCAATGGCGCGCGCTTTGCCCTTTTCGCTTTTCTTTCACTCCCGCTCTCTATCTCTCTCTCCCCCCCACTCTAGGTGGCCGACTATTGCTCCCGGGTGCCCTTAATTCTGCGGGTAAGAGCACACACCGGTGCGGACCCACGGGCGCACGCATACACAAAAAGGCGCAAACACTATCTTCCTTCTTCTCGTGGGCTTCCAGAGAAAAATAATTGCTGACGCTGCTGCTGCTTCTGCTGCTGGTCACTAATGTAATGAACCGAAAAAAGGGCCCGGTTACCCACGCACGCACACATTCACACACTACAGCGGGGCCTAGTGGAGGTAAAAACTACAATCCCCGGTATCTCTACCGAGCGGAACACCGGCCTCCCGTGGTGTCGGGTTGGAAAAATCTTCTCTTCCACCAGAATGCAGAAACTACCGCGAATGTTTCACCGAATCTCGCACCACGTCGCATACAAATGCCGTCAGCAGCGGCCCCGAGCCACACGGGAAAAAGGAACGAATGCGGCCACGAGGGACAACGCTTCTAGAGCGACCGTAGAAGGCTTTGCACTGAACACCAGAGATAAAAAACACCACAGCAACCAACCCGGTTGGGGGCATCAGTAGGCCATGTTTCTTCCAGCGAACTTCACCCGATCCGGGGAATGCTTCACGCTTGCCACAACCAACTGCATGCGCTGCGTACCAGATTTCACGTCCAAAGCGACGACACGATGCTGCTGACGAACGGAACTGCGAAATCAACGGATGATGTGACGCTGTCGGCCACGCACGAGTAACACGGAACAACGACGACGGCACCTCCGACATCAACCACGGCGTAAGTTCGACTGACTACTACTACGGACGCGTCTCGCGCTACACACGGGTCGCACGCGCGCCCATTTGTGGTGGTGACGGCGCCTGGCAACGCTCGTGTACGTACACGTTGTGTCCGACGATAGAGCGCCCCGGTGCGTTTACAGCGCTTGTTTCGGGTGCTCGAACCAGGTTCGCAGACGAAGCAGCTCCACTTCACCGTTTGTTTATTTGTGAGTTTCGTAAAACATTGCTAATGGTTTGCTTTTCTCGTATTATATTTTAGCTTTGCTGATGTCCAACAGAGTTGCAAAGCTCGTCTTATGCACATTGGCAGAAATCATCTGAAACAAAGTGACAGCTCCGAAAGCGCTCGAGTTGCTCGGTCAGCCATCGTGCTTGTTCCCGAATGATAGAATGTACCAACAATTCAAGTTCCCGAATATTTTTATTGTTTTTTGAAGAACAGATTAAGCCAAATTTATTTGATTTGCTTTATAGATACCTTAACCAGGACCCGTTGATGTTGGACAGCTTGATCCGATCTAGGTGCGCGTAATGTTGCGATATTAGACGTGAAATCATACGGACAAACGTGAGGTACCTTCCGAGATCGTTCTCATCCCACAACCGCGGTCACGCTTTGGCGACAGCGTTGTTGCGAAAGGTGGAGTTCACGTTCAAAGATGTCGCCCTCAAAGTGCCCGAATGTTTATAGCTCAACAATCTGGGTCCTCTAATGATTAACGCAATCGGATTGCAATCACCGTACCGAAACTCTCTACACGCCACCGCCTCGTCCAACAGGGTTTGGCCGCTCTCTGAAGCTTCCAAGAACTGCGGCCTGTACCAGTTGTGCCATGTTTGATCAATAGGCGTGCCGTGGTGGTGTGTCGCTCGGATTCAGATTAAACAAACCAGCGCCAACAACTGCCGCCGGAACGCCTTCGCCGAAGTATGCACACATCTTTTTCAACATTCCACCAGGCATTCCACCACTCGCCGCGTGAGTCACCACCGTGTGGCTCAAATATTGACCACTTATAGCAACCGCAACCGACCGGCAACAGCGTCAAACGATTGTTCAAACATATCAAACCTGGCGGAGCCTGGCGGAAAGTAAACCGAAGAGTACGTGGCGTGTCGGCGCCCAAACAAGTACCCCAGCAGCTATTACCCGCCACCGAGTTCGCCAACCTGCCTCGTGCGGTTCAAGATGGCGCCAAAAATCTTCAAAAACACTGGGAACCTGTTTGTGATCCAAATCATTCTTGTTTGCTTTCTGTTCGCCGTAACGATTCGTTTCGCTGTCGGTCGAATCATTGGGATTCTACCAAACCGCGACCGCGCACTTGCGGACCGAAACGCTTGGTGGGCGCACTTGTTGTCGGTGGTGGTGGTGCACAGCCAGACATTCCAAAACAATTTAAAATTATTATCACTAAGCACCAAGCGTAACCTGTAACACCCTTTGGCAATAGGGGTGATTACATTCAAAGCACTGTATATCGATCCACGCGCAAGACGCGCCAAGACAATGGGGCGATCAAAAGGCCACAAGACCCGCCGGAAGTGCAGCAGACACGTCTCCGCCGGCTCCTCGCGGGGCATCGGTTAAAAAAATAATCAAAACGAAAACAAACAGGAACGTTCGCGGCCTTCGGAAGACGAAAACGGGGGCAGGCTGGCAGGCGCAACAGCAAACATTGCCCTCCCGGCGTGCGCTCTCCGTTACCGGAGTTTGAGGTTAGGCGACGAAAGAAGCGAAACAAGGTGAAGTTGTTGCTACACAGCGCGAAGAAAAAGGCAAACATCTGAGTAATTATCACACCCCACCGGAAGCCGCACGGGGTCGGAAACCAATATGTTGCGCGCGTTCTATTGAACTCTGGTTTGGACATTCCACATGCTGCCTACCGAGAAACGCCACCGTAACGGTTCGGTTTTTTTATGTTCCTTCCTTCCCGACATAGCGTTCTTTTTCCCTTCCAACTCTGCGGTGGGCCCGAAGGGTGGCGCATGTTTGCGTTGTGGGGCGGGCACTGGGGCACAGTTACCCCGTTCGACGGGCGGTGGCGACTCCGACTCCGAGTTGGTGCCGCACAAGCAATAAATCGTTAAAATAAAACAAACAAACATTACATCTGACCCACAAAGAGGCTGAAGGAGCACCGAGCGAAAGTGTGAGAGAGAGAGCGAACGAGAATCCGCTCTTTGTAGGTTCGGTTCCAAAACGTGGTTTCGCTCACATGGCTTCCTTTTAGTGTTGCTATTAGCACGCTGCTCCCTCTCACTCTCTCGCTCTCTCTCTCTGCTGGCTGTGCCAGAGTAAATAAAACTTTGTTAAATACTAAAGTCAACATCACACACCAAAAAGAAGAAAAACAGGGCCATATTTACGGTGGGTCTCGGTCGGTTGGACTGTGACGGTGGTGACGTGGGGTGCAGGAAGTCTGGCATCGGAGGAAGTGGAAATTAGAAGCCTGCCGATGCGGATTCATCACCCAGCGAATCTCCGGAGTGCCGGCCAGGAGTGTGAGCGCGAGTTGATCGTCACACCATTTCCGGTAAACAGTGGATGAAAGGGGCCAAGGAATTGCACAGAAGATGAACGTTTCTGAAACAGAATTTAACTTGTTGAAGTCATTCTGGTAAAAGAAAGAAAATTAAAATAAACCTAAATAATACTTCAAAAAAAAATTCAACACATTTCCCGTCTACTTGCAAAGTTTACTACTTTCTTTATTGAACTACTCTTTTGCTACTTTTTTATAAGCTGCCACTGTTTGCATTATTTGATAATACACGTTTGAACAAGAAAAGTTCGTTTATTTATTAAAACAGTTGCTTATTGTTTCTGGTTTGGGCTAGTTTCCTGTAACATGAACAACTTATAGTTATTCGCATAAGTAACTGCATAGAACTGTAAGAATTTTTTTTTCAACATTGGATAAATAGGATTTAAAAACACCAAAATATTACCAACGTCACTGATCTGATGTTGGTGAAGCAATAGGACCATCGCACTATAGGAATCCGACAATTTTGTTTTTTTAACGCTCTCTGAGGCTTATTGGTTAAACGAAATGGAATTTTACAACCTGTTGAAGGTCAAGGCCACTTCGTCCCATTGTTTTATGGTCACTATCGTCTTCGGACAATAAAAACCCTTACTGGTTAAGGCTATTTGGGTAATAAAACTCTTAAGGCTGGTCTGCTTATGTCATTCGGAACTCTTCTTTCTGTTTTGCAAGCATCTGTTTTCAGAGGGACCACATATTTCTTTTACTGTGTGTCCATTTCTCTGAACCACTCAGTATTGGTGTCCTTTTTCGGTTTAAATCAGCGGCACCAAAAAGACAAACCATCGATCGTATCAAGGACTCACCAACAATTACCGGGGCCTCCGGTAACTGTTTATAGTGTAACATAAATCTGTTACGCAACAACGCCATTGGGCGGTGAAAGATAATATGACGGCGGATAATATGAGCACCGAAAGCACCATGCGCCTCCATTGAAGGAGCAAACAAGTTGACGTTTGAATTATTGTTGCATCGAAACAAACATCGGGTTACAGTTCCCTACCGTAGGGCTACACAATTTCTACAATTTCGCTAAGCCCAACATGGCGTCAATGCTGGGTGCGGTCGAGCGGTGAGCAAACCTTCACCACCGAAAACCGGCCGACTTCGCGCGACATGGGGACGGCGCTCAAGTGCTTGAATCAACAACCCACAACATGCCACAAACTTCTTCCTCTCTACGGGCAGCCTCGGGCAGCGATCGCCTTCCCTCCATCGTCACGATCACGGCTTTGCCCATACTTCATACTTTTAAAATGTTAATTTCCGTGTAAACAATACAACTTCTTGTGTTTAATTAGCGCCGAAACACCGGCCTTCGGGCTCGGAGCGGGCAGACAAGGGTGCTCCAGCCCCGGGTGGCCCGGGGACACGGCAAACACGACTTTAACCGTACAGTTCAAACATCGCCTTATGCGGATCTCCGTCACATCGGCGAAAGAGCGATTTGACGAAAGAGCGCCATTTATGTTGCCCTCCGGGAACCTGGTGTCTGGTGCGGGTCTGGATCCCCAACAAAGAAGCAACATTGAGCTAAGTAAAAGGAAACGAAAAATAGCCAAGAGTGAAGCGATTGTTTACCGCTTTTGTCATTGTTTATGTTTATAGAAATTTGTACACAGCGTTTACAAATAGAAAATAATTGCGTAAACATAGTTGGTCACTTTGTTTAATAATTAATTATCGCTTTTCACAGTGTGTTTTATTTATGCAAAAATCTAGTTCCAAATTGATTAAACCACTGCCGAACTACGCAAACAGATAGAAAGAAAATTAAACAAAAAGAAAGAATGAAATAAATACAGAAATTATGAAAGATTGATTGATTACTTCAAAAAGAAAAGAGTAATTAATACATTTTATTTGCAGTTAACGATCTTAAAGAAGAGCACGATACAAAATTCATACAAATTGAATAATTTAATGAGAGATGAAAATACAAATTAATTGGAACTTTGCACTGCGTATATTCCTCGTAATGCAAACAAGCAGCACCCGCATTCCTTCAGCCGGTACGAGCAAGACGAAAAAACGGACAATAAAATCATCAATCGGAAAGATACAATAAAAAGTCCCGGAAGAGAAGCGCTGCCGCGCTCTCGAGTGGGCAGTGTAGTAGGCTGTGCCCATCGACAACCTAATGCCAACCCGGGCCGCCCGTGCCTCCCTGGCGTTAATGGGTATCATAAATTTTTATATCTTTTAATCAGCGAGCAGGGGCCAGCCATCGTATCGCGGTTCGAAGTGCGATGGCTCGCGGCATGATCCACGGGCCTGGCCTGGTTTATGGCCGAGGCCGAGCCCCAGAACGACAGTGCAGCTCCAAGGGTCTCGCAGCTTTCGGGCGGAGGTGAAACCGTTTTGTTATTAAGTCGACAGCTGATATAGTAATTAAAAATTTATGGTTGAATTATTGCAGCAGCAGCGTGCGCGCACGAGAGTCGATTTGCTTACTAGGGCGCGCGGAAGCCTAATGACTCCGCTGCGTATTAGGCTGCGAATGTGCTCGGCGTGGTTGGCTTGGGCGAATCGCAGATGAGTCGTCGGAGAAAAGTCGCCGAGCCTGTAATGATCCGAAAAGGGGGCTACCGGGCGTCTATTGTTTTCCAGCTGGGGCTGCGATAAGGTTCATTAAATTTTCATGGTCAATAGTCGTTACTGCAAATTTTTTTTAGGTCAATAGTCGTTACATCTAGTTTTTTTGCCATTGACTGGCCCATTCTAATGTCACGACTTCGTACGTAGCCAAACTATTCCTCTTTTCGAATGTGCGTTGTTGCAAATTTATTCTAAGTACTTCTAAAGTCAGTAATTCATAGCCTCAGAAATTAGCAGGAGAGCCTTCGACACATTTTATAGTACGGATACTTAAACGAAACGTGTTTTAACTTTAATACGTTTGCTTTTAATTGTGAAGGTACTCTGTTCTACGGCCGATTTAAAAGTAAAAATTGTCTTCGTAGTTTACGAGTTTGTACAGCACTTTTGCTGTTAAGAGATTTGTAGATCTTGTTAGGAAACTATTTCCTTGCCAGGTCTTAACACTGTTTGAGTGAAACTCTTAGTGTATTGGAACCTAGCATATTTGGTTCATCCAACTTCTCAACATAGTTTCGGACTCGTGCGTCTTATTTGCTGTAGCAAAGGATCAAAAAAGGCTGCGATGCTGTTGATCCTTATTCAAATGACCACAAGTGCGCCGACCGCACTGAAGATAAGGGCCATCGTTTCAAAGGGCCAAGGGTCAAAGAACAAATCGTTTAATAAATCAACTCGCTCGTCACACAATTGTGATGGGATTGAAAGCAAGGATTAGCAGTCTCGGAACGATTCCTCCAACGATTACTTATGATTGGGTTACAAAAATTGAATCGTAATCCATCATCGATTACGGGTGCGTCAACTTGCGGAAACAGCCCATCCGTGACTCACTTAAGCTCCATTGTCAGTCTCACCATCGCTATCACCAAAAGCAGATTTCCCGTAGCCGACGGGTTGCAATAAATAAAGACGTGTAGCCACACACTTTGCCTTTATCATGTGCCCTAATCGAACCGTGCCATCACGTTAAAAGTAAAAAAAATATAATAAATCAATTGAATGATGTCAAAACAAAAACCTGACACCCGACAATCCTGGCGGAAGCTCTTTTGCGACCCCAGGTTTTGGGTTTGGCGCGATAAACGGGTCATGGTGGGGCGCTATAAAACTTCGGTCAGATAACGAGTTGTCACGGGGTGATTACTGGACTGGTCAATGGCCGGCCGAAATTGATTCGCCCAGGCGGGGAAGGATGCAACGCCGACCCGGACCCGGACAGCTGCTGCAAGTCGACATGTGTAACGCCGTGGTCCCCGCCAGGCGCCAAGCTTAATTTGTTCGTGTACGCCGCCAGACGCGCCCCGTGACGCCTTGAGCCTTAATCACAAAGAGGTACAGGAGGCCACCGCCCAGACATCTGGTTAGGCGATCGGTTCCCTCCCGGTACAGTACGTGACACCATCGACCTGAATGATTGATTGCGGATCCATCGCACGTTTCAGCACGATTTACGACCCGTGTAACCGGCATCGGGAGGAGGGGCCACGGCGGGGAGGCCGGAACCCTGCGAACCGGGGGCCCTTTTGCGCTCGACTCTCGGCACTTATCGGGTAATCGATTTCGCTAATGGTTCGCGCGCGCGGTACCTTTCCGACTCCAGGGCCACGCCGCGCGCCAGAAGTGGTCCCGGAAGAAATCATCGAAGTGGATTATAAGTATCTCCCCAAATCGAGACCATGGGACCACCCCAGCCCAGTAACAAGGAAGTTGGCCAATTCAGCCGCCGAAGTGTCTCAACGCGGTGATCGGAGGGGGGTTTACAACAAGTTTGCTGTCGAACATGCTGCTGGTGCGCCTCGTGCTTACCTCGGAGGCGATAACGAGCGATGCGCACCTTCCACGGGCGAAAAGAGGTGAATGTATGGCAGCTCTCGCCGGTTCAACCCGCTCTAATTTAGTAACGAGTAACCCTTCAACGGGTTCTCAGGTGGCTCGGCTCGATTGTCGGTCCGTTTGTTCTACATTTCATCGCTCTTCTTGTTTGCTGTTGTCTTATTGCATTACTGTCGCCGTCTATAAGACATCCAGCTAAGATATCTAGCACACTTGAAGGCTACGCCAGTCTCCGCCAAGGTCAAAGTATTACAGGAATAAGGTAACATTCCATTTCATAAGAATACTGTTGCTGTTATTCCGTGCTATCTCATGTGAAGTATATACCCAAATCTCAGCGGTTCTTTGGAGAGACATTGACTAGATTGCTGTTGTTTGAAGAATGCTCTTATACGGTGTATAGAACAGTCAACATATGCAACTTTGTAGAGCGATATTCTTTCATACTTTGGTTGTTTCCGTATCTTTTCATATTTTCATTGTTCTTTCAGTATGTTTTTCATTCATTATTTATTTATAAATTTATTTAATTAATTCTTCCTTTCTTCCTATCTCTTTTTTCTTCTTTTCTCGACTGTTATAATACAAAATATATGATAACAAAACAAAAAATATAAACAGTGTTACAGCTTTGTTGGCTAAATTAATGCTTAATTTGACAGTTCAATTGAGTGAATCGAGAGTTGAAATTCAAGGTAGTATCATTTCTACTATTTTCTACTTTACAATTACTGTTTTCATACTCTTACTTGTTCGCTTGTTTCTTATTTTCATTCTTCTATTTCTTTCTGCCTTATTTTTTCGTATTCAATATTATGACGATATACGCTTAGTCAACGTTTCTTAACGATTTGCTCAAACCTCACACATTCTTACCTTACTCATTCTTTCGTTCCAGTAGGAACGAAACATTTTATTTCCAGGCATTGAAGTAATATACGAAAAGTGAAAGTTTACAACCCTAACTATCACCAATGGTATTATTAAATTAAAACCAATAGGTGTACTGGTAATCGATAATGTACACTGCAGAAAAAAGGTTTTAACAATAAAAGTTTATGTTGATTATCGCAAATCAAAGTAAGAATTAAAAACTGAAAAACAGCACTTTGAATGAGGAATACGATAAACCTCATGTCAGCGCTGAACAGTGCGTTCCGTTGTGTTCCATCGCGACATGCTACATTGTCACACGTTACAAAAAATCAATGCTCCATAAATAATGTGTGGATGGACACTCTTTAACAGCCAGACAGCCAGGTACAGGTATATCAAAAACAGTGTCAAAGTGCGTAGCTTTTGTACGAAACAACACTAAACGTATCAGTCTGTGCCAGACTGCCTGGCCACCCCTGCTGCGCTGCATTTGCCAACCCCCGGCGAGAGGGTTCACGGCAAGGTTAATCACCAAAGCTCGTATCATCCTCCCACGGGGTGCCCCGGCTCTGCCGGCCATTAATCCCGTCCCGCCGCGGCCAGCCAAGCACCCCTTTCCGACCCGAACAATGTTGCAGCTTGTTATTATTGTTTGAAACGAGATTTCGATGAAATTGAATTCGGAACGCCTTTCGCCACGGCCCCACGGCTTCCAATTAACCGCGACCAGCGGCGGCGGTGGCGGCTGCTGGCTTGTGCGACCCACCGTTGCGTGTACACGTGGCCCAGGTACCCACCCTGAGGATGCCCGGGGATCATTTATCATATGGTTTGTTTATGGTGATCAAGAAGTAGGTGTCAGCGGCGATTTTGGTGAAATTATCAAAGTGTCCGGGCGAAGGATCAATAGACCTCCCTAATGCCGGCAACGCGTAAATCACGTGTGTCCTTGAGCAATAAGTTGATTAACCGGTGCTAGAGCGCTAGGGGATGGACGGCCATTTGCTAGGGTCAGCTCAGGCGGCCGAGGGGTTACACGTGATGTTGTTATGATTTCCGGTTCCAGCACACCCCTGCCCTGGCCCCGTCACATGAAAGGTTTTATAATGATGACGCTTCGAGCGCTGCCCTCCCGAAGGGCCTCACGGTAATGCCGATTTTCCCTCCGCCTGCCGAGTGCCGATGTGTTTTCCCTCACCCATTCGGGGTGTTGTGGGTACGATTTCCACGGAAATCACCGAAATCCCCGAAGGGTGCTTTCGGGGTTTCTGGTGGTGGTGGTGGTCGGGGGTGAGGCGGGCGGTTGGCGGATTTGTGGCTCACTGATTTGTTTCGCCGGTACGCGAGGCGTACCGGTGGAGGGCCGGTGGCCGGGAACATGTTAATGTAATTTAATTTATATCCACGACGATAATAAATAACGAAAACACGTTCGACGGGATTGACGGGCTGCTATACGGTGGGGGCTCAACGATCAAACGCCCAGCACACGCACAGCGGGTTGCGGCGGGAACTGGTCACAATTGTCCGTTGACGATATAGTTAGCATTTCAAACCAATATACTGATTAAGCTGAGTTTTTCCGCCAACTGGAAAGAGAGGATACGAATTGTTTATACTTATATCAGGCAAACAAAAAATGGAACCATGTTGTGTACCTTTAAATCATAGAAACATAGAAATAAACAAACATAAACATCTGTCGATCAAATTACTGAAACATTCAATAAAAACAACAGTATTTTTATCACAACATACTAAAACAAGCAGCAACAGCAAAGTGGGGTAACACATAACACGACACAACTCAAGCTCAAGGCGTAATAAAAATGCAGAAATGACAACAAGTACAAAAATAGGTACATTTAAAGTAGGTAAAGGATTCTTTTTAACCTTAGAAAAACGGACTGCGAGTAAAAGGATATTGAATGGAAAATAAGAAAGAAAGGAAAGCAACAAAGCAATAGGAAAGTAAGGAAATGATAGAAGAGTGAAAAATAAAAATAAAATGATATAATTAAAGTGGACAACATAAGCAACATGCAGGGTGGACAGCATAAGCAAAACAATATAACAAAGGAAGCAACGATAAATAATTAATTAAAATAAAGTTCTTTTAGAAAAAAAAGCTTTGTAGCCTTCATTGTCGAAATAATACTCAAACTAATAGTTGAAACAAACTAATAATCGAAATTAATAGTTTGTCGGGAAGTTAACATCCATTTCATTTTGTGTTACTAGTTTTAGTCGAAGTTTCAGTGTTACATCCAAAAACAGTAATCGAATCGTAATACAAAAGTGGTTCGAGATGAAATTCAACCTCCAAACAGGGCCCATAGTTAGAACCTTTCCAGTAACGGTGGCGTTGGCAGAGAGAGAGAGAGCTGGAAAAGAAGATCTGCCGCACGGCTAGAGTCGGATGGCGCAGCGTCGTGATTTCGAGCGAAGCGATTACGTTTTGCGTGACTGAAAATGATTTTCCTTCTGCGGCCGAGTATCGCAGGCCGCCCCCCGCCACCGACCCGGCGGGCAAGGGCGCGAACGGCCCGCGCGTCCGGCGGAGATCCTGTGGCGCTCGGGCCTTCGCCATTCGTGATCCTTTGCCGCCCCCAATCTTGGGTGCCTCCTGCGTGCCGGTGCGGTGTTTTTTTTCTTGCTTCTCTCCGTTCATTTAAAGTAATTTCAATTCTCTTTTCCGCCCGGTTGGCGTGCAAATTGTAAAACCTTCCCGGGCTTGCGCCGTTTTTTTTGCTTCTCCTACCAAAGGGCGCTTCACCAGGGCGCTCAGGACCCCGAAAAGGGGGCCTGCCTACGCTGCCGGCAAGCACGCGGCCAAGTCTGCGAGCCTTTGATATGATTATAATCCATTCGACGAGGCTCGAAGAAGGACATCCCAGGGGGTCAGGAGGGAGACAGAGTGTCCTGCTCCATCCTCCCGTTCCCGGTACCCTCTTCATCCGCGGGCCCGCGTTTGCCACATTCCGCAGATCCAATCTTCGCTCCGATCCCGACTCCGTTCCCGGCCAATTCCAGTAATGATGATTGTAATGTTCACACTTGCGCCAACATCGCATCCCACCCGCCTGCCCGTCCGTCGCCCGTCCATCCCGCCCATCGTAAGGGCGGGTAAAAGGGCACGGAGGGTCACGGACCACGGGAGATTGCATGAAAATCATGCAAGCGAAAGTGATCATGATTATGTTGATGAATTTGCTGGATGATAAATCCTCCGTCCCCGGCCCTTTGTGGCCGGGCCTCGGTGGGTGAAAGGATTGCTGGCGTGTGTCGTTATGTGTGTATGTGTATGGTTGGAATGGATTTTACGTTTCGGACGGATTATGACGATTGGAACAGTCCTGCAGCGACCTACACTGTTTTTTGTTTTCCATTTTGTTCTCCATTGTTTTCGTTGTTGGCTACGAAGCTGGCAGTGAATGACGAAGGATTGAGGTTTGTCCTGCGTAGAATAATGTTTTTTGAATGTATTCCATTACACTATTTTACACACTTCATATAGTAATATTCCAAGCGTAGGAAAAAACTGGCAAAAATGAAAGGAGAACATACCGAGCAGGAAGATGGTGTTTGGTATGCCTTAATGCTAACTAAACTTTTGGCGGTTTAGTTGTGGGAACAAAAGATGCTTTATTCTCTAGTTACATTGTATAAATATAAACATTGAAACTAACTCGTTCCTAAACAAACCGTTGCATGTTATGTTTGTTATTTATTCCAAAACTAAATATTTAACATTAATCTGATCCCACTTGTTGGGAGTAATACGCTTAAGGTTTAGTTTCTTTTAAGGGTAAAACGCTTGTGGAGATGAAGAGGAAAACTAAAATTAAATTAAATTAAGAAATTATTTCAGCATCTTAGTAAAAGCTATGACACCAACTTACACTAGAATTATTGCATATTTAACTATCTAAACAATGAACAGTAAACTATTAGTTGGAAATCAATTCAACTGAAACGAACTAAAAAATAGTCCAAAATACCAAATAACTAAAAATAATGGTCAAATGCCTGGAGCCTGAATTGGATAACATTCCATCACGAAATAAAACGAGCTATAGATGCTAATTTATTGAAACTCAAATTAAGCATAACTTTTTATTCTAGTTCGAATTCAAAGCCCCTTTCAGCAAACCAGTTTTCACTCTCCAAAATGCGACTTACCGCTGAGCAAGCAACCTTCCCGATCGCTTCATCAGCGTTTCCGCAGCCGTTCCAATAATATCAGCGATTCCCGAGAACTCTCCGCGCGTGTATGTAGACTTTGCTGTGTTTGAACAGATTTTAACCGAATGTTTACACAGCGGTGGAGCTTAGAGTAAATATTTAATGCCCTGCAACGGATGAGAAGCGTTAAAGTTAATGCGAACCGATTTTGATTTGTGGCAACCGCGGGCTGCCAGCGGCCACCGAGTGTTTGTTAATTGCTTTCGAGAGGCTGAACATTCGATCGGGTGAGGTACCTCGAACCAGTCCCACATAATGTTACAATAATATTCATATTATTGCGCTGAATGCAAATGAATTTCGTGCGTTGATTTGGCGCGTGTTTTAAAAATAATTCACTTCGCAACGGCTTCTCATTACACTCAACGCAAGGGGTCGCGTTCGTTTCGGTGTCGTGCTCCACTTTGGCATCAATGTTTTTCTTGCACTCGCTCAGTCCTTGGCGGTCACCACATTCATCACCCCGGGGCTGGCTGGAAAGAAACGAAGAAATCGGGAACGAAACACGGGTCTGCTCTACACCTGAAAACAATAGCCCCGAAACCCCTCATTATGTTTCGCGCGATATCGCATGTATGTTTCGCGGTGCGCTTGGCCGTATCCTTGGCGATCCCGTGTCGAAGGCTCACTCCGATTTTCGGAATTCGACCATCACCGAGACGGCAACGGACGCGGCTCGGCTCCGGAGCTCCAATCTTCGGCTGCCAATCGGCGGACGGCCAACGATGGACCGCCGTCGATCATGCCGCCTATCGAAGATCTTCGAGCTCGCCGGGGGCCGGTCCGGCCCGGCCCCGGAGCGGAAGGAAACCGGGCCATCATCATCATAAAGACCAATTTTCCGTCGCCGCTAACTACCAATCAATTGATCCCTTCGCCAGCCAGCGCCTGGGACGTTCGTTGCGAGGTGGCCGCGCTAGCAATGGCGCCACTTGGCGTCGCCGCGTACCGCGTACAGCCTTAAGCGCCCGCTTTTACCACTCATCATCATCATCATCTTCGTCCTGTTCCACCAGGTTCAGGTTGCTGTCCTTACTTTGTGCGCGTGTGCTCGTGTTTTCGCCATCGTTTACAAGTCGCCTGCCGATGCCGCGGCTCAAGAAGCCGCTCGTCAACCGTGGTACCTTTTGGCTGGTAATTTAGTACTTATTTATCGCAAAAAGTCCAACCAAACGGAGATTGATACACGAAGCGTTGATATAGAGACGCACCGGATATTTGGGGTAGTTTGGTATTTTCTAGCCTAATGACAGCGATCTGTCGATCAGGTTTCCGGCTCAGGTCGTGTCACGGTGAGCAAGTTTTCGATTGTTGCAATAACTGGGCGAAGAGTAAAGTTTTATCGGTCACTTTTGATGCTAAGAGTCTTAAACTTTTAAATTTTAGGTTTTCGATTGAACTTTTAGGAACCGATTTGCCCCATAATCAGATGTTTATGGGGCTGATACTAGTAATTTAAACACAGTCAACCGGGGACAACGATGCGACTGCGCAAAACATCGCAAAGATGAAGGACTTTATTTTCGCAAACAATGATCGATTGTTAAAGCAAGGATTGTTTTAGAACAGCTGCCAACAAGCTTTCTTTTTACGGCGTTTTCTGCGAAATAATCGACACCAAAACTTTTGTTTGAAAAATCGAAAAATTTACGGAGGATTGACTTGGGATCGCTGGTCAATTTTTGTTGCCTCAAAAAACGCTCACTTTAAAGGCGTTAGAATAAATTATTATGATATGAGTTATCATAATAAGAAGTTGAAGTTGAGGTTGAATAAATAGACAAAGCTACTTAAAGTTGAAACAATTTAGCTTCTGCGCACAAAATTGAAGGTCTGTTTATCTGGTAAGGCTTTACATAGTGAAATGGGCCAACGGTCCATTATGTTACTTATATTTTATGTACTTTTTCTATAAATATCACTGTCGTAATTTCAAGTCTGATCGTTTAAAGTCGTCTTTTAAAGTTTGTTTGAATTGTTACCTTTTATTATTCTTTTTACAATAGATCTGCTGATAAAGCTGTTGCGTTTTAGTAAACATCTTTCAAACATTTACTTTGATACAATGAAACCTACGAGCAAATACGATCACATTCCACGTTTCCAATTCTGCAGTGAGGTGTTTCTGTTGCACATTTTCCGAAAGCTTCACGCATGCACCGTGGGCCCAAAACACAGCCCACCGGACATGTGCACCCGTTGCACCAGTGGCCCCCTCCGGCTAGCAGTTTTGCATGTTCCTGTTTTTTGCGGTTTCTCCATGTCAACCGGTGTGCATTGTGTCCCCCCGCCGGCCGCTGCATTCCGGTGCATCCGTCCAGCGCGGCAGCAGGCCACGGCGTTTGTGCGTTAAACGGGCGCTAGCAACGAAGGGCAGCGTTGACCAAACATAAACAGGGAGCGCGGCCAGTCATTACACGCCGGGAAGTGTGGAAGTGATGAAGTGCCGCCGTGGAAGGGCTGGTGCGGCGCGGCGCGGTGCAACATTTAATGCATATGTAATCAGATAACAGCACTGACCCCCATATTTATGTGCGCGGCCACGGCCCTCCCGTGCACGAGTGGCCGCCCGGGGGAGACTCGAGGCCACTCGAGAGAGCTGCTACTCTGCCCCGGCTCGGCTCGGTCCTTGAGGTCCTCCGCCTCGGAATGCCGCAAGAGATAAAACACTTTTTTATGACACTTTTACAACCTGCTCTTTGCAGCGGTGCTGCCTTTTTTACAGACGTTGCCCACTTTTTGCGACGTTCATTACGCTTCTCTCCGTTTCTCTCGCTCACGCTCGTTGTCTCGCTTTTCCCGTCGGCGAGTAGGAGTTGCAGAAACTTCGAGGGCCAGTTAAAATTATCGAATAAAATTTCAATTATTCACCTTTTATTCCCGTCCTTTGTGGCGATTGTTTTAGATTGGCACAGGAATCGATTTATTGCTGGTCCGGTTCGGAGGCAATTAAAATTTGAGCGATTGTAGAACATAAAAAACCTTGTCCTTAAAGTCAGTTCGTGAAACTTGTTTAAAGAATCTCAGTTTTGAACGTTACTCGACATGAAAATATTCTTTTGTTTGCTTTATTGATGAAATTGTTCTTTTCCATTCGAGTCCTTGACAGGTAGTGTTTCCTTGAGCTTTCCACCTTTTATTTGTTTACTAACAATTAAATATGTTTTTAAATGTTTCGACAAACGACCTTTAAGTAACAGTTTTCCTATAGTTGACACTTGCTAAGAGGTTAAAACTAAGTGGTAATGAATTCTATCAAGTGTAAGTATAATCTTATAATTTTACTACCACTGATAAATGATAATTCATGCTTCTTCGCTTGATGCTTTATTTTCCATTCTTATGCCCCGTACGTCACTAAGAAGTTAAGCTGGAATTAAGGTACTTTTGAAGATAATTGTAAAGTACTTGAAATTCTTTTCGCCCACCTTCATGTGGCTGGTCAAAATCATCATGAACAAAAATTATCGGTAAACAACTCCTTTCTCATTTTTACAGCAAATTACATCACAAATACTGTATCATCGTGTGAAATTTATTTATGTTATTTGAGTGCAGTTTCCCCAAAAAGGACAGCGAACACAGTTTCATTCGCACAAACGTAGCTCCTAATTATAATTACTGTTCCGCGAGGCCAGGGTTCGTCGCAGGCACATCAATCGTAAATTATGCCCCGCACCGGAACAACAATCGGCTTCCATAATATAATATTACGACACGAATAACTTGCCATTTTTTTGCCGCTCGCTCTATTTCTCGTGGCAATGCAGGGCACTTCATATGCGTTGCATTATGACATCTGCATTGTGATGAGTGGCCAAGCGTCCCGCTCTTCAGTTCCTGGCGAGCATAAAAACCGCTACCAAGCTCTGACCCCGGCGGGCCGGGCGATGATGATGATGATGTTGCATCGGCACCCCTTGCGCATTTTGTGCGCGACAGGCGCGCACGCGGTTCATTTTGTCGGCAATTGATCGAATCAAACGCCATCGGAGGTATCCCTCTGGTTCCGTGACAGTCCCTGATTCGCCTTTTGGCCCGCTTTTGCGCCCGTGGTGCGTGCAGGACCATCATAAGTGGATTATTAAATTATTTGCCATTATTATTTTTCCGAGGGCCTCTTCCTGATTCCTGACGTGGCCCATTGGCGGTGTCCTGACGAAACGGTGCATATCGGTTCTCGGCCGATCGGCTGCGATTTTTTTGGGTTCGCCGGAATCGGAAGCATAAAATGAAATTATGCGAGGGGTTGACTTTACTCCACGCTGCTGTTGGTTTGCTGGCTGGCTCGCGCGTACCACAATGGTCTTCATTAAACTCGGTCTCAGTGTGTTGGCCAAACTTCGTTATGTCGCAATGGGAAAATTACTTTCGTCTGCAGCGAGCGGTGGATGGTAAAAAAATTCGCGAACAAAGCCTTGGTAATATCGGTAAAAAGACGAAAACATATTCGATAAAGTCACAAGAATATTAAAAGAGAGAAACGAGAAAAGAAAAACACCGAACAATGGCCAACAAATGACGCTTCCTTTCGTCGCAAAGAATTCCCGTTCTCGTGAACAAAGAGTTCCCATTTTAACAACTCCATTCCGCATGGATGATGCCGAACATATGGTGGCCAGGGAGCGTGCAAGCCGATCCCAAAACTCAAGCTATGAATAATTGGTAAATGATAAAAGGATCAAAAATGCTAACTTTTAAATTTCCCTTCTCAAACACAGCGAAAAGGACATCCCGGTGTCGGCGAAACCACGGGAGCCCCCGGGACACTGATGACCGGATTTCGAAGGTTCGGGTTTCGGAATCAAGGATCCTTCCCGTTTCCTTTGGCCGACTATGGTCGAACATTCTAATGCGAGGCGAGCCACCACGTGTCAGATGGCGGATTACTGTCAGCCTAAGCCAGTCGGGAGACCCTTTCGGAAGCGAACGAAAGATGGTCAATCCCGTGTATCATTCGTCAAACCTCACTCATGGGCGCATGCAAACACTCACCCCCCCCGGTTGTGCTCCGGTTATTAGATTCATCTGGAGGGTTTTGCACGCGCCAGCCACCGAGCCGGCCACTTGGACACTTCTCGAAACGTGACGTTTGCGTTACGGCACGGATTAGTGTGCCGTCCGCCAGGTTGGGGAATGGGACGGAATTTGCCAACTTTTGGTTTCGTTCGTTCCAAAATAATTTTTCAATGTCACAGCCGCAACCGCGATCCACATGACGCAATTTTGTTCGTTCAACCGCTGCTCCCTTCGAAAATGTTACAAAATTTCAATCGAGTGAAATTATTATTTAGGATACTGCTTTTTCAGTTTCAGTTATTGCAACTCACAGAGTGGTATTTTATTTTATATTTTTGGCGTGAAAAGTGACGAGTCCGAAGTAAGCAAGCATATTTTTCACCGCACTGAAGTTGCAATCAGAATCTGTGAGTTTCTGTAACTTTCAGGATTTTTTGAAGCCAAAAATCCTTCTGGACTCTACTTCTTCTAGTTGCCGTTGCTTCTTTTTATTTTAATAGATTCCAGTTTCTTCGGAATCGACGAACCATAAGTTCTAAAAAATACTCGTGAGAATAAAAAATAAGACACCAACTAGGACAAACCAACTTATGAAGCAGGAGCAAAAGATGTTTACTAGCATTTTTAATCACAGACCACTCAACATTTTAACACTAGAAATGTTTCTTTAATTTAATTTAATGTGATTAGCCTTTCGGCCTGTGCGTTGCGAAGGTCCCGGGCTCGTTCCACAAATTCCCATTGCCTCAAATGGTCACTGGCCTTCAGGCGGGTGAATGAGATGGCAATGCGGGCCAATAATTGGCAGTGTAATTGGCAACGTTTCTAAAAACGTTAACTCCCAAAACAATAGTTAAGTTGGCGGCGGCGCCGATCTCTGCGATTCGCGAGCGCCACTCCAGACACCGGGCATTCGTTAATTAATTTCCAATTACCATCCAGCTGACCACATCCCTCGCCCACACACACTCGCACGCACCGTGTCACGAACCCACTCGGGAGCCCTTATTATGGGCACCGCGGGCGAGGTTAACGGCCCCCATCATCATCATCATCATCATCACAGAGTAGCCCGTGCCGAATCCGCCGGTGTGCAGGGTTTTACATTACATAATTAATCAATTACTCGCCCACCACCGGGTGCGGGTTGTAGCATGTTTGGGGACCCCACAAACTTCCCATTATCGCCCACCACACCGCATCAGCACCTCAGCCGCCGCCGCCGCCGCCGCCACGATGATTTACGACGTTGTCGCCGTCGCCGGGCGGCTTAGGTGCTTGCCACCTTCGGAGCCCAACACACACGTGGCACGTGGTCGCATGTCGCCTGGGCCCTGGCTGGCTGGGTGGTGGGTAAATATGTGTCACGCCCCTCACCCCACTCCACCACCACCAAACCGAGGTGAGGTCAACCAGGCAAATAATGTTCCTGAGTTGTTAACCCTTTTGTAAATTGGCGCTATATTGTGTAGCCGAAGGGAGCCCTGCGCTGCGGCGGGTAATTAACGAGCCGCTGCAGCCAAGCCCCCTCCCCCCACACCCGTTTCAATCAAGTGATGAGGGGGGGGCGACCGTGGGTTGACACACACCTTGACGCGTGTTTTGTGTTTACCGTTTTGGATTCCGGTGACACTTGGGACCTCAGCGGGGCACGGTGCGGCAATTATGTTGCGATGTATTGAACGAGCGAAACGCAGCATTAAAGATTCCCAATGACTTATAGAGCCTATTGCGTCATGAAGTCATTGGAAGTCTGCATCGAATATGAATCGTTTTAGGAAATCATCTCAAGTATTCCCAATTTTTGGAACAGACTACTCGTTCTTGGCAAAACCTGACGATTCACTAAGTGTCAATCGAGATTCCAGAAACTGTCAGAGATTCCATGTCTAGATTCCGTCAGCCAGGCTTTCATCGGAATAAGCATTATTTGGGCTCCTGTCGAGCGCCAGGAATCACTCCTTGGACGTACCCGTTTTTCTTGACCATAGGAACTCCTATGGCATTTGGCAACCTCGTAGAACTTCGACAGCATGTGCAGTGGAATAGTAAAAAGTCAGTGGGAAGTTATACAAAAAACGAGTTGTCGACAGACATCTTCCCTTGAGATCCAGAACATGGCACCCGGACATCCGAGCTTGTCGCACTCTTCTGAGATCTGACACCTTGAATTAACCTTGTGTCTACCAGCGAAACTCCTATAGCGAAGTCTACGATCTGTGTCATTTGTGTGTGACAAATTCTTCACGATCATATGTTCGAAGTTGAAGCTGTCCGCAACAGTACCTCAAGGGTAGACTTAACATTCATACCCATTCGTTTATCGATACAGATTGAATTGAGAGTCTCTTAAGAGTCTAGGAGTCTAGTTAATGAACTTGATTGTTCTAAATTCTGTGCGGCTGAAGGTTCCTAACCGACGAACGCTACTTGTGGCTCAAACGTTGAAACATCAAACATTCCAGACTCCAGGATTACTAGCACGTAGCATGTCTTCCATTCCTCAAATTAACATTTTGAGAACCACAATGTGGTTGCCGCACTGTGTTTAATTCAATGTTGGATGCATTTCATTATATTATTTTTAGTTAGTTTTAGTTCCTGTTTGACAGCCACATGCTACACGAAACTTGTCCTGTGACTGTTCTGTCCATTCGTTCGTTTGTTCCAGACCCGTTTTAAAGTCGGACCTAAGGTAGACAGAACCGGAAGTGTACGGCTAGAGAAAAAACGGGGAGTCCATCTACATGTTGCAATTTCAATTCCATCCCACAGCAATCGACGACGCTCGGTTCGGGTGCCCGGCGGGGCTGTGGAATGTGTGAGTGCAAATTATGATAATTATAGACGCCCCCAAAACACTCATTTCCTGCTTCTTCGCGGTGGGTGCATCGTTGCAAATGCCCGCCCGTGACTGCCGCAAGCCACCGGTCACTACCTCCCGGACTGATTCCCGCTCCGAGCTATGCTCCGGCGCACGAGTTAGCACAAAGTTATGCAAATAATATGCAGTTTTCGTTAAAATGGAGATAATGTTGGCACTTCCTTCCCCCATTGACGTCACACGGCTTGGCCCCCCGAGAAAACCGGTATTGAATTTTAAATAGAAAAATAGTTTCGCAACATTTTCTTAAACATTTTTCGGCATCTCCGAGTGTCCGAGCAGCGACACCGGCACATTCTTTCTCGCGCCCACTCCGGGGGGCCCAAGTTGCGTCCGAACGAGACCAAATTAGTGCAAAAATTAATTTAATTAGTTTTATGGCACTTAGGAAAATTGCAGGACGCAAAGGCAGCTGGAAAAACGTAAAATCCTGGGGCGGGGCGGGCCGCTCGGAACCACGGAAAGAATGTGCCCGGGTATGGGCCACCCCTCACCCTCATCGCCTGCCGGTCCGGGGGGGAAATGTAGTAGCCGTCGTCCCCGGCCGGTTTATTGCGTCGGGAGTCCTCCGGTCCTTCGGAGTGCGCCAGCGAAGGGAATATTCAAATTATCCAGATTTGCCTTTGCTTTCGCCGTTCTCCGCCTGGAAGCGGGCCGTGAGGCGAAACAGCCTTGGTCCCTGGCCCCGTGACCCCTGGCGCGCCCCTTCGATGACGGCCCTCGATTGCCGTCGTTGCTTGCTTTTCCACTTTTTCTTCCTTCCAGAAAAGTCCTTCGGGGTTTTCCTATCCTATTAAGCAATCAAGACTCGCTCTCCGGGAAATTCTTGGGCAAGTTTCCACCTTCCAGCGCTCCGAGGGAAGGTGGACTACAATAAATGGTTCGGTAGTTAATCTTCCCCCCACACATCCCTCTCTCTGACTCTCTGTGTGTGACCTCTGCCCGCCGGCGGACGTCAACGAAATGGAAATGATGAGCCGAGGTTCGCGGTTCGAGGTTCCGCGGGGCCCAACATAACGATGCTGCAGACCCAACCCCACCCGTTGGTGGTTTCACTTGGCTCCCTCGAACACCTCCGCCGTAAGCTTTCCGGTGACACTCCGGAGGCGCAACGGAGGCGCGATATTTTCTCGGCTCGTAACTTTTGAAATGGTAATTTATGAAATTAAAAATTAAA
This sequence comes from Anopheles bellator, assembly GCF_943735745.2. Classification (NCBI taxonomy): domain Eukaryota; kingdom Metazoa; phylum Arthropoda; class Insecta; order Diptera; family Culicidae; genus Anopheles; species Anopheles bellator. The sequence goes on along the minus strand of NC_071285.1, from coordinate 23,380,473 downwards.
CACGCAGACGTAAGCATCTGCCGCACGGCAGGAAGTTGAGGGCGGGTGGTCTCCACCCACCCCCCTCCGGCTTGGCCTTTTGGCCTCTCATTTCATCGGCTTGAGGCTAGAAATAAAATCGTTAGCCTATGGCTAATGAGCCCAACCGGCGGTGGATAAGTTGGCATTACAATTTCTTTTGGAACGGAAAGGGCGATTTTGCCATCCCTTTTCTACTGCCTAAAATAATTTTCAGGTGTTTGCTTTGGATCTACATTTTCGTCTCGTAAATTAAGAACTTAAAATGCGTCTTTGTTTTTCTTCGTTTTTACTCTTCTTACATAGAAACTGTACTATTTCTCGTTTAAACTCTGAAACCTCTTTAAGTATTAATACGCTTATTAACTTTTTTTGAAGTAAATGTAACCTTCATAATACTATTTAATGTTTCATTTTCCTTTCGTTTCTTTTTGAAACGATCTCAACCGATCATTGTTTATATGTCGATGTTTTTTTGTCTTATTCAGTGTTTCAAAAAGTGCATTAAATCAAAGTCTTATGCTACTTCATTGAAAAAAAACAAAACTAAAATAAAAATGAAGTAAAATATTGGAAAGATTCATAAAATGGCAATACTTGTAAATAAACATTGTAAAACTCGATCATAGGCAAAAGCAACTAAAAGAGGTGTAAAAATGAAACATAGACATAATTAAACTATCCTTCTTAAAGCATCTAGTAATTAAAATAGAGAAAAATCTGTAGACAAAATGTAAACTATCAAAGTGTATGTTGAAGAGAAACAAATGTCTGAAAACTCAACTAAAAATTGGTTAAAGTAAAAGTAAAAGTTGTCGATGGAACGACGCATTACATTGGAGCAAACAATCCAATCAACGTTCAATCAGGCCGCAAAGCGAGTTAAACATTAATCCGAAAAGGGTGCCATAGGTGCCAATCGGAGCGGAATGCCCCGATTATTGGCGAAAACCGGGCGTCAAAAAGGACTCCCTAATCGATCCCATTTGCCGTTACGCCCTTTTTCACTCAACACCAAATTCCCCAGCGGCTTCGGTGACACTCTGGCCGGGATCACGAAAGGATCCCGGGCTCACCGTTTCTTATGTGCGATTGGCAAAAAACTAAAACCCGGCGGTCCGTAGCCTGTTAGGCAGCTCCGGTTTTTTTTCATCGCAGTGTCCGCTCACCGACAGCGTCTTCGGCCGTTTAATTTCGTTCGCACATTTCGATGATCGTTCGAGAACTTCTGTTTTATGCTCTTTCCGGCCCCTCTCTGCCCCGTTTTGCCGGGGTAGGGTGCGATGCGGATCTCTTTCGGTGCATCCCGCAAGATACACACACGGGTCGGCTCCTAATATCGCCCCGTCACTAATCAATTTTGCTAACAATTCCACCGTGGGGTCTGGGTCTCGAGAAGCCGGTCCGTGTCGTTCCGACATCTTTCGCGGATATTTTATTTACGTCTTTCGCTTGTCTTGTTCGCTGTCGGTCTTTTTGCTGAAACCGTCTCCTTTTCCGTTCGTTCGTTTGCAGTTTTCCTTTTTTTTTCAATAGCCCCAGGGCCAACATTGAAGAGAAGAGCAAAGAAGCCGAAAGAAAAAAACGCGGAATCGGCGAGAACGAGGGGAGTGAAACTTATGAAAAAGGCGAAAACATAAACCACAAACTTCTTCGGAGCGGGCCAAACCCGCCAAAAGCGAGCGAGTGACACGAGGGGCGGAACATAAGTGTAAATTATTCCAAGATAACAATTAAATACCCATCTAATATTATACGAATCCAATCCGGCGCACGATCCTGTCTGCGGTGTCTTGCCTTTCGGCCATATCCATCATTCCCGTATCTCCCTTTTCGTATCGGGCCGTTTCTAGTTTACCGAACAAATTGCGTACATTCGCGGCAAGCGCCAAAGCGTGCCGGCAGAGTGAGAGAGAAAGAGAGACAGGACCGCAGGGGGAAACTCATAATTTATTATTAGAACCATTAAGGCGATGCTAGAAGTCGCCGAACACGGGAGCCGACTTACGCAAACGCGCCCGGCCCTGAGCCGAGCAAGCGAAACAGCGAACGAAACGGATCGGGAACGACGGTCCGATGTTGTGGGACAAAATTAAATCGAAAGCATCATTGAACGGAAAGCTGAAACAGACAAAAAGGAACGAGATAAACTCTTAACCGACGGAAGCGTTCCGAAAAAGAGCTTAAAAAGGTACTAAACCAAGTAAAAAGGCTAAAAAAGAGTCAAAGAAGATGATAGTGAAGAGCGAATAGGAAAGAGGAAAGAACACAAACAGAAAGAGTGAGAGTGAGAGAGAAAAACCGATTAAACGAACAAACCCAACAGCGCAACGACTAATCCGCAACAACAAGTCGATTGGTTCGACAAATTTGTCATGCATCGAGGCGAACCGAGGGCAAACAGACAGGAAAAAGGCCCAAAGTAGAAGAGAAAGTGGTGAGCCGTTCGGACCGTTTAAATCGGTAATGAAGCGTAAATGAGCGGGAACCGACCTGGCCGATGAGCAATTGAATGCGATTACGATTTCTTGCGCTGTCGGCCGAAAGGGCTTCACTTTCGGCAAAAGGGACTCGGGAAGGAGCATAGCGTAAACAGTGTGATAAAGTGAACCATAATCGATAAAAAGAGGAGCAGAAAGTAGGCAATTAAAGTGAAACAATTAGTAAGCAAGCCATAAACACTCCTTTCTAATTTACTACACTCTGCGTTTTTGCGGCAGTCCACTCTCGACTCAGGCTCTCGTATCGTTTGTGTGTGCGATTTGGTTTTTATTGCACTCAAATGCCGCCTAATCGGCCGCTCATCAACCGGCGCCGGGAGGCTCCTGAAGCATCTGCGTTCCCATCGGTAACCGGGAGAGTGCCATTTCACCGCGGCAATAAGCACGCAAGACCGCGCGACCGCAACTGCCAGGCATAAAACCGGAACCGAGTGAACCGAAGCAGGTGCGCGGCCGGCGGCGACGGTGGTGGAACCGTTTTACTGCTTTGGTGGCAAAATTTGATGTCCCTCGACGGGGGCATCTTCTTCTCGCGGGGTTCCCCCCGCCCGGGGTTCATTTCCCGCCGGCGGCTGTGTAAATTCATACTTACCACGTGCCACGGCGCTGATCGGCGAGACCGGGCGTCTGGTGGCAACGGCAGTAGTAGATACCGGAAGCCGGCGCTATTTGGCGTTAGGCTACTGTCTAGCCCGACACTGACAGTTGGAGTTTTGACTTGAGCTGTAACAGGTTGAGGCTTCGGGGGGGTTGATGCAGACCACAACGCCTGCCTTGAGACAGGGGAGATTTGGAGCACAGAAACACCAGCGAGCGAGCAGTGAAGCGTAGATCAACCGAACAAATGGCTTGGCGAGATCTGGGAATTGCTTGTGAACGGGTCTTTGTTTGTGGATCATGTCTTAGGTTCCGCGCACGGATCACTAACACGTACGCAATGGATTTCCGCCTTTATTATCTAACAACAATGTAAACCGTTGGAAAGTTACTTTAAGAACATGCTCAGATAGAGTTAACCAAAGCCAAGAGACCCTTGGATAATCGTTGTAAAGAGTGACATTATACTAAACCGTTGTAGCTTCGAAATGCTGGTTAAAGAAGTAGTAGACAAATGCATGCCATTTTTTTAATGATCAGCTTAATAAGGAATAGAACTTTTCTTTAAAAGAAGTACTTGAAGTAGAGGCCATTGTAAGAGAAGTAACTTCTTTCTCAAAACAGGAATGTTTAGTGAGTATAGCTTGGAGGTATACTCGTATATTGGATAGAACTTGCAGGTTTGAAAGAAATAATGCTCATTAAAATACTTCCCTAAGGTCATAGCTTTCTTTCGAGATGTCTGTTATATGATATATAGGACAAAAATTAAGGAGAAATTCTTCACACTAGGGCAATACCTCAACATCAACTTAGGATAGCTTCAAGCTTAGACGTTTTTAGACAAAACATACAAAACCTAAGCTCTACGATTTGACAGAACATCTAGGAACACCTTAAATTTTAAAGAAGGAAAATTTTGGGGTTCATTTCCATTCCTCGTTGGAACTAGGCTGGTTGGAGTCGTTAGATGCATTAGCAATTCTGGGCGATTCGCGGCACTCGCCATGTAAAAGTCGCACAAATCTCGTTCGGTACGAAACCTTAACATCATTATTAGAGCTTCAGTGCCAAGGAGCCAGACTCCTACTGGGTCTTTCAGCCATACCACAATGTACACAAATTGAAAGAATTCTGACTATCAAACTACTTTACTTCCCGGGGACCCATTTTCCAATTGTCTTTTGTAGAACAAGGGGAACGCAACCTTGTTTCAGTATGTCATAAACGTCACATGGACGAACACATGGAGTTTTGGGTTAAGTTAAAAAACGACGAGTCCATTTTTGTGTCCCGACGACGGTGGAAACAAATAACTGTCTTCGCGAGGAACACCCCACAGCTTTGACATTTGTCGACCAGATGGACATCAAATGCCAAAGCTGAAGTATGGAACACGTATAGGGTCAAGTGCAGTGTAGAATACTACCCGTGTGTTAAGAGTCCAATTCTTGGTTTTTGGATCCCATTCTCGTGATCATTTCGACACCATATTCGCCGGACTTGCAAGCACCTCATGTGAGTTCTGGCTCCGTGAGCGAGACCAATCTCTGGACCCCGTTTAAAGACGAACCGCAGTAGGTGTCGAAAGCTATCCCAACAAAACACTGTTCGGTTCATATCTTGCTGCGAAAAGGGTCACAGATTAGACGCCGTTGGCACGTCACTATTGTAGTGCAGACCCAGCTCAGAAACCATGTCTTCTTATTACGGTCCCGAGAGCCGGCTAATCCCAATTACCCGATTAAGTTGAGTCGCGACAGTTGTAATGCTCTCAACTAAGCCCTCCCGCCATCGAGTCCACCGCAAGATGGCGCTGGTGACTTGATCAACGCCGGGTAACGCGGACCCCGAAAAATCCCACGCAGCCAGGCGGGGGGCATGATGGGATGCGGGGCGTACGGCGGGTGCAGCGCAAATCGCGAAGCAGTCCGCGTGTGGCCGGCAGCCGTTTATAATGCGCGCGCGGGGTTCATAAGCGACCGACCCGGAGGCCGGCGGCGGCGGCGGCGGCGTCCGGTGCTGATGGTGGTAATATCATCGGCCTTCCTCCTCTTCTTCCCCCTCTTCTTCGCCGCTTCTTCTTCGGTCGGTTCCGCCGGTTGGTCGCGTAAAAAGGCGTAGAACATCCGTCAAAAAAGGACGGTCCCGCCGAGTGTGGCGCGCACCCGCGAGCGCGAGTGCGCGCGCGCGCGCGGGTGAGGTTGTATATTTTCCCCCCTCCCCCCTTCCCATCGTCCGTCTTCTTCTTCACCCCTTCGCCATCGTTGTTGTTGTGGCCTTTTTTGCCGTTTCGTTTCATTTCGCCGCCGCCACCGAAGACGAAGAAGCGGAAAGAAATGAGGAAAAATAATAATATGGCCGGGGAAAGGGATTGTGGTGTGTGGAGGAGGAGGGGGGTTTACGGTTTTTGCGGACGTTCGAAGAATTTTGCCGCGGTGGCGGCAGGGGTGGGCTGTGGCTTGCGGAATTGCGATGGTGGCCGCTGAGCGAACGCGCGTGAAAAAGTCGTCGTGGGTTGTGGTGGTGATGGCGGGCGGGGTGATACCACCGAGGCAGGGGGAGGGGATGGATAGTGTCCCCGTCCCATCCCCCAACCACCAGCGACCCGCGGATGGGGACGGGAAACGAACACGTCGAGAAAATGAGCGTCGCTAGGTGCGTGGCGGGGTCGGCGAGGGGAGACCAATCATGAAACCGTCCCCCCGGGGGGTGAAGGAGCGTGGGTCGGGCGCGAAGTACGTGGGCGTGGGCGGGAAAACTACGTGAGGAAATCGACTCGCCATCGCCGGGAGAGGACCCGGAAAGGTTCCAACGGCAAGGGGTCACGGCAAAGGCCTGGGCTGGTTCCAAACTTCTTTCCGTAGTCCTGCCCCTCGCCCCTTCTGTACCACCCACCCCACCCACCCGAGTCCCAATCGACCCAGCCAGCCAGAGGGACACGGGAGCCTTGAAATTCCCATAATATCATCACCGATTCCAATACCCTTTCCACCCAGGAGATGGCGCTGCGAACAGCAACGCCACTACGTATGTGCGAGAGAGAGAGAAAGAGCTCTCACTCTCTCGCTCGCTCGACCGATTTCGAGAGCTTCAAGAACGTCGACGTCGCCGCTACCAAATGGGATATCGTTTGTGGGACCGGGCTGTCCGGGGTGCGGGGTGCGAGCGAGAGAGTGAAGGACCAACCGACCGACCGAGAGAAAGAGAGAGAGCGAACGGCGGGCAGGTCGAAACGGTTCGAAACGGTTTTTATGCGCGATGATTAAAGTGTGCGCAGTGGAAGCGATGGAAACGGCTGGCGGCGGGGTGAGACTCTTAGCGAAGGGCCCTCACACAGGACGCTCGATGGGCGCGGGGAAGGGGGTCAGAGAGGAGAGAGCGACCGACCGCGTACCGGGAACGGGCGGCCGGAGGACGAGCGAGGCAAGCGAGACGGAACGGGGGCGCATTTTTCAGCTCAACCAAAGGTTCCTACATAGCCGCGTCCGCGCGCCTCTCGCTACCACACGCGGCGCGACCAACGCTCGACTCCACGTGGAGTCGACCGCCGGTGGCCGTGGCGGCGCTCGGTCGACCAATCAGAACGCTCGGTTCGCACGAACGTATTATTGGTGCCGGGGCCCCCGAGAGCGAGAGCGAGAGAGTGTGATGCCTTCACTCCGTTCGTTGCTACGGGGTTACCACCATCACCACCACTGAGGGCTGGGTGCGGGGAGAGAGAGAGCATAAAAAAAGGTTCAGGATGTTGGACCGTCCAACGTTAGGGTGGGACGGGTAGCGGGGTTCTTGGAACCAACACGCCATCGTCGTCGTCGCAGACGTCGCCGCCGCCGCCGCCGTTGCCGCTGCTGGTGGTGCTGTTGTTGTTGTTGCTGTTGCCGTTGCTGCTGTTGGTTGTGTTGGTTGCCGATGGCTTCGGTTTTGGGTTTGGTTTGCGTGTCCCGCTCTCTTCTTCCCTTGCGCCCACCACCACCCGGAATGTTGGTGGTGGCGGTGGCCGGCTCAGGCGGAGTGGTGTCAGGGCAGTTATTTGGTAAAGTGGTTGTCACAGGGTGGCGCAGGCATGGGGGGGGGTGCGGAACAGCGCGCGCGGAGCGGAACACAAAGTTGAGTCTCTCTCGCTCTCACGCCGGGCTCTACAAACACGACTTTCGGCACGAAAGTCGCTCTTTCTTCGAACTCCGCGGCGACCGCTGCGGGTGCCTCTCGCTCGCACGCACGCACACAGGGTGGTCATGACCGACCAACGGCGGCCGAAAAATAAGAAAAAGAAAGGATGAACGGGAAAAAGAAAACACGAATATCGGTTCCCATTTCTCGGGCCGCCCCGAGGAGCTCCGTTTTTTTTTTTTCGTTGCGCCTTCTGTCCGTGGCCCGTTTTTTTCTCGCCCTTTTTCTTTCCTTTTTCCTTCCACTCCGTGAAAAGCGAGAATTTTCGGTCGCCCTGTGTGTTTGTGTGCGCACGTTTTTTTTTTCTGTTACGGCCGCCTTCCGAGAGAAGGCTCCGTTTCCTTCCTTTTTTGCGCCTTTCCTGGTGCTCGAATTGGTTTCCTTTTTTCTGCTGACTGCTGGGCTCTGGGTGAAAATTGTTTCTTCCCGAACGCCCCTTCCCGACCGACGGGGGGCTCGCTGCGTAGCAATAGAAACAGCAACAACAACAACACAAACGCCGAAAACACATTTGGCCACGTTTCGGCGCCATTATTTGGGTTGCCCGAAGATCTCGTCTCGCCAGCCTCTGCCTGTGGTTGTGTGCGCGCGCTAAGCGATGAAGCAATTTCAGCTCTCTCTCCGCGCTTCTTCCGACCGCCAGCGTTCGCCGTCCATCGTTGCCCTGGTTGGTGGTGGTGTGCGTTTGCTGGCGAGCGGAGAGCAGCGCACCAACACACCGCAACGCGCTCGAGCGCGGCGAACGCACACCAGCTCGTGGCGGAGGCAAAACATTGCACCACTACCATCATGGGCGAGGCGCGCGAAGGCGAGCCGAGTGTGTCCCGAGTGCGAAAGTGTACCAACATTGTAGACGGCAGGCTGTGGCAGGAGCTATGAACTTTGTGAAGGGTTTACGAAAGGGAATTATTCATATGATTTAAATTATTTTACAAATAGACAAGAGATACTCTCGCTCTCTAACTGAGACTGAGGTCCTTAACTCCTGACCAACTCGATCAATTATACGAGGATCAAAACAATGGATTCATAAAACATTGATTAATACACTGTATAAAGGAAATTCTTCGTTTTTTGATGGTGTCAGACACTTTTTAACATCGCATTTGTCTTTGCCTTCGTTGTCTTCGCACTTTGAATTTTGTGTTTGGAATGAAATTTCTGCTGACAAAGCTCTATCGAAGACAAGACTTTATAAATGGTACAAAATGTTCAAAGAAGGTCGAAAGAGCGTTGAAGGCACCGCCAGGACTACCATCAACATCCTGTGCCACACGTTAAGCCACACGTTAAGAAAATCAAAGAAAAACTTGTCCAAAATTGTCGGTTGACAGTCCGACATCATCCTGATCTTTGCGGAATATCGCAAGGATCATTGGAGTTACCGTGTGGTCCTCAAAAAAGAGAAATGTCGATTGGTGTCACGCAGGTGATGTTTTTACATCACATTTTCGCGATCGTTTCTTGATCGTTTCTTGATCTTTTTTTACAAACTCGATATCAGCTACCAGCTAAACTCAAGAGACCGCTCAGTGGACAGTTTTCGTGGTCATTAGTTAAGATAGGAGTCGCTAGAAAGAATGTGTTGAAAGTTAATTTAACAGAAATCGGTACGGTCCTTTTTCGGTCCATAGACATAGTAGCTGAGGGCTGGCATCCCAATATCGAGTGGATAACTTTTTTATTAACTGATTCTTAGGCATTTCATGGTTGTTTATGAAGATAAGGGTCCTTACATTAAGCTCTAGCTCCAGATTAAGGCTCACAAGTTTTCTTTAAAAATTTAGTCCTTTTAAAAATCTTCCCCCGAAATGTAACTCCACAATGTAACTCCGTTAGTTGTTCCAGTATGAGATAGATGTAATCATCCTCCAGATTTGTTAAAACACAAACAAACATCGACCCATTTACGGACAACTAACCAAAAAGAGTGTTCGCGTTGGCTCCCTAGCATAATTCTTTGCCATTGCTCAGAACTTCTGTTTCGGAACTTCGGAGCTCATCACCTGAGCCATGGAAGGCAAAGCGTGGTTCGCCTAAGGAAATAAAAGATTATAAATTTATTGATCATTGCGTTCGGTGCCCGGTGGCCCCCGGAGCACGGAACGGACCACTTCCGGACGAAAGCGACCATGGAAATGGGTGTTGCCCCGGAGTAGCTTTGAGAGTTTTCCAACTTTTGCATAATTCAGCCAAGATGTGCTCGGCCCGTAGGAAGCCCGCACACCTCCCCGAGCGTATTGTCGTAACGAAGGCGAAGGACTTCCGCCGAGAACCTCCCGCCTTTGGTAACGGTGGTGGTGGGTTTATTATCAAGAGGTCCTTGGGAGTGGATACGCTTTTTTGCCTTCCACTGGCGCTTCGAGCAATCATTTCCTATGAGTGGAGCGACCTCCGTCGAAATAGAGTGACAGAGAGAGAGAGAGAGGGAGAGGGAGAGCGGGAGAGGTTGGCCTTTGCGAGTTGTACCGAGTCCGCTTCAGCGAACCCCACCCAGCAGGGGACACCCTTTATTGGGGATTTTTCGATTTTTCCATCCGCTTTCCACTTTTCCCATCCACCGCCCGAAGTACTTTCACCGGCTCCACGTCCCATTTAGTCCGCACTTCTTTTTCTCTGTTCAATTTTAATATTGCATTCCGGGCGAAGCGGAAGCTTTTCGTCGTCGTTGCCGTCGCCGTCGTCCTTCGGCCACCATTCAGCAAATTCGAAATACGGAGACAAAATAAGAGTGCGGCAGTTGAAAATATATTGCACCACCCAACGCGGCCACCGCCATAAGGGCTGATTTACATGCGGTTCAATTGCTCCACAGGGCCCTTCACAGGGTTGCACTTCCCACTTTGGGGCAATTATTATTTGCCCAGCGAACTCTTCGTGGAACTTAAGCTTTATAAAGTCCTTTTCAATTAAAATAAATAAAACTCTAAAGACCAAGTCGGTAAGGGGAAGTTTTTCCCCCCCAAAAGCCCCCTGTTCAGGTCGGGAAAAGTGTGTCACTTCCGTCGCCCGACCAGGGGCTGCCGACAAAATCTGGCCATCACTGTAGCTGTCATTTTTTGGGCATTTTCTCATCCATCCATTTTTCTTTTCCAGTTTTTTTTCTTCCTTTTGTTGGGGGTTGCCAGGAAAACCCCGAATGGGGCCCGAAAAAACGCCATCCTGCCCGGAGTCGATCAACCGGAAACCCTTTCGCCATTGACCGCCCGACCGACCGTCGCGACGGGTCTGAGGTGGGGCGTGAGTTTTTCGGGCGGAAAACCGGGCGATTGATTCGACGTGTCCTGCGAGCACGCCGACGCGGACGGCAAACGGGTGGGGTTTGGGGGGTGAAAATCGACAGGGGAACGAACGGACGGACCCAAAAAAGAGGGAAGGTGGGTGGTGAGGTGGGCGGGAGAATTTTTTGCGAGGCTTCTGTCGTGATTGTGACTTGAATTCGATTCGATTTCCACTCCATTGCATTGGCCTCGCTCGGCACGCTCGGTGTGGAGTTCGATTGCTCGCGGGTGGTGAAAGGGACGATTTTTCCTACCCCTGTGCTGTTGCCCTTCGCGCCCTCCGCTGCCACTTCAAGAAGGACTTCCGTCGGGGACGGGTTGTTGTTGTTTCCTGTAATCCCGTGAAAGTGGATCGATTTTCCAAGAAGCGCAAAAAACGGACGACCAACCTGCCGGAGTGCAATTTGTTCACTGAAGTTCACTGAAGTTCACCGTAAAACAGCAAAGTTGCTCGAAAGTGCTTCAATATACACACTTGTTGTAGATAACGTTCTTTTTATTTTTTCGTAATTACCAACACTGATGAGTAACTCTAGTAAAATAAGAAGAAAACGGCTCGCACAGCATCGATGAAAAGCAATATGTAAAGCTATATGTTAAACTATTTATTGGTCACATATTTAGTTCCTAATATTTTGATCTGTGATTTCGTGAATACCTTTTCATTACTTTTGAAACAGTTCTTTTGTTGAATTTAATTATATTTTTTAAATTCATATTATGCAAAGGACCAAAGGATTGATTAAAAAGTTTCCGGAATGATCGTCGTGTAGCGCTTCTGGCCCTCGGTGATTCTAGCATTTTGTTTCTCGGTGTTGTAGCTGATATTCACACTAAAATTTGGAGTCGTCTTATCAACAGATTGTAAGGTGCAAGCACGTCGATTTAAGCAGTAAATCTCTGAGGATCAAGTGTTGAATCGGAATATAGCTCCTCATGCGATCAATCGATCCACGCCTTATTTCAATTTTTATTTTAAGCTCCCTTATCCTCAGCGGTATACTTCAGATGTCTCTTTGCTGGTTCGTGTTCACCTTCTTCAGCCATCAAACCATTTGTAGCTCTGTCTTCCTAAAAATATTATTACAATAAATACGTTTTCTAAAAATAACGCGATTATTCAGCACAACGCCAGAATATGCTGGAATGATCTTATTATGTAATTAGTAATAATATTGTTTGGAATAAATAAATGGTAATAATTGTTTACTGGCGTTTGAACAATATTTTGTGTCTTTCAATGACATTTGGAACAGTCTTACAATTACCTACCAATTTCCTTGTTGCTGTGGGCCATTTCCAGTTCTTTCTGAGCCATCTACTGAGCATTAGTAGCAATCGCTTCACTTCCCATTTCTTAGAAAACCATAACACTACACGAGCCTCCTTATATTGTTCCATTATTAATTTTTACTAAAACCTCTTACAGTGCGTGGCGATCAGTTTTCAGTGCGTGGCGATCAGATCAGTCTTACGTGGTGCGTGGCGTCAGTTTGAAATCACATATAGCGGTGCTCTTGGCAAGGTTGTGGTTTTCCTGGAACATGGCTAACCCTGATTGTGGCTTATGCCACGGAATGTAAGCTTAATTGGCCATCAATTTACCGATGGCCGTGTTACAGTCCACTTATGCAAACAAAACTTTCCAATGCTTTTCGTTGTGGTTAATTTAAAAATTGGCCCGCTTTTTTTGCTTGCTGATGAATGCGCATGCATAAAACATGCAACAAAGTGTATGAGTGTGAGAATCCGCCCCACAAAAACCCTGGCATTGAAAGTGGTGCATATCGTTCGGAACAAAACGACGAAAGCCGAGAGGCTAATCAACGCGAGAACTATGTCAGAGTGGAGGAAGAGTACACGCGCGAACAGCGCCAGCGAGTAACAGGCCGAAAGATTCAGAACATGCGAATCAGATAAGCAAACAAGAGGAGCCGCCCGAAAACAATAAAATATACACAGCAGCAGCAGCAGCAAAGAGAACCAGTTGCGAAAGACAAAAGGCAAGAAACAACAACGGAGAAAAAGAGGCAGCATTAACTTGTGTGTACAGACGAAACAAGGCGAAGGCCGATAAGAAGAACACATTTATGCAGCCGATCGGTGGGGTGGCCGAAAAGAAGCGGCTGTGATTTTAGTGTAATTGCTTCCGCTCTGTGGCCGTGCTGGCTTTATGCTGCGGTATGTTTCCGCTGCGGCCGCCGGCCGAAAGTGAGAAAATATCCGCAGCACGACGACGACGACAGCAAACTCTCGCGCGGCCCCTCGCGCAACGGTGGCTAATAAAGAAAGGGTATGGAATAATAAAATTAAGTAAACACCGGCAAATGAGAAGTGCGGAGAAGACAAAAAAGGTGGGAAGAGAACAAACAACAACACTCTCGAGTGTAAAGAAAAAAAAACAGGGGGGAAAGAAACGTGAGAACAGAGCGCAAACAGAACGTAAAACTGTGAAACATAAGATGAAAATTCAGGAAACCCGAAGGTGAAGAGGAAGGCAAGAAACACACACTGCGGCAGTCACCGGTGAAGTGGAGCGCTGTGTGCTAACTAGTCAAGCAAACGGGAAGGTATTGCACGATAATAGAAAAACTAAACACTGGACGATGTGAACGGAACAAATAAAAAGTGTGTCCGGATGATAATGCTGCGGGCAAACATTTGACCAAGAAGCTGGAAGTGCGTGAAACAACACGTTACCCACCGTCCGGTGGGGTGTTGGTAACATAAAATTACTCGATATCACCCCCCGAACGGCTTATTAGGGTAGAGCGAATCAAATAAATCATAATAAAAGCCGCCAGACCTAAGTCCAAACACCTTCGGGGCGTTTATTTTCAACTAGATCAAAACAACGTGAGTAGCACAACACGAGCGCGTCCCATAAAAGCGTTTGTTTTGTTTCTATTCCTTCGTGGCACTCAGGAGGACTCAGGTCGGCGATCGTTTTCCAAATAACAGGTTTTGTTGTGAACTTGGCCGCTCTTGTTTGGGGGTTTTGTTTTCCACCCATTTTTTGCGTTAAGTTCCCCGACGACGACGACGACGTGCAAACTGTGTGTTGTCTGGTTGTTAGCAAAGCAGCTCGCGTTTTCATGCCCCGGGACTCCTTTTTGGGGCCCACCAAGAGGCCGGCGAAGACGGCATGGCGAAAGAAAACTTGAGTCAACTCTCCGGCCAGGGCGGCGGCGGACGACGGGCAACACCATCGTCGGCGAGCAAAATATGGCTGATCAAACAGGAGGCGCAAGTGAACCGCGTACACAAACAACGGCGGGGCGGTTTCAAGAAAACAGCCCCAACAACAACAACAGCAACATCAAGGGACCGGAACGGGGCGCGCACGTGAAATCGAGAAACAGAAATTGGTTGTTCCGGACGAGCGATCGTTTGACGACTTGGCCGGGGCGAGGTAAGGCCAGCGGGCGAGCCGGGCTCGTCAGCAGTTGTCAACGGCCTACACGGGGCCTGGCTGAATCGGTTGTTTGACGGTTGAAGGTGTTGCAAAAAAACGGGAAAAAACGACGAACAGAACGACGAAACAAAACAACACACTCGGCTCTCTGAAATGCGAGAGGCCCACACCAGACTTTGTGCCCCACAAACAGTCTGCTCGGAATTCAGTTCGCGTAGAGCTTTGTTTACCTTTATTCGGTTTCCACAAACATTGGGCATTTGGAAATGGAATTTGTAAAATTAGATAAATGAATCGGAAAAAGATAAGTTAGGAATAATAACAGTAGGTAACAAACCGAGAATTTGTTTGAAGAGACAAACACATCCATAACACAAACACAGCTAATAAAGGAAAATATGGAAACATAGAAAGCAAAACTGCAAAAAGGACAATAAATTAACAACAAATGATTATTAACAAGAAGAAAACATAAGGACGTGGGTTCGAAACAAACAACACAACAAACAGTTACTCCAAAAACAATAGGATAAACACGGTGAATACAGGAACGCTAGAAAGCACAACTGTAAAAGCGACAAATAATAAACAAAAGATGATAATTAGTATAAATTAAGAGGAAGCCCCAGTTTAGTAGAAAACGATATTATGTTACCGAAAGTGTTGCTGTCAAAATCATGAACGCAAGCTAATGCAACGCACACAGTGCCCGATGCAAGCAAATATCGTATTAATCAAAACCCAACATTCCGCGGAAAGGTGGACAGAACCGTCGAAAATGTTTACAAGAACTGTAGACGGAATAGAAAAAAGAGACAAACAAACAGACAAACCAAACCCCAACGCCGAACAACCAGAACATGGAAAAAAGCGCACAACCGAACCGACCGAACGAACGAATGACACGACACGCCAGGCCGGGACCAAGGGGGGGCCACAAAATTGCATGCACCGTTCGCGCTTGTTTCGCCGATGTTTAATGCTTTTATTTCTTCGTCCTCTTCGTCGTCGTCTGTGTCTTCTGGCGTGGGCCCCCCTGGCACTCCGCGAACATGATGACCCCGCCAACGGTGGCCAACAAGCCTCGGCCGGCCTATCGCGTCGCGGGGTCGTGTACCGATCAGTGTCGTTGCGTGTGTGTCGAGGGAGGTCCGCGGAGGCACTGGCGCTGGCGGTTGGGCCCGTCCGTATGTTCATGTTCGAGTAACACTTTGTTATGTTTGCCCCCCG
>NC_071285.1:23228641-23364858 GCF_943735745.2 Anopheles bellator | reverse complement strand
GGGTTATGGTAAAATGGCAAACGCCCACTTCCGGTGCCGAGGGGACGCAGTGCGAGTGGCACGTCGCAGTGGGCGGTTATTGGGGCATTTAAGTATCCCCGGGCTCCGCTCCGAAATGGGGACGCTGAACAACAGTTTTCAAAGTCGTCAACACCCGGCTTTTGAGGGCGACGACGACGACGATTACGCCTCGGCACGGCCAGCGCCTCGTGGGCGGCCGACGAATGGGTCACGGCGAAGGGGGTGTTGGACGACAAAAAAAAAACGCTGCCGTAACAGAAGCATCTGACAGGGGCGCGTCGTGGTGGTGAAATATGAGTGCCGGTCTGCGCTGCCTCGGCGTTCGCACTTCGCGCCACTTCGCGGCCCGGCATTGTCGGTTCCGGGAAAAGGGCTAAAGTAATGGGGTGGGACCTGCAGCTACCACCGCAGCCGTCGCCAGATTATTGTTGCAGTCGTAATTAAGTGTTCAGACGAGTGGAAGGTTTTAATTTAGAGAAAGTTCGAAGAATGGCACAACTTTGCGGCGCGGATGAAATAACGGATCACTTGACGGCTCCGGGTTAGGTTTCGGATGGGAGCTAGGCGAAGCCGCCCAAGCTCCGACATCTGAGCCGCCATCGGAAATATTCTATACCCAATGCTACGTTGAGCAGCTTTTAGAAGCTGCGATAACTCTATTCCTGAATCTAGCTGCTATTTCACATCAATCTTCTTACAGATCTGGCGAGACTCCGATTGGAGGGTTAAATTTGTTCCATTAGGTTCTATGAACAAGCCTTGGATTCGCTGCCACTGTTGACTGTTATATTCACCATTGGGATTTTATCTTTCTCATTTCTATTCTCCTACATTTGGCTAGATTTGGTGATTTTGTCAAAATGTATTAGGTGTATGAGTTAATTCGTGCGGCGTTTTTTAGACATTTGGGACCTAACTACAACAATAAAACGTATGGCTACCTTTATGAAAGTATTTTCCGTCGTTAGCTACTACTTTCTACTCTTTTTATGTAGTACCTCAATTCCGTTAGGAGCTATCCAATCAGTGACCTATTATTCAATACTTTCATAATAAGTGAACCGCTGTGTTGCCAAACTTCGCTTATCTTTCTTTTATCCTATTCACGTCGTTTTATTGCAAAAACTTTGCTTCATATGCATTAAGTGTTATAGATGGGATCGTCCTTCAATAATTTCATTAGTTTTTAAAAGCTCAAAGTACACCACACCTTTCATATCCCACCATATGCACAGCATAACCTTCACGCAATGAATATTTTGTTTTGGTTGTGATGGACCTGGTTCCTCAAGGCTGTATCCAGTCCTTTTTGGGTTTAGAATTCTTATAATAACTCCCTTTTCCATCACCAGTGACGATTCGGTACAAGAATTCCTTTTTTCTGCCATAATGCAATTTTTTTTTTTTGCAATAATGAAAAAGTACTTGACATGTTCAAATAATTAAAATATTTTTGGCCACAAAATGGCTACATTTAGACACCTATTTAGTAACTAACGGCGAGCTACAATGCAATTTAGCTTCGTGCCAGGCATGTAAACCATGCATAGTTGGTTTGGTGAACATAAACACAATGCATAGAAAATTGAAGTATGTTCTCCTGTTAATTCTGCACTACACCAATGGCCTCGGTCCCACATCCATTACATTTCCATTGACGGCAATGCGATTTTGCTAATAAAAAACATGCTCATGAGATGTTCCGATTGAACGCCCTTATCGTCCGAAGTAGGCTTTCCAAGTGGCGCCGGAGACGCACTCGGAACCGTCAAAGCGTGTCAAAGGCTGCTTCGCCTGTGAACAAAGTAACACTATCGCAGTGCGCCTGATAGCACCTTGCGACCCGGTTCCCCGGACCCAGTGTATTGCACACACATGCGTACACACAGCCAGCCCGCAATAACCACCGCGCCGCTGGAACTCCCGCGGCCGTGCTCGCGTTACAATCATTAATTAAACACGGCCAATTAAAGACATCGGTCCACCGAGCTCCCCGACGGCTCGGGTGCGGCATGCGAGCGGAGCGGGTGAGCCCAACAAGCGTAAACAAGTGTTACTACGAGGCGAAACACTGATTTTCGAAATGAAAACTCAAGTACTACTTCCGACCCGAGCCCACCGAGCCCCCGGGAGCCGGGTGGCATCCATTGTTGATCGGCCGTTATCAGTGGGACGAGCAGTTGTTGCGCACTGGCCGCCAGTAGATAGGGTTCTCTATTTTTGTTTCCCCTCACTCAGCCCAACAGACCTCAGACCAGGGCTTGTCAGTCTGTTCTGGCTGGTCTCTGCGGAGTGGAGCTGATGGATCGCTGCACCAATCGATTGTTTCCACCGAAACAGCTTCTGGACCACCGACGTCAGCGTCAAGTAAATACTTGCCGATCCGTACAAGAATTGGAGGCAAAGACCGGCCAGTCCTGGACAGTGTTGTTGCCGGATGAGTTGTTTGCACGGTTCGCGGTTCTTTCGCGCTATCTGACGCCGACGCCCGGGAAGATCTGTTTGAGGGCTGGTGTTTGTTATCTTTGACCGCAAACGAACGGCGCTGTCTCCTGTTTGATTTCCGACCCCCGCGCTCAACGGCGCACCCGGAGGCAACTGCTGGGCAAACATGTGTATGCAAACAGCGGCCCGACCGGCGGGGACTAAATTGTGTTGACCGACCGATGCCCGGATGGCGTTGACACATCGTGGCGACGCTCTCGTGGTCTCGGGTGACGGGGTAAAGTACCGTTTAGCTTACAAAACCGTCACATGTGTGACGGTTGCGTGAACGTGAACCGGCTGACTTCCCGCGGGCCCCGGGATTGCCTGTGCCGGTTCGCCAGAGCTTCGGAGATTCCTGTAATTGCAGCGCAGGGTCTGCAGTCTGCGGAGCAGCAGTTGGACTTGGTGAACAGAAACAGAAATGAAAAATGAAATCAAGTAATTCTTCAGAACCTCAGAACGATTGATGTGCCTCTTGCCGCTTCCTTTTGGGGTAAACTTGAGAAACCCAATATTTGCTCTACGGCCCACGGCTGGATGCGGCCTTCCCGGTTGCTCCCATTTCGGAACGCGCTGATATGATGCGCGCGCGCGCGTACTTTGTGGCCGTGGGCAAACATGTCACCGTTCACTTTTAACGACTGTTTGCCCACCTTCAGCGCCGTTGAGTTTAAGACACGGGCACGTTGGGTTTACTATTTGCTTAATACGGCACCACTTCTGAACCGCGCTCCAATGACGATGTGAAGTGAAGATGGGTTTTATTTGAACCATTTTTTCTTAAATAATAGCAGCAGTTATTATTTAAGTGGTTAGGAACGTTTCACGATGATTGCTCGGTCAATAGATCAATAATGTACCGATCAGTTTTAGAGTTTAAGGGAAATGGTTGTTGAGTTTATGTTCTGTATAAGTGTTACTTTCTATCGTATTCACCATTTCGAAGGTAGTCCTTATCTACTCTTTTATCTAATTGAGTGTTGTCTTAGAAACCGTTGTTAGTTTGTTTGTTTTCGTCTTCAGTTGATCATTTGCAGGATATGGTTCTCTAGTTTTCTTTCGTTTCGATTAAATAGGCATTCTTTGAACCTCCATTCACTTCTTCTTTAATAACTAGTCATTTGGTCCCTTGTCATCATAAAACAAATTGAGTTTAGAGCATACATAACACTTTCATTTCAAATTTTCCTTTATACGTGCTGTGTTGAACAATTTCTTACAATTTTGTATTTACTCGGGCTACGTTTGTTCGATTTTCGATTTTTTTGTGGCGTTAGGTTGTTACATTATGTCATTCACTTATTCTAAAATGTTCGCTCATTTTGAGTAATCATCCAATTTTTGACAGCTTTTGAATACACCTCGTACTTCCGTTGGGTAACTTTACTAAACTAGAAGGAACTGTGCAGTTTATACGAAACATTTGTCTGGTATTTATTACTAGTTTTGTGACCTCCTTTATTTGTTTACATAATTCGTTTCTAATCATATAAATTGAACACACGCTCTTCATATTAATCTTCAGGATCGCAACGAAACACGTTCCAAAGTGTATTGGCTAAAGACCGAGACTAAGAGCCGGCTCTCGCAATTGAGACCCGCTTCCGGCAACAATCTGTCGCAGTGCATCGAAATGTCATTCGAAAGCGCTCCAAGTGGCAGTGAATAATGTAGCATGATCAACGCCCGGGCGCCGGTGACAAATTAGTAACTGGATCCGGCAGCCTGGCCGGCGATGTCTTGATCGCGGCCTGGCCGGCGCGCGCGCGTAGGAGAAATCCTAATTGATCCACTCAAACGCTACTTCACACGATTTCGTGGACCTCGGCTCCGGTCGACCTGCCATCGATCTCTGCCTCGATGCCGTTTGTGTGGCCATCGTTAGCCTTCCGGCGGCAGCGGCGGCGGAAGCACTCGGGAAGCACTTGAGCCGGCAACATGGCGTGGTTCGACACCCGCCGCTTGACTGCCCTTTTTCGTCGAACGCCACTTTCGGGCCCACTTGAGCCGAGCTTGACTGGAAGTTGACAAATTCCAGTTCGACAATTTCGAAGGGGGCCGTACGTTTTTTTCTTCGCTGCTGCCACTTTGGAACACCGGACGCCATACGCCGAAGAGTGGTTACAGTTGGAAGACTTGGCAGCTCTGGCAGCCAAGAGGTAGCCCTTGTGCACAGTGCCGCTTAGAGGCACCACCATTCGGCGCCGGTGAGCTGAGCTATATCGTTTACGCTGGAGTTGGAGTTTAGGTGGGATTAGATAGCTGTTTTATGGACTTCCTGCCGATAGTTTTGGGGTATTAGCTTGTGACCCAACAGAACTAACGCAGCTAAGCTAAACATTGAAATGGAGCTGATAAAGTAACAATATTCATGAGAAGTATATACTAGGTTGTTCACTACTGGGTATCACCTTTATTATTTACTTTAGCCTCCCTGAACATCAATGTACTTGATCCTACGAGACTCCAATTTTAGAATTCCATCCCGTTTTGTAAACAGCTTTCTGAAACCCAAAAATATTCAGTCCAAATATTGATTATACTGCACAATGAGATGGTTAGGCCTTGTACTAAATCTCTTTCAGTGATTCGACGATTTTCCATTACGATATTCCGTTTTTTTTTTACGATTTCAGGTGTTGTGTCTGTTTTTTGACGTTTTTGACGTGGATCGCCTTGAAGGCTAGTGCGACAACGTTTAAATTCAGAAACCCCCCTCTGTGCGAATTCCGAAAAGAGGTTAACCTCCTAATTGAAGGCGAAAAGTCCTTATACACTTTCAATAGTTGTTCATAAATTTGCTTTGCTTTTAAACCATCCAAAAATAAAAAACCAATCACTGCAAGATACTTGATTTTTTCCGTTGTAAAAAATACCGTGACGCGTCGATACTAAGTGGCTTATAAACAAAAAATAAGTGACCGATTGAAATGAAACTTCACATACGTTCATATGAAGAGTGTACCAATGAAACAAAAAAAATATACTCGTAGCAGTGCCCTCTGGTATCGATGCAAAAAACTCTTTGAACAACCCAGTATAGAGACCACATCGGAAAAGCTGGCAGCAAACCTGGGCGCTGGTAGGTAGGTGGTGAAAATTAGCCACTTCCTTTGCCGATAAAAGGTACAAATCTATTAGAGTGGCCCCGGGGTGACTCCAGGGGCTTTCTCCCAGCAGAGAAAAAACCGGTAGCCGAGCGCCATGACTGCACCTGCACCTGCGCCCTATCTTTAATTGCAGCCATTCCATTTTATAACGATCATCTCACACATAATATTCGAGTGTGGGACTTCCAGTGGACCGACGAAGACGACGACCTATGCTACTACGGCCCACGGAGTCGTTTACATTGGAATTGAAACATTTTCCTCGCTCCGGTGCCTTTTCGCGTCTACGACGGGCCACCAGGTCTTGGTTTAAGACTCTTATCTTCGAGCACCGCCGTCGACGACGACGACGACGCCAGGCCACGGGTAGGTGCCAGGAGTTCGAGTGGAGTCGTGGCCGTGCTTCGCGAGTGCTTCGCTTCGCGTGATTCACTCACTTTGGCCGCGGACCGCAACGAAGTGAGTTTGTGTGTCGAAGAGCAAATTACAAATTACGGTGGCGCGCGGGTCGAGTGTCGAGTCGCCTTCCCCGGCCGCCACCCGGTGATGACTGGCCAAACCCCCGGGCGACAGCAGCCACACCCTGCCGGTGCTGCTCTGTCATGGGGTATTATTATTTCAATTAAAATCTTGGCGTTCTGTGTGACGCGTTCTCGGATCGGAGCACTTTTGGAGGGTGCCGTGCAGATTTGATCAGATTTGAGGGGCATGGGTTTGATAGAAGTGGGCTCTAATGGGCTCCAACCGTCTGGTCAGTGGCTCAGCACAAGCCTTGGTGTACCTTGAAGACCATGAAACCCTGGTTAGGTACACAAAAAGCTTATGGAACTTCATTTGACAAGTCCAAAACAACACGACAAAACTCGACAAGGCCTCATATACAGGGTGGGGTGGCCTCCATCAAGGGTTTGGATTTTAAACTACCCATTAATGGACTTTTGGAGCGTCAAACTTCTTTCTGCGAATTGTTAACATTTAGTAATAGCTTTGACAGTTACAAAATTGGGTAGCAGAAAATGGGGAAATATCAGAAACTTAGATCCAAAGTGGTGAGTCTTCAACTTGAACTGTTCGAACTGAAACAAACTGTACAGAATTGTCGTTTTTGCGGCTTGAAAAACCCACACGTCGTGCAAGAGAAGCCAACTCACCCACAATGACTGTTGGTTGATTTGGTTTAATTTCGGCCGACAGTTGGTTTTGAACAGGACATACAATCGATATGTTGCGCCCCATTTTCGGAATCCAATCACTGGACGGACCACCCTATATCGGTTGTCCCGGCCAGTACTTCTTCATGCTCCTCTCTAAACTAATTCCTCCACTTCCCGATTACGGCTCACCGTTCGGACCCAGATAACCTGGGTGGGTCCTTAACGAGAGGAGCAGCACTCTGGTGAGTTGCCTCCGATTGCTTAATGTAATAATTAAACGTCAGCAGACAAAACCCCCGGGCCCCAGCCTTCGGCGAAGTGATTAGCTCCTCGAGCACGGCGGCGGCGGTCCGCTATCGTTGGCAGGCGGATTGATTTCGACACTGGACACCACGCCGGTAGCGGCCATAACGCTCCCATCGCCCGGACCGGGTCCTGGCTCTGAGTGGTTTACGAGAGCGAACTCGTCTCGAGAGCACCACCACCACCACCACCAGTAGTCGTTCCGTCGCCGGGTATGTCCAGAACCCGTGCAACCCACTCAAGAGCCACGACCCTCGAGAGAGCGGGCCCACCATCGCCACCATTTTAGCATAGGTTACACAGGCAGACACACGGCCACTCCACGGTGAAGAGGTTCGTCTTGGACAATTGCACACACTTGAGCCCGACCGAGGCAACTCGGTGCTCGGTGGCGTACCCCTGGCGCGATCTCCGTGTCCCTCCACTCGCCGCCGGAGTGCGGTGTGGAAGTCGACGACGAGGACCACTCCACTCAGGCAGTCGGCAAGTGGCAGCCGGGAGAGGACTTCTCGGTGGCTCGGAACTTTCGTAACAAATTGTGTAAGAAGTGCGCTGCGCCAGACGAGTGCGCTTCGGCGCACCCGGCGGCAACTAGAGGGGAAAGCTGGGGGTAACCCGGGGGAGGGACCCGCAATTGGCGCAGAAATCTGTCGCCCCGGTGTCACGATTACTGCAGACCGTACTAAACACTCCATGATTATTGTTTGCTCAGGTTCAGGTGGTGGTGTTGGTGGGCCGGTTGGGGGTCTAGAGAACGAGGGGTGGTGGCCTAGGTTACTCGAGGCGGCACTAATCTGCGCCCCCTGCCCATAAATCCCTTGACACCTTTTATGCTCGGCTCATTGCGCACTGATTTTTCCGCCCGAACGAGCCGAGCCGCGTTAAGGAGCCCGATGACGGGGCAAGAAATCAACAGATGGCCAACGCGACCAACCGGAGGATCGGTGGGGAACAGAGGGAGGGGACAGTAAAACCTACCAATAAGGGGGCGAAACGCGGCCTCTGGAAATCCTTTCCCGGCTAAGGATGTAGAAAGGTAAATAAATAAAAGAAAACCGAGAACACAGAGAGACAGAGAGAAGAGGAGAGGGAACGCAGTGCACTCGACGGTAGCAAACGATCACCGCGCCATGCTGCCAGAGGGTCGGCGGGCCGTGGTGGACAGCGGGGCGCAGCGCAACGGCGGTGGCATGTTATGCTTTGCCGAGCATGGTGATTTAATTGAATCTTCACGGGCGCCCGACTGCCTCCGGCGGGCCGCTGGTAAATGATCAGATCATTTGCACCCTTTCCGGGCACAAAGAGCGCGTAAGCATAAACCTTCCCCGGTTTTTATTTTGTTCGTTTGCTTTTTGGTGCTGCGGCGCACATTGCGGCACATCACGCCGCTGCCGGGTGATGTCAAAACCATTCCAGTTAGCGTTGAAACTGTTTTGCATTGATGTCGAATAATTTTGGGTGTAATTTTCGTTTGCTATTAAATTTGTTTTCTTTCTTTATGGTTGCATTCATTCATATGCTGTTAGCTTTCGTACTTTGTTTCAATATTGGATGTGTTTTACTCTTTTCTCTTCTTTTGATGTGTTGATGTTATCGTGGATTGTTTTACTGTTTAATTCGGTTCGGTTTTTTAATCCGTTCATCATTGCTTTTTCTAAAGTTTATGGCTTCTTTCAAGAGCAGAAAAATAATTTGCATTTGTTTTTGCTTGCTATTGACTTTGATAATTTCACTTATTGTTGCTTTCATTCTTACGATATTAGTTTTCGTAACATTAGTTTTTATTTAGTATTACATCTGTTTTCCTTTTTTCTCTTTTTGCTATCTTGGTATCATCGTGGATTGTTTAACTAATCGCTTAAAAAAGGAATCACAATTGGCACTTTTCTTATTCTTTCTCATTAAAAATGTGTTAGTTGTCATTTATACGTTTATTTTACTGTGCTTTACTGTTCAATACTTCCGTTTTCTAATCCTGTGGTCATTACTTTTACTTAAGCTATTGCTTGTTTCTGGAACAAAGAATTTATTTGCATTTGTTTGTGGTTGCTATTGATTTTAATGATTTCATTTATTGTTTGTTTCGTTCATATGATCTAAATTTTCATAGTTTGTTTTAAGGTTGTAAATGTTTTTTGTTGTCTTCGTCGTGGATTATTGTACTAATAGATATAAAAAGGAATCTCGATTGAGCATTTTTCATATTCGTTCTCGATATAACATTTTTTTGCAGTTAGTTGTCATCTATACGTTCATTGCTGTTAATTAATTGGTATCCAATACAATAGTTCAGTACTGTGTTTTACTGTTTAATAGTTCCATTTTCTAATCCTTTGGTCATTGCTTTTACTTAAGCTATTGCTTCTTTCTGGAACAGAGAAAACAATTCCATCTGTTATTTGTGGTTACTATTGATTTACATGGTTTCACTCTTCGTTGGAAACTTATAGTGCTCATTGAATTACTTTTTATACATACTAATTTAGGGATATCCAACGACCGGTTTTTATTTCCAGTGTGATATGGTGGCCACCGTGTCCGTTCGGCCGGAGACGCTTAGCCAAGCATAACGCGCACAACCAGCATACCAGCGGTGACAAGTGATTCCAAAATACGGCTTGCGGTAGGTTAGATATGGCAGATTAGGTTCCGGTTCGCTCGCTGGAACGTCGGCCTCGGGCTCAGCATTCTTCAGCTAAGTGGTCCGAGTTAATAGTGGAGAAAACTGGATCCACGCGAAAGACGCGCCACTGACCACGCGCGGCCAGGGGCTGGGGGTTGGCGTAGCGGGCGGACGCAGCTGGGGCGGACGCCGCTCTCGAGTTGGGTCTCGGTCTCGAGAACTCGCTGCTCTCGACGGCCGTCAAACATGCCGTTTAAAAGGAAGAGGCCCCACTTTGTGGCAGGACCGCTCGCCCGGTACCGGTCGTGCCCAAACTCGAGAACTCGACGGAATTCTTCTCGACGTTGGCCGGGCCGGGAGGGTGCCCGCCCTGCGTCCCACCCCGGGGGTCCGTGGGTTTTGAAGAACTCGCAGTAAATTAGTGATGGAAATTGATTCTCATCCACCCTTTCGTTGGCCGTCGTTGGCGGCGGCGGCGGCGGCGGTTCGACGGGTTTCAAGTGGGTTTAGAAAATTTCCAAGATGCCAATTGTGAAGCCGAGCTGTACTCGAGCCCCGCCGCGCACTCCGTCCCCCCCACCGGGCGGGCTCGGTAGCAGACAAATTACGAGCTGCTTCTTCTCGCAGGCGGCCGCAAGTGTCTCAGCGCCCTCAGGGAAGGTTCAGGTGCAGCTCTCCTTCAACCCGTTTCCAAGCTTCTCGCTGTGGCTCGTTGCGTTCCGAAATGTTTCGAATGTTTGGCGAGCTTAAGACGCTGTACGCCGACGCCGACGCCACCGACCGGTCTCCGGAGACCGGAACAATGACTAATCAAATTAGAGGCGGGCAAAACGAGGCAGCTACCGGGCGTCGAGCTCCACTCTCCATTCCCCGTGTTCCTTTTTTTCCACAGCTGACCGTATCGCTGTGTGGGGGTCGGGTCGTCAGGAAGGGATCCGATCCGGGCTCGGGTCGTTGTTTGAGAATTAATTCGTAACACGAATTAAGTTCGAGATTTTTGGAAACAACTATTCGGACCGGGCACCGTGATTGTGCGCATCGGGGATTTACATTCTTTGTCGCCAGTGATGGACCGTGGCGGCGGCGGCGGCGGCGGTACAAGATGAATGAGCCTTGAAGATGAGATCCGGGGGAGTCTGGGCGACTGCCCGGGTTGGGTGCGAAATGGAGTAGTTCTAACTTAATTACGCGTAACGATCCTAACGGCCGTTCACTTCACAAACTATCCCCCGATTCGACGCAACGCAAGCCATCGGTCGACGGAGAAGAGTTGGCCACCGGAGTGAGTAACTGAATTAGAATCGACCGTAACTGGAGGCAGGAATCTTCCACAAATTTAATTGAATACGACAATGTCTGGAGCGGGTTTTTAAACCTGCTTAATGAACGAAAGTACATCCATATTTCACCAAATTCGAAACAAGGGTTTTTTGGAAAATTCCGGCAAATATAACAGGAGAACTTTCCAGACGGAGTCGTACCACCATAAACCTACGAGGCTTCGTAATGCTTCTTATGCTTATTACAGGACGCATTTTTGTAAGGTGCTAAACTGCTGATTAAAATATAAGCTAGCTCAGCTTTTCGAAGTTTTTTTTACACTTTTTTCTAGTATTTTTAAAAATTGGTGACCAAGTTTTTGACCGCCTCGCTCAAGTTGGATAAAAGAAATTACATCCCAATGTTCAGTAAAGTAGATATTTTTAACTGTATCGTCTAAGACCTTCCACAACATGATTTGAAGGCTCAATTCATCTACAAAACGATAAGCACGTTGCAGTTGATGGTCAATGTTATAGGGTTAAGATAAGTAACTTGTTAATATCTTAAGCGAAGGCCGTTCTTCGTATCTGATAGCTACAACCTGTCTGTCTTTCTGGACGGCCCTAAAAGAGTTTGGGGGTTCCGTCGTCGTCCGCCATTCTCATGCCATGATCAGTCCACCGGAGCCTAGCGCAGCGTATTCGTAGTGGTTTCTCCATTGTCCATCCATGCATATCTGCCCAAATATCGAAGCATCTTCCTCTCGGATGCGACTACAAGGGATTCGTTGTAGTTGTCTCAGATGCGCATTGCTAGTACTGGGATTATAAAGATTCTGTGTAACCCCAGCTTTGACCGCCTCGCCACGAGATGAAAGCGGAATAGTTTCTTCAGACTGCGGAATGGTCTGTCGGCTGCGAGCACCCTAGCGCGAATCGCGAGTCACAATCCATCAATGCTGCAATAAAATAGTTTCGTCAGGCCCAACATCATTAGTAATTGAAGTATTATTTGACGAATGTTGGAATAGCGTAGAAAATCCGTTATTTATCTGCTACCCTCTATTGCTTTTGAATACAGTATGTAAATTAAGGTGTTGACAATAATGAAACGGAAATCATTTGACGACCGAACTTCAGCACGTGTTACTGCCAAAAGCGAAAATTATGATAAACAGACAAGGCGCTTTAACGGTCTCTTTGAATGATATTGCACGAAGTTTTCTGTGTTTTTATTTCGGTTCTAACTTCTCCATCTCATAAAAACCGTGAACTTTTGTACTCCTTTAGTGAATGTTTTTGCGCTGGTAGCTCAATCAATATTTCCCATAGGTACGCCGTAACGTAGGCCTCAGAAGGGTGGAAATAGTTCTAGCTTAGTAGAATCTACAAAATAACATGATTTATTTTTGAAATCTCGCTAATTGCCTTAGCGCCTTAGTAGTGTGTGAATGTGGTTATTCCTGTTTATAACTCAAGCAGTGCGTCTGTCACGAATTGGCATAAGGAATTAGTAACTGAGCAGCTTCCTGTTGCGGGTCCAATATTGTTTTGGAACTGGTTGAGCGCTCTAAACGTTTTTTTTTTCACACATAAAGTGCGAAAGTTCAACTTCAAACATTCAATTAGTCCCAAATGGATTGCAGCCTCACCCACGGATTGGATGCAACAGTTACAATTTATCAGTCCATTAAGCCACCCATGCACGGCTTCCGGCACTAGTTTCCTGTCCCTAAAGACCACGTAGCCGCCTGGGGGGAAATTGCCACCTTTCAGGTTCGATTGCCACATGCCCCGAACCCGTTACCCGGATCAGTCCTCCTACGCGAGCGCCCAAGATTTCGGAGCCACCGGATGCCGTGTGTGTTCCGGATTTATTTTCGGTACCCCTACGTCGTCGAACGGCAGCTCGAGACAATCCGGCTTTCTCCGGGGCCGTTCCCAGGCACCACCAAGATAATCACCGGCCGGAGACCGCACCGCAATGGCGAGGAGTGGCTCGGGCGATCAACGGCGCACCACCGCCAGCATACAATTATGCTGAGCGGCCCGAGACATTAGACGCGTGCGGCGACCGTTTCCCAACGACCCGCTCGGCCCCTCCCGGGCGACTGTGGAGTGCGGTGTGGTGCGCAATCTAAATTCACCACATAACACAATCATCATCATCATCATCATCTTCTTCTGCTGCTGCGTCAGCAGCCGGAAGACTCCGGCGGAAGACGTTTGTCGGGCGAACGATGCACTGCCACGGTCGCTGTTGGGTGGAAAAGTATTTAAGAGGATACGGATACCACCGACTGAGTAGCTCGCTGGGTGCTTGTGCTGTGGTTAAGTCATTATCATTATCGCAACAATCAACACGTACCAACCCGCCGTGGGCCCGGATTCTCCGCCGGGCCGCTTAGCGTATGCTGTGGCCCAGCGTGTGTGACTCTCGTCTCCGCTGGCGGATGCTTTAAAGAAAGGATGTTTGGGAAGAAATATGTTTCGCCGACGAAACTGCGCATCACTCAGCGCCCCACCGGTTGATAAGTACCAGGGACACTTACTGCAGCGTTAGAAACTGTAAGTTTCCATTAAATCCTCACTTCACATGTGCTTTTTTGACATTGATCACCTCAGATCGAGATGAAGCTAAGTGAAAATTAGAGAAACTTTTACTCAGTGCAGAGGTAAAATTACGACTTACTACCGTGGTCAAGAAATAACGGGAACCAGTTGCTTTCGAATATCACCGTTCGGTACATTATGAATTCTTCTGGCTATTTGTTAAACTCAAGAGGCCGCTCCGTGGACACCTTAATAGTTGAGATAGGAATAGAAATGAAGAATGTGTTGAAGGCTATTACTAAGGAGAACTTTTCGGACCGTTTCGAAAATCGAAACAAATGTAGAGATAGATGGATTGCATAGAGTAAGGATTATTTTAAAAGCATATAGGATTAAAAGAATAAAAGATTTTTCTAGTTACAGGAAAATTCCCGACATTATTTGGCCCCAGTAGTTGGTTAGTTACAATTTATCTTTAGTTTCCAATGATTGAAATTACGAAATTTGTGTAAAAACTGCACTTAAGCAAGAAGGCGTAATATTAATTATTAAAAACTTTTATGAAGAGGAGGAACACAGTTGCGGAATATTTGCTCAGCTGTATCTTCAATCGCGCCGGCAGCCAGTAGCATCACAAGACACACTGCAAAACGGGGCATTTGCTCGGAACATCCTCAGCTATCGCCCCTTGCCCTACCTAGTCGGTGCCGTAACCGCAAACCCACAAACCGTCGGCGTCGGCCAGGCCGCCAGAGCTCTCGCCGAACTCTCGCGCGCCAAACCAAAGACCGGCGGTTGTGGCCCGTTGACGCGAAGCGATTAATAATTAATTCCCACTATAATTTGATATGACACATGCGAGACTGTCGCTGCCGTTGCTGGTGCCGTGGCCGAGGTTTTCAAGTGGCTGACTTTACGATTTGCATGATTCATGCCATGCCAATCGGGTCGGGCCTTCGGTCTCGGCCGGTTCGCCGGCAACGAGCTGTGAAATTTAGGCAATAGGCACGGCCCCTGATTAGGCCCGCCAGTGTCCGCCTGATAACGACCCACGGAAAGGTGGTTTCTGTATTATAAAATGAAACGCATGAAAAAAAAAATTGGACGTTTTGCTGATAAAATGTGGGGAAAAAAACGACCAACTTACTCTAACTGAAACCGTCCACCGTGCGGTCCATTTCAAAGGAACCGCCTAATGCTAGTGGATGGGGCTGTGACGTTCGCCAGTCTCGAGTCGCGCACTCCGTTCGCTAATTATAATCCCCCCGGGCGAAGCTACGAGGAATTCGCCACATTCTTGTCAGGCGGCGTGAGGTGCCCAGCCGCCGTCGGATGACCTGCCTCAACCACGGATCGACGGGGCCCGCTTCGATGTTGATTTCGGTCAAGTGACACTGCAAAATGTCCGAGCCGGCCGAGCTCGCGGCTCGATGTCGGGTGAGTCGAGACAGAGTTTCTCAAGCCACAGGCAGGGGCGGCGGGGTCCTGGGGCGGGCGGGAGTGCAATGCTCGGTAGTTTAGCAACCGCAACTCACCGTCATCGCTTCCTTCGCCGCCTGGCCGGTGGTCACAAACCACATTTGTCGCCGGTCACCGCTCGTGACTCTCGGCGATGGCGTCCGAGCGTTGCCGGTCGTAGACGAATTTCTGGCCGTCTCGGTCCGAACCGCAGTGTTCGCTTACTGGCGGCACTGTCTGGCCGAATGGTTGGCCAACGGATCGATGCAAGTTGCAGAGTAGGGCCTGTTATGCGGTAGATGCTAATTAGGATATTTGTGTGTGCTTCTCACAATAGTGATCCGGGTTCAGACAGGCTGGCTTCGCGACCGCGGAAGTGGTTTTGCATCGAGTATTAGCAATTTTATAGTTCGTTTTACAATACGCATTAACTGAGGAGTTCAGATTCTATCAAAAGTAACAGGAGAGCATACCTTGCCGATGGTTTTACTGGGGATAGTAGCTTTTGCACGAACCAGAGGTGACAGGCGAACTGAGTACTGTGCTCTACGGTTAGTTTGTAAAACCGCAATACTCGTGTCGCCAAAGAACAAGAATTCCTGTCTATACTCTCGGTTGGAACAATTGCCCTCTGTATCACTTTTGATGAATGCTCCAACAGTCTCAATCCCGAGATCGACACACCAACTACTGTTGCCAAAAAATACCGGAAACTTCCTCATGATGTTTTTGTATCGCATTTTTGTGATCATTTCGTGGTGGAGATAAGAGCCGAAACGAAGGATGTGTTTAATGTTATTGCCACATAGGACTTTTCAAATCGTTTCAAAAAAATATAGACGCTGATGAATTGCATAGAATAAGGATTATTTGAAAGGTTATGACATAGATTTAGAAAAAAAGGAAAGATTTTTAGATTTGTAAGCGAATTTCCGACCTTTTTTGCCACAGCATCCAACGAAAAGCCTCATAAGATCAGCATATAAACAAAATAGTTCATCTAAACCCATGTGAAAGAAGTTGAAAATTGTCAGCCAGAGCGATTGGTTATCTTTTGGTTCGCACCGACAACAGTACAAAAATCAAAATCATGATAGAAAATGGTTCGTTTCATCATTTATCATAAGTAGATTAAACGGTATTTTTCGAAACATGATTAAAAATCATTGAAACTTGTAGATCATGGCTTAGTATCGTTGAGAAAAGCTAACAAGTTAATTAAAAAACCCAAACGTGACATTGTTTTAAAAACCTCAAGCAAGGAAACTAACGTTCGGCCAAAACATGTTAATGGACACTACTAACTAGCCATATGAATCAAAGAGGAGCCTAATGAACCGACACCAAAAAAGCTGCTTCGAAGCAAAGGGATATTACACTAATCAACCACTTGTAAAAAGGGGTCCACTTGTCGAACCGCAAACTCCGATACACAGACCTTAATCACTTAACGATGGCGGGCAATCATATCAATTTAAAGGACACCGAATCGCCTCCTCGAAGCACCTCGAGGGTTGCAGGAAACCAGCCATCTTCAGCTGGTCGCAAGCCAAGCCCTCGGGTGGTTCCACGGCCCCCGGTTAGTGTCGGTTGGAGATAATTACTTTCCACTACGACCGGGCCGAAGGGATGGTGAACCGAAAACACGAACGCAATGCTATAAAATTTAATTTCGCCCCGTTTTTCGGTGTCCCGACGATACGGGTGTAATCCCTTCGGGAAATTGGGTTTTCCCCTCTCGCAATCCTTTCGGACCCCAAGCGCTCAGCGCTACCTTGTCAGATGGAGTTGTTTTTTATTTATTTTGTGACAATGTCGTCTCGTTTTTTGTGTGACAAGTGCTGCTTTCTTCATTTGTTGGCTCTTTCTCACTTACGAGAGAGAGAGAGAAAGTGGAGATATAAAAAATGCAAAAGATTTACACTCAGCACACCCGAAGGACACTCGGGCCCGGGCGAAAAAAACCGAGGGTTCCCTGGGCACATTTGCCACTTCAATTTCTCGCCCATTAGTCCGGGCCAACGGCACGATAGCGAAGATCTGGTGTCCGCTGCCAGCCAGCAACAGGATAACGACCGAGCCGAGCCCGGTTAAAGCAAGGAGTCCTGGTCCACCACCGGGGTGGGTAATGTCCTCTCCCACCCCGTCGTATCCCGCACCGGAAGTGTGGTGTAAAAAAGGTGTACGGTACGGATGTACATTTCGCTGCCGCACAGGACTTGGAGATAATAACCAAGAGGCAAAAGAAACAGAAACAGGGAAGACAAGCGAACCTCCCACAAGGGGGCTATGTATCCTGTGTTTTTTCCATGCTTCGGGAGGGCCAGTGAAAACTCGGAAAGATTTTTATTCGACTTTCATTACCCATAATGGACCCACTCTGCCAGGACATGCACTATCGGGCGGATCTCTGGCTCTCTCGCTCGCAGGATGTGTGTGGCGCTGAACCAAGTAAATAGCCCGAAAGGAACGTAACAATCCGACACCGAGGTAAAAACCAGAAGAATTGATTACCTTCGGACGGTGGCCCACTACAGCGATAGTGCGGATGGTCCTTAAAGTTAAACAGTTACGTTTGGTTGCGCCTTGTAACCTGACCTGATGCAGGGAAAATCGTTTCATATGCGAAAGATATCACTTAAAACTCCGACAATGCATCAACTTGAACGCAGAGCTTATGCAATAATCCACAACCTTTGCATCCAATCGGTGTATAAAGCAAATCATTTATGTGTCATGTTGTCGGACCGATAATAAAATAACGATTGGAGGAAAAATGAACTACTTTATCGTGTTGCTATAGATTGTTGCGGTTAGGAAGAAAATAGGTCATGAAATTCATAATAAATCATAATTCGTCCGTAGATCATCCGCTTCGCGACACCGATTGATCGGATTCTATGTGAATGACGTTCGTTTTAAACCCTGACAGGGCATCAACTGGAGAGCAAAAGTATAATCTTATGCTTAATACGGTTCTTCCAGTTCTAATGATAATAAATAATACGTAAGAATCCAAATTCAATTAAATCCCACATAGTCCAATGGATCTGTTTATGTAAAGGATATTAGAGTTTTATAATATTTATCTTACTGTATGTGGCGGCACGTGGACGTTTTGTTCTGCAATTCGTTCACATGCTTCACGATAAACAACATTAAATTTTTATTGCGAAATTAATCAATTGCTAATCGGGTTTCTTTCTGCGATGGATTTTGTTGAGTCTGCTTGCTGCTATGGCTCATAACAATGTCAGGTCAGGAGCCTCAATTTATTTAAAAAAATCTATGGAAACCCAGAACCTTAAATACAAAACAACACATGCGATCATAAAAATTGTGAAAGAAAGAAGAAAAATCTCCACTTAATTTAATTTAAAAACGCGAAAAATCATTTCCCTTTCGCTGCCGTGCCAAGTTGGGTCCTACCGTTTGATAAAGTGCTTCCCGGAGTGGCACGCATCCCGGCAGCGCGGCAGTCCCGAGTGCAATCCGCGTCATATTACTTACCCGAAGAGGGCTCGGCTTTCCAATTACGCCAGCCGGATGGAGCACCGGCACACAACTCTTTGAGTGATATTATTTTTGTAATTTTCTTTTTCGTCTTCATATCGTCCCACGTAGCCCTCCCCGGTGGCGTCACTTCGCGGGCTGCCGGTGAAAAAGTTGAGTCCCGGCGGCACCGGAACCGCTCGCAGCCATCGCCGTTTCCTGCTCCCGGAAGGCGTCCCGTGTTTTAAAGTGTTCATTTTCAGTTCTGTTCCTGCATCCGGCGCACCGGTGATGAAGTTGCTGTTGGAGTTCCCGAGCTGGGCGACTAACCTGGCGAGTGCTGTTCCACACCCAAATCAAATTAAAACGGCGCTGAAGAATGGTGACTGGTGGCAGTTATGGATGCCGGGCCACGAGTGTAGAGTACGGTGGAGCGCATTTTTAGATTCGATTTGACCGGTTTGATCTAATATATTGATTTGTTTTGCAGACTTTTTCTCATCACAAGTTGTCCTTCGCAATGGTTGAACCAACGTGAACTACTTGGTGTGTATTTTATTGACAAATGTTGTATTATACTCTGTTCAAAAAGTCCAAAACACGAACTAGCTTAAAAGAATTATTTCAAAACACGGATTAATAAGGATTGAATTTGAACAAGTTCAACATAAAAATTCCCATTACTTTTTGGCCACATGGGGTTATGCAAAATGGGACTCACGATTTTTGTAGTATTTTTTCCCTGCAAATGAGCTCTTTTCGCGGCACAGAATTTAATTAAACGTAGAGAACCTGTGGGAGTTTCTTGAAGTCCCGAAGGTCCACAAAAACCAAAACCTCCCCCGGGAATCGTGTTACATGGTTCGGCCATGGTTTTTGCTTCCATTGCTTCCACCAGCGTTGGTCCTTTCATTCCAGTCGTTCCCTCGTCGAGCCAGCAGCAGCGTGATAATTTAATGATTAAACATTATCGGCCACCCAGAGCCAACGATCGGCACGGCCCTAGAGGGACGATTCGTTGTTTTCTTTTTTGTTTCTACGCTCAACACTTCCATTTCGTTCCTCTCCGACGGGCACTGGGTTGGGTTTCGAAGTTAATTTTCTGTTTTTCTCTAATGGAACGTTCCGAGGCGCTGGCCTCTTGGCCCGGCACCACTTATGCTCTCTTATTGCGCATTCCACAGCGCGCCCGGTTAGCGGACGGTACATTTCTAATCACGAGCGCGCAAAGTTTGGGCTCAAGGACCAGGGAGGATTCGCGCGAACTCGAGACGTGCCATTATTTTTCTTTCTCACAGTTTTCCCGTGAAGATTGTGCATAAATTGAGGGTGCCAGAGTTTGCGCCCTCGAGAAGGCGCACTCGAGAAACGTTCCGTAACGGTGCCGGGGGCTCCATTAAGCCAACAAGCCCAGGGACAGGAACCAAGCCGAGACAGGATGTCGGGATGAGGGTGACGAAACGCACCCGTCAAAGATTATCCCAAAGTCGAGCGGGGCTCACTCCCTCCTTACCGTGCTTCTCTCCCCCGGGTTCGCGTAAGGACTCCCGGAGGGTTAGGAGGGCGATTTAATCCGAAGGTTGTCCCCGGGATCAGACCACCAAGACCTGGCGAGCCGGCGGGGTGTGCTGTCGTAAAATAAAATACGATGAGGCCAACGAAGGCTGCTGGGCCTGGATGGGACAGGATGGGCAGGTCCTGCGGTCCTAAGCCTCGCTCGAAGGGCACCCCAAATATTTGTCGCTTAAAAAGGCAAGTGGTAAATAAAAGAAGAAAATCAATAAGACACCCGCCTCTGGGAACTGGGTGAAGGTTGAGCGAACCGCTAACCGTTGCACATGTGTGTGTTTGGGTGTCCTTTTGACGATCGCCAGGGTAAGAAATTCGCCACGTCCGTGGCGAGGACGCCGCAGGGCGGTTTTACCGGCAGCGTTCTCGGGCTGCTTGGAAGGTCCCGAAGTTGATATGACCGACACTAAATGCGAGGTAATATTCATGGGATTTGATGGGTAGCCCGGAGTTTGGTCCATAGAGGAGATTTCAACACCGGCCAATGATGTGACAAACATGTGCGGCCATAAACAATAGGCTTTGAGTGGTGGAAACCAATACGTAGGCCGGACGTTAGCAATCGGAGGGCCGAGAAAAGGTGTAGGGGCGTTATTGTTCATTAATAAGAAATTATGAATTATGTGGAAAAAGCATTGATCAAGTGAAGTTTCATTAGAATTTTGGAAGACGTGAAGAACGATGTACTTATACACGAAACTACACGAAAGACAAGACACATGAAACAAGAAAAAGGTAAATGGAAAATTAAGAGTAGAAAACATGAATAATGAACACTTTTTACAATATTTGAAAGCTTGACTGATGCAAATTAAAGCTGTATCGGGAAACAAGTTAAACATTACAAAAGTCAATAAAAAATATAAAACAAGCATCAGAGACTTATAACGTTGAAAGCCAAATAAAGAAGGTCAACATATGAAACAATTCCGTTGCCCAATTAGAAGAACAATAAACTTGCAAGGAGCAAAAAAGAGGAAGCCAAAACGAACAGATGTTTCGCTCAAAGTTTATTAATTAGAAACACAGTGCAAAGAATGTTCATGTAGATGTCGGGAGAATGGAAAACAATGCCCAAACAACCGGACCGCCGGGTTCCGGGGGCAGTCATATTTCGAAACCCCGAAAGCCCAGGTAAGACCCGGTGAAACACATGTTGCCCTTCGGCCGGCTTGCACTTAGCCGGGCTCCTTCCTTCGGTCCCAACTCCCAGCGGCCAATTGAACGGAACGAATCGAACCGATGTTACCGGCGGTAGCTTGGGCTGCCTGCCGACCAAGGCCTCTTAGCGCACCACCGACACCCGGCGGAATGACAGGGTGAGAAAGAGGGGAAGAGAGAGGGTGGGAGGGTCAGCAATCGGGTCGTGGTGACTGTTTTACATCCCTTACCGCCGCTGGCATCGAAGGTCAGTGGGCTTATACTCATTTTCTAACCGCCCTAGGGGTGTTGTGTGAATGTGTGCGTGCGGGGGAAGGGACGGCCACGGTGTCACGGGGATGTCTACGGCAAAGTTTAGCACTTTCGAGCCCCGGTTACGGGTGGGCTTCCAGGAAACTAATTACATTAGACCCTTCGGGAACCCGGCTCCTGCTGCATAACGGTCCGCTGCGCTGCGCTGCAGATTGCGCACCTTTTCTCCAACATACCAATGGATCTAGCGACAGGGATGCGGCCTCCAAGCGGAGGGCCAGCATACATTTTTAATTTCCAGCCCACTTCATCACACTTCAGGCAAGCCTCCCAGCCGGCGGGCCCATCGGGACGCCAAATCCTTTTCCCGCAACGGCGGGCGAAACGAACCGAAATTGATTGCTTTGACTTCTCGACGGGTCGAGTGCGGGGTGGCTCGATAATTCCTCCGCCCACCCGCAAAACCGAATGGACCGGCTGGGCCGGTGCTATCATAACCGGGGCTCTACAGGTACCCACAAGCACCCTTGATCCTTGAGGAAAGGACCACGACGACGTTTAACCCGATCGTTACCGGAGCCATTTCGGAGCCTTTGGGCACCGGTGGCGAAAGCGAGACGAAGCGATCCTAGCAATCCCAGGGCGGCTCCTGTGGCCGTGTCCTTGGCGACGGTGGATTTAAGCCGAACCCGGCCCATGGGACGATGTTGACGGTAAATTGATTTCCAATTTACTCACTCTCGCTCGCTCTCTCTCTCGGAACCATCCCTTGTGGATGTGGATTGGTACGTGCCTTTTTGGAAGTTGTCATCTAAGCCTTACGGCGAAGGCCACCGTTGATAGGGCTTTTTTGCTATCGAATGTGATTAAACTGGCGACGATAAGGGAAACAGATTGTGTGATTTAACAAATAGTTATTACCGTAACGCTAATACTAGAGCTTATCCAACCATTCACTGAACTGGTGCCGTTAATAAAGTCCTTGTAAATATTGATGCCTTTTCGTTGTTGTATTGTAACGGAAAATTTTGTTAACACGACGGGTTTTGTTGGGTTTTCTTACATTTGGCAAACCAACAGCACAGAAACGAACGACGAAAATGAAACATTTCACTTTAGTCATTTACAACTAAACATTATGTAAGATATGTAAATGGCGTCTTTAAAAATGACGATGATGAAATGACGAAAACTTGCGCCGGAACGATGATCAGGTTTCAAAACTTTATGCCCTTTGATAAATTTTAACATTCTCAATACGAAACAGGCATTTGAACGAGAACATCAAAGTGGACAAGCGAACGTCGTACCCAACTTTGTGTCTTTCATTTCCAAAACACCAAAAAGCTAGAAGAGACAGGCCAACATTACACATGTGTCGGTTGTCAATGTTGCATGTTTCAATCACCAAATCAGTAACATCAATCGGAGACCTTCATCGATCACTCTCTGATGCATCACAACAAATGTTTTACTACCACAGCGACAGACCTTTATCAGACCGTTCGAAGGAAGGTTTTCAGTTGAAAACTTACTATACAAGTAGATAAAGTAAGTGCAGCAAGCTCTGGCACAAGGACTTATGGAGCTGCGTAACGCAATACTTTCTATACTGTGGCTTAGCGAAAAGTTTTGCAGGACTTAAAGGAACTCGTTTTGGAAACTCACTTTAAAACTAAAATCCAAAACCTTCGGAGCGATGCCTGTAAGCCGGCCATTTTTTTGGGTCGCTTTTCCGATTTCCCGGCACCCGAAGGAAAACCAAGGTTGACAACCGGGGAGCGGCTGGGAGGGACCAGTTCCATTTGGAAAATTCAGTCATCCTTTTATGGCGAGGACGAGGGCACCCGGAAGTGGGAGCTGATTTGAATCATTCAACCAAAGTATAATTGAAGAGCCTCTTCTCCTGGTCTCTGGCCTCGGCCGAGAGGTCGCAGATCGCGCGACCAAAGGACCACGCGTCTCAAGGACCCTCGTCAAAGGTGGAGCGGAAAAAAGCGCCGCCGGGCCCCCCTCTCGAGTTCTGTCTTCATTCTGTGCGGCCGACAACTGAAGAAGGCCCCGGCTTGAAGTCTTCAGAAATGGTACTGCGAAGAACGAAGAACTCATCCACCATCTCCACCACGAGGAGATAAGAAAGATTCGATTCGAGAGACGAGTCCGCCTCCGCGCAGGATGGGTCAAGGAGTGGATCCGGTCGAGTAGAGCTTCTGTTTGGGTCGCCTCCCGCTCGCCGTCTCGGGTTCCTTATTATTTATTTACCCAGGAATTAAGGCCCCGAAGGGTCCGGGA
Organism: Anopheles bellator; assembly: GCF_943735745.2. Taxonomy (NCBI): domain Eukaryota; kingdom Metazoa; phylum Arthropoda; class Insecta; order Diptera; family Culicidae; genus Anopheles; species Anopheles bellator. The sequence continues at coordinate 23,341,121 of NC_071285.1, read as the reverse complement.
GCAAAACGAAAGTCTTCTTCGCTGGCGGCGGCGGCGGCGGCGGAGCGTCCTTTCTCTACCCCGTTCTCTCTGTTGCTAGGTAATAAAAACACCTTACCAACCGCCCTTACCGGTGGCTGTTGGCCATTTTTTCCCCGTTTCTCGGTGTGCGTGTTTTTTTGTTCGTTTTATTTTCGCTAAGGTTCCCTTCGCACCCCCTGCGGCTGCTGTGCTCTTGCCAGCAACAATGGTGCTCTGCTTACCTCGTCGCCGGAGACTTTCTCGACGAGACCCTCTCGGGCCATCGTTAGTCGCCTCTTTAAGATCTTATCGCCCTTCCGAGCGCAAGGAGCAACGGCGACAAGACGGATGGAAACTAGACAACAGAGAGTGAGAGAGAGCGAGATAGAGAGAGAGAGAGACTGTGACAGCAAACAGAATTCCGTGCGCACATCTGACTGGCAGCAGCATTTATGTATGACGCTCAACCGAAGAAGTCCCCGCTAGGGATTTGAAGATATTGAAACGTACACAAAAACCCGCGCCCTAGCAACCTAATCTGCCGTGTGCTGAGGACCGAAGAAGAGGCAACGCGGAACACCAAGAAGACGAGCAGTTCGCTAACGGCAGAGTGAATAAGGATCTGTAATAATAACAGAAGCAAAAGGAACAGCGCGCGTAACCCCCGGGGGCCGCGGCCAAGCCAGCAAAGGGCGAAATTAGTGTTGCATTATTTATTTTTCCTTCCCAATTTCCCAACCGTTATCTGGCCGTCGCCGCCGTCATCGCCGTCATCCTTCGTGTGAATTCGTCCTTCATTAGGAGTGAGAAAAGAAAGAGGACGAAATACAAGAAAACAAGTTCGAAGCGAGACAAAAAACGAAGGCCAATGGACGCGAAAGATGCGAATATTACAAGACGAAACAAGATAATAAACTAGCAGACAAAAAAACAAACACACGCACGATACGATTGATAGCTTATCGAAGACTTTGTTTACAGGCACAAAAAAAACCCGGGCACCCGGAAGATCTGCCAAGCTCAAGATATGGTCAAGAATTCATTCTTCTGTTTCGAGCGGCGAATGATTTGCCGAATTTTTTCTGCTTGCTCCCCATTCAGGCGCGTGTTGCCGTGTGCGGCATATCCTTATTTGAGTTGATTAATGTTTGTGGTGTTGACTCGATTTGATCCGATTATGAGTGATCATTTATCTCTTTTTCATTATGGGTGTTTCTTGCTGTTTTATTTGATTTCGGATGCTCTGACGCTCATTCTCATTCATCACATTTATCTCCTTTTTTTCTTTTATGCTCTTTCCTTCAGTGGGTGTGTTTGGTACGTCATTTCATTAATTTATTTATGATTTCTCTTCGTGATGATTTTTGTCTTAGTTTTACTGAACTTTTGTAACATTTTTCTTTATCCCGATGCTTGTTGGCTTATTTGTTTATTTATTAATTACAAAAACACAGTCAACGGCCAACGTAGCCTGATTGAAAACGTCAAGAACTAACTGGCAACAAATAGCACAACTAATCAGTTAACAGTTACCATGAAGGCATGAAAGACAAAAACTATCACGACACTTAGCAAGAAACACATTAAAGTCAAGAAGTGATGAAAATTGGTTATAGGTTATTGTACAAAAAACCTTTTAAACGTGCTAACTGTTTGATTGGAAAACTATTACGCTCGCTTTCCAATCTAATATAATCCATCAAATAAAGCTATTAAAGTCAGGTACCAAGGGTGAACGCGTTCCGCGGAGTAATCATTTTCCGATTTAATTTTCCAATTTCTTTCCTTCAATTTCCCATCGTCGTCGTCGTCGTCACCAATTCGAGGTGATTCTTGTTGCGTGGTATCGCGGAACGCACCCACGACGAGGACGACGAGGACGACGACGGTGTTAACACCACAAACAACCCCCCACAAGGCGCAATAACGATAAACATTACGGCCAAAGTGGATGTATGAAATCAATTCGAAACCATTTTAGATTGTTGATGATAGGGAGCTAATGGCGTTTTTTTTATGTTGCCGCCGATGTTGCCGCTCTCCGGCGGCGCAGAGGCGGCCGGAGCATACGCTCGCCGCGGTTCGCCAAAAAGGGCTCCGGGGCTGGAATCGACACCACGATTCGCCACGCGGCACCCGGGGCTGAGATGTGTCTAATTTTCGTGACTAATGTCCGTAAAATATTCCAATAATCCCGTCCCGAGTGGCGGCTACGTCTGGAGAGGAAATCTATTACTTTCTGGGATCGAGAAGGTGACATTCAGAACGCCATGAAGTCATTACGCTCTTTCATAACCTCCAATCGAGTACCGACGTGACGAGAAAGTTAATTTTCTTTCCATACAATTTCATCATGGGGATTAATAGTCCAATATACCATAATCTTATTAGTAGAACGGATGCGAAATTACCTATCTGGCATTTATTTCATCGAAATTGTCACCTTTCCCATTGTATTGTCCTGTGGTGATAAGATGTTGAAAGAGAGAACTATTGTTTCTTGTTAAACTGCTTCAGAAATATTTTCCAGAAAAAAAGAGACATTGACCTTGTCGCCAGCATCTGGAGATCGTTCGTCAGCTTTTTCAAGAAACAGTTAAGATAATATATAACTTCGGGTTGCTATTCTGAGGGCCAAAGTGTCTTCGGCCCGTATAGAAATTGATAAATTTGGATGTTTGTCTTGCATTTGCGTTTTTGATAACCTAAACTCTTCCTAAAGAACATCCACGTATTACTGTTGCGTGATGGTTCTATATTTTCCAACGTATTTCCACATTAGACAATATTTCCAGCACCCTTAAAAACTTTCTTAATTTCATTCATGACCCTTCCAGAGTCTATTTGTAGTCTAAAGTGCTTTTAATTCAACAAAACAGTAGATTTTCTCAAACATAAGGAAGCAAAATATATTTCGGTCAACAAAAATTCAAACAAAACCAATATTTCTGTTTTTTTGGAATTATGTTACACATAAAATATGTAAGCCATGCACATTTAGACTTACTACACGTTTTATCCAAGGCCACACATTAGTCGACAGTTCAAACCTTATTTTCATGCTCCTTGAGGTACTGCGTGACTATTTGTGGTTTGTGGATTGGTGCATTCTACTGTTGTAGCGTAAAATCTTAACCAATAGGACATTTTTCTTCAAGAATGTGGTTTTCTTACATCAACTCCATCAGGAAAGGTCACGAACTTGCCAAAAATGCATCCCTAGGCCGTAATGCTGGAAGAAATTGCTTCCCAAAGTTGATTTAGCACACTTATAGGAGGCAAGTTCAACTCTTCATAACTGGAGTTGAGTCTTACTTAAAGTTCAAGTCTTGCAGTCTTGAAAGAGCATCCAGAATAAACGGGGATTTAAAGTGAGTGAGGTTAATTTAACCATGTACATGGTAAAATGCGATTCTTTGTTTCAAACTGACCTTAGGTGCAGTTCTTGTTACTTTTGTCGCGCAAACTCGTATTTATAATCATTTGAAGTTTTTGATCGATTAGTTTACAATATTGTTTAGCTATCTATGCTTCTATCTAACTATTCACACTTGAAACGACCCTTTTTGTCAATTGTCTAAATGTCAATAATTCATCATAGTTTTCATGTTTCATTTAACATCCAAGGAAGATGTAGCCGAATGTTTACATAATATTCAAACTTGGTTGATGGACTTGGTTTCGCTGGTCTTTTGCGCTTTTGGTTATCCTAATTCTTGCAGTCCAATTGCGTTGTGTTCATTGATTGATCTTCCTGATCGAAGGCTAGTCTAGACTCAAAAAGTCTAAACTCTCCAGACGTGTTCAGACTTTCTAACGAAAGAACATCGATCGATGACTCAACTTTGACAATTTCTTGACAATAAAAATAGCAATTAAACTGGAGTGTAGTGTGACCGTTTACTCTATAACAGGCGGACCTCCTACAATAGGCAATTCTTCGTTGAACCCCTAGTTGGCGTTTCAAAGACTTTTGTGGAATTAAAATCGGAGCCTTCTCCTGTCATTGAAATAAGGCTTCACTTGCCTTCAAAATTTGCGTTGGCTGCGTGTGTGTTTGTGTGCATCCGATCGGCGGAAAGTGCATTCCACCCGCCACGGCGGCCCGCAGTGCAGCACCCAAAGATTCCGGCCACTGCTCTCCTGTTACCAGCCCGAAGGCCCGACGCCGCCGCCACCGCCGCCGACGCCCGTTAATCATCATCGCCGACGCCGACGGCGGCGGCAATCGTTTCCGATTTATTTATTTAAATTGTTGTCCTTCTGCTGCACCTCACCTCACCGATCCCTCCCGACGCTCCTACGCTTTAATAATGTCAATATACTCGCGAACACACGGGCGGGCGACCGACCGAACGAAACTCAATCGCGAGGTTCGAGATTTCGTCGAGTCCGCGCTCCCCTCCAACCCCGACACCTGCCACCCCGCGCCGGGAATCGATCCGCGGCTCGCGGCAATCAACAAAAAACTTCTTCCCAACAACAACAACAACAACACCCTGGCCGGGTTCATGGGCCCGGTGAGGGAGGGGTTGGGGGGTTCGTGTGGGTGGTCGGGTGGCGGGAGAGAAATATATTTTCGCTCGAAAAACCCCAACCCGCGCGGTGTGGGGGAAGTTGCAGAGGGGCGCTCGAGCGCGCGCGCGCGCAAGGAATGAGGTTTTCGGGTTTGTGCTCTGCGGTCGGTCGGCGGTGGGTGGGTGGGTGCGGGTGGGTAGCAGTGGCCGGGGAGCATTATTGAAGAAACGTTGAATGAACGACGAGCATCGGGTGGCGGTTGCGACGGCCACGGCGGGTGAGATTGTCGAGGAGCGACAACGACTAAAATACGCGGAAAGCCCCCACCCCAAAGGCAGGAGGTGGGTTGGATGGGTGGCGGGGTCCGAGGGGGGTGTAAGCACGAGATCTAGAATGATTGGTTTGCCATGTGGGTGTGCGGTGCGGGGTGGGATGGGTGGTGAGGCGGCCCCCCGGTATGTCGTTGGCGGTCGACTGAGTCGGGGGGGGTCTGGTCTGTGTCATGAGGTGGTGGGGTGTGACGAGTGGGTGGGTGGAAGGGGGAACCGTGGTGCTGGCAGCTGGGCAAAGAGCCGAGGACGCAGGTAGAGGTGGTGAGCCCAGCGGCAGGGTGCGAAACGAAGCGAAGAAGACCCTGCCCCGCCGCCCCGGCAGCCAACCCCTTCACGCTTGACATAAACCCTCGTGCGCGCCCACACAGGAGGGAACGGGAGGCCCCGAGCGAGAGCGAGGGAGAGCGAGTGAGAGAGAAAAAAGAGAGGTTTCTTTTCATAAATAGCCGCCGAACGGAGGATTTTCATTGGTCGAGAGCCACGCCGCCGCCTGCTGCTGCTGCTGCCGGTTGCTGCGTTGTAATAGGGGTTGCCATAGGGGTGACTCCACGTGGAGTCGAACCGAACCCGAGTCTCGCTCTCTCTCTCGCTCACACACAGTCGCCGTCTCTGTTTACACGCAACACTCGAGCGGCCGAGTCGTCGTCGCCGCCGCCGTTCGTTCCGAAACTCATTTCAGAGTGTGGTGTGGTGCGCCCTTGTCACGGAGGGATGGCTGCGGAGCCGGGAAGGAGGGGTCCTCTCCTTTCCCGCCACCCGGCAGCCCATTAGACACACTCGCCTACTTCGATCCGACCCCGGCGCGCCGGACGGGCTCACGGGACGGTCGGACGGAACGTTTTCATTTGTTCGCCGTCGCCTGCTGCGTGTTGTTGGACGAAGAGGGGGTTGGGATGGTTGGTAGGGTCGGCACTACCTGCCCTGCCCTACCCTGGGTTCTTCTTCTTCGTCGCCGACGGCGGCTGACAGGAGCGCCCAGCAGGCAGCGCTGAAGATGGGAAAAAAGCGAAACAACCCAAACAGTTGTTCCCTCTCGTCCGTCCCCGCCTCTTATTCCTCCTCCTCCTGCTCCTCTTCTCTTTCTCCTCTTCTCCTTCTTCTTCTGCTTCTTCTTCTGTTGCTGCTGCCGCTGCTTCTGCTGCTTCGTGTTCTGTTAGGGGCCAACCTCAACACATCACTCGACGACCACCACCGGATGGTTACCCACCACCACTACCCTCCCTCCCCAGGAGGTCTGCGCACCGCACCCAACCCCCTACCGACCGACACATACACACTTGAGGGCCAGAGTTTATCCTATTTTCTGTGCGCGTTTGGCCGGCTGGAGTGCCTCGCCTTCCGTGCCCTCTTCTTCTTCTCCGACGCTCCTTTTCTGATAAACCACTTCATCTAACGATTTCCGTACCCGTGCCCCATCTCGCTCACTCACACCGCTCTCTCGCTCACTCTCGCACTTCTCACGCGCCAGCAGCGCCCGGAAGCGAGGCGAGTGAGTGAGTGAGCCGCGCGGTTTTGCGAGTCCTATTGCGTGTGCATGTGTGCGTGGTGCATCGCGGTGCACTTCTTCTTCCGCCTCTTCGGCTTCATTCGCCCGCGAAGATGACACAAACCTCTCAGGATTATTTCTTCGCCTACTTCTTCGCCCGTTTCTCTTGGTGGCGTCCTGGAACGGGGATGCCTGGCCCGGAAGGACACTCCGGGCTCCTTTTGCGCTGCGTCTCCTTTGTCCGACTCGCCTTGGCGTGCCATTTGTGTGCCTGCCGCTGTGTCCTGAAGCGCGCCCAAGTTTGCCTTACTTTTGTCTGGAGATTCTTCCACGAAGCGCCTCCTTTTTGGGGCGCAGAGGTGGTGCACCTTCGTCCTTTTCGTGCTGTGCCGGTGAACCCAGATAATTTGGCCTCCGCTGGCGGGATCACTTTCCGCGGACGCGGGCATTTCTATTTCGATGTGCCGTCTGCTTCCAGGGCTCCAGGTTTTGGATTCTATTTCACTGGTCGTTGAGCCAGTTGCACTTTCTACGCCCATGTCCTGCGAGCGTCCTTTTTTGACTTCTTTCGCCCCCGGGTTCACCTGTTGTTCGATTTTGCCCTGTACGTGGATTGCCTTTCTAGAAATGGGCTTCCATTAGTAACGGACCGCAATGGTACTGTTGACTGTAGAAAACCACAAAGAATTCATGAAGTATTGCCAAAGATACGCAAAATGAACAGTGGCAGATGTGGCCTAATCTTGCTGTTCCCTTAGAGGTCTGATAGAAGCCTTCCAGGATTGCACAATCGAGGGTTGTAGGTGGTGTAGTTCAGTACTGCATTGTTATCACATCTCATCGATTGAGTTGGACTCTGTCCTTCACATGACCTGTTATTTTGGACGTCGACATGACATGCCTAGGTCACCGGAACCTGGCGAGACATATATGCTACCAGTCTGGGTTCAAAACAGGTTCCCTAGCTTCGACTGTTTTGACATCAGCTGTGAGCGACATATGTAGTTTCACCATAGCAATGAATCTTCTCCGTAATGTTGTTGATGTTGCTAACCTTTGACTCTAGATAGGTGATCCTAGATCCTAGCTAGTCCCGGATGGTCTACTCCGGCGATGTTCTGAAAGAGACAAGCTAGATGGTCCTCTTTGGCGCAATTAAAGGTTTCCTGACAGATCAGCTGACCCATCTTCGCGTGGCTCGTGACGTATTCTTCAGTATTATTCAGTATTATTCAGAAACAATACTCGAAACTTTTGGAAAGTTATTGGCAAAGTCTAAAGTTTAGAAGCACATTAACTAGCTTTCAGTTAATATTTTTTACAGATGCACACGCTTTTACGAGTCCGTTAACTCCGATGAGTGATTAAATAAAAACGTCTAAAAACAAGGCTTAAATAAATTATAATTTTATTTAGAACGTTCTGACTTCCATAAAACAAAAACATTCAAAAGTAATGCAACCTTCAATTTATTACATAAAAAAGTGATGGACCAATAATGGAAATGATCGATCATAAGCGGAAGCATTCCCATTTCATGGCCGTCGCCCGTGCCCGGTATGGAACTGGCCCATTCCTTTGCCAAACTATTCTCCAAGACGTTTTTCATGGCGTTCCCTACTCCTTCGGTTGCTCCTTCGAAGGTAAATGGAAGATGCACATTCGTCATGCGAAGCGGAAGGGCCATTCTTCGGTCGTCGGTTCCATCCAACCGCTCGCGGCGCCGCAAGTGAGAATGTGAAATACTCGCCGTCGTCGCCGTCGGGCTTCTTGGCACAGAAATTCAGTCCCAAGGTGCACTTCTTCTGTCCTCAGTCCTCAGCCCCGCCTCAGTACAGACCAAGGGAGATGCGGACGGTTGCAGCATCCTTGCGCGCTTCGGAAGCGTTTACGGGATCGAGAAATGGAGCCGAGAAGCAGTCACCATTCGTTTCCTTTTTTTTGCGCTTCGTTTCTTCGGTCCATTCCCGTGCCCCTGGCGAAACGCTCTTGCCAACGGTGTGTTCTTCTCACGCTTCTTCCGCTCACCCGGCCCGGTTGTCCTGCCCGTCAGAACTGGGAACTGTCAGGACCACCGTCCTAGCATAATTTAAAAAATGAAAAAAACTCGAAAAAAACATGAAAAAGAGAGGAACCAAAATGCAAAAAAACGATGCCTTTACTATTATTCCGATGATCATTCGCCGCGTGTCGACGCCCTTGACAGCGTTTTATGTCCTTTTTTTCCTTTTGCTTTCCCATTTTGTCTGCCCTCTTGCTGTGTCCAGCGTTCGGCTTGTTTGCTTCTTTTTCTCTCTCTCTCTCTCTCACTGTCGTTCTTTCTTTCGTGTTGGTACCAGCTTGGCGATTGGTATGTTTTACTTTTTGCTCAGATGGTCAACCTTTATTTCATTTTTCATACGGCCGGTTGGTTCGTTCCGTTTCGTTTCGTGCCGTGGCATCGATTTTACAGTCTACCGAGTGGCTAACTTTGCCCGTACCGTGTTTTGGAGTTTGTAAGCACTTCATAGAATGTCCTGCAGATTTAGTTAGCGGTTAGTTTTGGGGTCTTGCTAGTAAGTCTTTGTTAAAGGTTTTCTTTTTGTTTGTAATTTGTTCCATTTTAACCTTTCACAATTGTTTCCCTCTCCTTCTATACTGTGTTGTTTCTCTTTTTCTCTTCTAGGAATTGTTAGTTTTATTAACATGTCCCCGTTAGTATGATTTTGTTTAAGTTCTACTTTCTTTCTTTCTACTAGTTTATTTAATAATATTTTTCAAAAAATATTGAAAGTTTTTCACCAAAACCGACTCATGACTCTTACGGGTACACAAAAAAATGATTCTGTTTTACTGTTCTCTCGCTGGAAGCCAGAATTCAGCTGGTCGAAGGACCCCATGCTGTGAAGAGGCGGTGGCATGAGCCATGGGCGGAAAATGAAATAAAAAACGTCTTAAAAAAGTACGTGTGTCCCCGGACGCTGATCCTTACCTTCATCCCACGTGCATCCGTCGTGTCGGTAAGAGAGTCGCACACGTTGCCGCCCCGTGCGTGCTCCGCTGGAGTCGCTGTTTCTTGTTGGTGCTGCATTTCTGATTACGTTGGTGTTCTGTCCTGTCCTCCTGTGCGATCTGTAGCTCCTCTCTTTTTTATGTCGATTTTCGATTTTATCCTCCCTGGAGGAGAACGCCAGGCTGGAGGGGATCGCATGGTGTCGGCAACAAGCACGAGCGGCTGCTCTCGCGGCGGACTGGAGATTTCCGATAAAAATGTGCAATATTGAGCAGAAGGCGGGAAGGCGGAAGGCAGGAAATGGCCACGGAAATGGGGGATTTGCTCAGCGGAGGAAAAAATCGTGTTCGAATTCGCCGGTGGAAATGAAGGAACGGAAGAGGCGAACAAAAAGAGCCGCATCCCAAATAAACTGGGGACGTGAACGAACCAAGATGCCGAACACACAGTGGGGAACGGTTGTAAGCAACACCACCAAGCGCATCGCAACGTCCAATCGAATCAAGTGTTAACATGCTGTTTCTAGATTTTATGAAATTAATTTAAAAAGTAAAAAGGGCCTGGAAAATAGATAAGAAATGGAATCTGCCTAACAAATCGAAAATGGATTAAAAAGACATCAAACAATGTAATAAATAACAAGTAAACATAACAGATTGCAATTCAAACCCTCAATATGGCCAATGTTGATCAAATAGGCAAGAAAAGAACGCAAAGAAACTGAAAGAGTTGATCTCTAGTATTAGAAATGAGTAGAAGACGGGTCTAGATATAACTGATAATAGTTCAAAGAAGAAAAGCCCCGATTGACTGGAACTAATAAAAAAATTGAATCAGTAGCAAAGCCTCTAAACAAATCGACCCTGATTGAAAACGAAAGGTAACATTAAAATAATAAATAAAAATTAATGTTGATAAAACCATTAAGTAAAACTCAAATTGAAACCAGAAAGGTTTCAACAATTAAATAAAATTCGCCAAATATTTTAATCCAATCAATTGCATTGTGACAATGAACGAGAAGACCATTAGTTGGTGGCAATCATCGGATGGACATGGTCGAAATCTGAAAAACCGTAATCAACAATTGCCAAAGACGGTTCAATTACGTTCGCGAAAATGTTGTGAGGGAACCAACAAAACATGCGCCTCACTGTAGGCAGCTCGGAAGGGGAGTGTCATAAAAATTGGCACCAAATGTAGCTGGTGGATATGACATCGCATCTAGCAAACAAAAAAAGGCAACGAAGATCCTGCTGCTGCCAAAACGCAGGGATTAAGTCTTCGGCACCAGCCGGCTCGTGGAGCCGAGGGAATTTCGAAATCACCTCCGAATAATTTGCCCCAGCGCTTCACCACGATCCACTTAACGGTGCCCATTTTGCCGGTCTTCACGGCCATCGATTTCTGGCGGGGCCCCGCCCTGGACTTCCGACTTTGCCTCACGCTCGGCAAACGGAAGCGAATTGAGTGGTGTTTTGAAGCGCCGTGCCTGTGGCCAGGACGATTGAAAAGGACGACGACGACGATGATGGCTTGGAACGAACGCCGCACCGTGACAGGGCGAACCACTCTCCGGCCATTGAGAGCAAACCGATAAAAGGACAGATTTCTACAGGCCCCGAGATCCTTCCAAGCCGGGTGGAGCCGGTATGGCACCGTCCTAGAGGGTGGCAGCCCGAACTGTCGCTGTTTCGAATGCAGGGCACGTGATGCGAGCTTATGGTCGCTCGCGACAGTCGCTGACCTTGTTTATGGTGCTCCTTTGCACCAGCGATCAGGCGGTGGACGACCCGGAATGGGGGCCACGGCCGAAGGACTCACGTCGAATTCGCGTCCTGTACATTTCCGATGGTGGAGTTCTCGTGTTGATCTTCGGAATGGAAATTGATCCCCTCGAAAGAAGATGTTGAATCGTGTCTGTTACAAAAGAAAGTGCACAACGGGGCCGAGTGTACTTTGGTAACTTTGGCAAACAAAACCAGCATCTGCGAAGGTTGGATACTATTAACACTTTTTGCAACCATTATCGTGATTTTATTCACCTTCATCTTGGTATTTTGGAATCAGTCGCAAAACAATAATTGCTTCTAACAACATTTTCGTACAAGTAATACAAATGTACACGATCATATTTATGTGGGCAAAAATATTGATGTTAGCACCGCATTTTCAATTATTATTTTCAATTTCAAATTATTATTTTCAGGCACCGTTGAGTGATTTCCGTATTTGCTGATAACATTGCTTGCTCAACAAATGAACCTTTCTTACGAGTCTCATGGCGAATTTTTGCATCTGAATTTGAAAATATTCATCAAGATAACCTAGTTTCTTGCTGACATTTTCTAAGCTACTCAAGTTAAGACTGCACCTGTAGTTGCGCATGACTCGCCGTGAAAGGCGATACAAATGACACGTTCATAAAAGTATTTTTCGAATTCCTTTGGCATATGTTACGGGCGAAGTTCGACAAAGATTCATCCCGAACCCCCAACCGCAGCGGACTTCGACCCAAACGGGCTTATTGAACGGGTTCCGTGGTCATTTCCCGTTTATTTTTTCCATCGTCGAAATCAACGACACGACGTAGAAAAAAAACGGACTTCCAACCAAGCCCAACGGTTCGCAAAAGCGCCCCCGGGTTCGACGGGGCAATAATCGTAAAAACATAACGAAACGAAGCAATGCGCTGTGATGTTATATTGCCAGAGTTCGGGTTTCGGAGATGGCCGCCAGTGATGGTCGGAATAAAAATCCCACCGATTAGCATAATTATTAACATTCGACGTCTGCCGCCGGCCCCATCATGGCCGCCCGGAGTCCTTCCCGCTCCCCGTACGCCGTTTACGATGTGGCGCAACCTTCGACGGACCCCGACGGAACGTTTTTTTTTCATTCCTCATGTTTTTCGGCTGATTCCAAACTTCAACTCCCAGTTGATACGGAGACGGCTCATCGGCTCATCGGAAGCAACCTAAGCAAAGCAAAGCCGGGCCAGAAAAAAAGGTTCGCTCCAATAAATTATCAAATCCTTTTCGGCGGAGCAGACAAACGCCAGATGAACCGCCAACGGTCGCCTGGATCGGGCAGCTAGGGTCTGGGGCCGCTGGGCAGGAGCCAAGGCGGAATTCCCACGATAGTCGTGCTAGGAGATTGATGAAAATTGGGATGAAAAAGGGCTTAGATTGTAAATCTAGGCACATTATCAACCCTCTGAGTGATGGGTCTATGGGATGCGGGATGGCGGTTCGGTTCGGTTCGTGGCCAAATTTAATCGAACGAAGGCGTGCACGAGCATAGAAATCGTGCCAGATAAAAGCGATCATCATTTTATTGGAGAAACCCTCATGAAGACGGTGGAACCGAACCTAGCTAGTCGATGGTGTGCCATTTTTGTGCAATCGGAAAATAATGATACTAAATAGGTAATAAACAGAAAAGCGGATATGGGCACCTCGAAGACAAGTTTTTGCGCATAAACAAGCCGCAACAAGCAAAAACATTCCTTCACATGGTACCTTTAATGTCGTGTGGACTCGAAAATGTGGACCTGATGAAAGAAGTTATCGTACCTAAATCCAAACAGCTCATTGCTGAGGATTTCATCTCACAGCAGGACAATCCTCCAATCCACAAGGCTAAGATAGTAATGCAGTACAAAGAAAGCCAAGATATTCATGTTTTAGGCTATTCACTATTCATCACAAAGCTCAGATTTGTCCCCTATCGAAAGCATGTGGGCATTAGTGAAACATCAAGGTTACTTCTTTAATGTTAACTTGGTCCAAGTTTAAGCAATAAGAAACCGATACTCTGTCTCGAAGAATGAACATTTAGCGTCCCTTCTGGTGTACTACCGAAAGAGAAGCCCTACACTTTTCGAGACGGATTTGACGACGCTTACAGATGTGGCCAACAATTCCAAAAGTTGCGTAAGAATTTAGATGTGAAAAGTTTGGATGCTTTTGATTTTGAAGGTGAAGAATGTATTTTGAGCACCATAATACTCTATAGTGACTAACTGGGGCTAACATCCGTGACGATGGCTTTGTTTACCAGAGTTTTTGCTGGTTTCAAGACAAGACTTCAACTTTACGTCCAAGCAACGGATTTCCGGTACTTCTCACATCCAGTAAAATAGTGTCAATCCTTTTCGGGGAATCCTTTGAATGTTGGGCACTTTATATCCTCCAGCTCGGTCGATGACAGGCGTAGTGTCGAAGCGCAGAGTCCCCCCTCGGCTATCGGGGGTCCTTTTCGTGTTCGGATCAAAGATTCTTCTTGATCCCTTTGACTTTTGAAGAAGAATTTCCCAAACATTTTTTTTTGTCCCCCGTCCGTTTCGGTACGGATGGCCTGTAATAAGGTAACTTTTGCTCGCCCTTTTTTGGGGAGAACGCCTCTGGGACGACCTTTGCGGTGGGCCCGAGGGCAAGGAGCAGCTCATTAATAATTCATTAAATTTCTTACACCCCCCTACCGACCCCCCGTGGCCGGGTTTTCGGACAATCTTCGGACAAAGAAATGCGAACGCCACCGGAGCACTCACCGGAGGGAGGGAAAAAAAAGAATACCGAAACAACATCCCACGGCAAAAGTTATTCCACCCTAAGTCCTAGTCCTTCCACTCCAAAGTCACCCCACCGGACCGGATGGTGGCCATTTACTTACTCCTCGACGGATGCCTGCCCACCCGTACCAACCCCGTTCCAATCAGCCCGAAAGGGTTGTGGCGAACGGGAAGTTGGGAACGCTTCGGGACGGATCCGGTTTCGAGGACAAAAAGAGGAACTCTTCGCTTCCGCCAAAACCAAATCCGGCCAAGTTTTCAACCTCCCGTAGGTATTTCCCGTGCCGGGAAAAAAAAATGAAAGATAAAAGTGATAAAATCCCGTCCCCGCCGACTGCTTCCGTTTGTACCTCCACCGGTCTCTGGTGACCTTTTTCCCCCTGACGTCGGTTGCGCAGGGGTTTCAGATAACAAACTTCTTCTTACGGTTCTTCCCGGTTGCCCCCACCAATTTCGAGCTACTTCGGGAGCTGTGCGAAGTCGAGGGCTTCCGGTCCCCGGTCATCGCCCCCACGGCCGGGGTTCCGTTCTGTTTCGTTGCCATTTGACAACCGCCACCACCGGGCGTCTCCATTTGCGGATAATCTTTTGATTTGCGGCACCGCACAGTGGGAGCGCCGGTACCGGTATCCGAATAGTCACAAGCATTTTTAGTACATCATCCTACAGAAGTCCTAAATGATTTGTACAACAAACGAATTACGTTGAGCGTTGGAATGGAGAGAAAACGACGTGGAACGTCGTCGACGTCCTTGCTGAATGATCTTCAATGTCAAATGGCCTGGTCCATTCTGAACTTCCTGTACGGTTGCTACTCCGACTTCGACAAAGGTCCGCAGCTGGATACGATTCATAGTGACTTTAAGGCAGCATTTCACAGAGTTTCCTTACTTGATAATCCTGAACTCTCCTATGATGATCCTATTGACTTTAATATGTCCCTTAACCAATGCCGTAGTGTCGATTTGCTTTCATGCCTTCATAATAATCGTTTTTTTCATGTATCAGTTCCTACGAGGGTTACCTGTGTCAGTTTTTTATCAGTTGTTCTGCTATTAGTTCTAAGCTAGTCCTGTAACTTGTCAACTGGTCAATAATTAAATAAATAAAAAAAATCCTATTAAATTTATTATTCAAATAACCCTACTTAATGCGATCCTTATGTTGCGTTCAAAACACGCATTTTCAATAACAGAATGTAAAAACAAATATTTTTATATGGACATGGCTGAAACGTCTTGACTCTTGTCCTGAGGTCCCCGACGAGTGTCCCACTGTGCGGTTGGCATAAGTTAGCGTTAAGACATTACTTACTTCGCAAAGGCTCCCCGGGACGGTTCGGCCCTGGTCGGTCGCTCGCTCGGTCCGGGTTCCGTGCATAAATGTTCCCGTTTCCCACAAACCACACCGTTCCGGGTCTCCGCTTCCCGCTCTTCCTCACGACCAGGAATCTACCTTCCTCTGGGCTCGGCCGTAGGAAGAAAGCTCCTTGCAGAGGGCGAGCAGAAATCAGTGGACAAGATAACGTCGCCTCCTCGCGACCGGCGGGAAAACGCATCAATTTTCACGTCCACTTTCGTTTCGCTCTTCATCATTTCAAGCCGCGCCTCCCGCACGCCTCCCGTGGCCGCCCATGGGCCCGCGCTCGCGAAACTCGACACTTCGTAATCTCCGCCAACGGATAACTTTTTCTGCCGGGCCCCATCCCGGCCCAGGAGCCACTTCCGGGCAGTTTCCGCGGCCACAGACGGGGGCCGCGAAGGGTGGCTCGGTGGAGGAGAGGTGAAGAAGATTATAAATCAAGTTGAAACTTGGGTGTTGGGCGGGAGCAGCGTGGGGAGAGTTTTTCCCGCTGTCCGCGGCAACGGTTCGCCACTTTCACCCGCGCCACTTTGTTGTCCTGCCAACGCCTCCGCCCTTGTTGGGTACCGTCGCTTCCACCCGCGGTGCCAGTATTTCGACAAATTTTCCCCACCACACGCCGCACGCCGGAAGTCAAGTCGGTTACCGGCGTCCCCTTTGTGTGCGGGATTCAATTAAACTTGTTTTCCTTACTCATTTGCCAACGCCCTGCCACCCTGTCGCCGATCCGAAAGGGTTCCGAGGACCTCCCGGACACCTCGTTTTGCGCCGGGCCGGGTGAATTGACTTTTCGAACTTTCCTACACTTTTGTCGCTCCCGAAGCTGCTCATCTTTTTTCTCCCTTTTTTGTGTCTTGAGGAAATGATCAAAATTCATTCGCCCCATCCGCCGTTTGCGCCAGTTCTTGAACAAACACCGTCTTTTTGGAAGCAGCGAGGAACCAAGGAATATATTTGCGACTTACAACTACGAAGGGAGTTGGCGAAGGGAGCGAGGGCTGGAGCGGAAAATGGTCCCCAAACAAGCCAAGGGCAGCTGAGTGGCCGCATTTCGCGATGTTTCAAGTGGCCTCTCAGTTATCGATTCGTTGAAGAAGTGGTGACAAAAATGGTTTCGCTCATTACTTACTGACAAAAAACGTTCATTACTTACTGTGTTACTTTCTTAGTTATAGAAATTGTTTACCAAAGTTCACCAATTCAATCATTTCATGTACATTCAGGCGCTTTGTTGTAATATGTGTCAATAAACCTGAAAGGCAGCACATTTAAATATTTTACAAAATCCATTTCTCTAAAACTCACGTTGTGATAAATAAAATTGAAACATCCTGAAAATAATTTAGGAGTAATTTAAAACTCTCAAAAAGGGTATAACGTTTAGCACAAAAGATTTTACAAAATGCGAGGATAAAAAATTGTACTCTAGTAAATGAAAAATAAATCAAAAACATTATAACATGAGTAAATGATTTAAATGTAAATGTTTTAACCATACGTATTTAGAACATGCGGTTGGTTTTTTTTAAACTTGCGCCAATAATTATGTGTTATATTTTTTCTGTTGAATTTTGTTTCTCATGCAAAATGTCAATACATAAAAGCATTTAATACAGCAGCATAAACAACTTAAAAAGTCAACATGTAAAAGTAAATTTTGAACAGCTAAAGTGGTAACAAATGACATAAATTGCATTCCATGCGAACTGCTTGTGGCATTTGGAGGAAAAAAAAATGAAAAATAATTAGCGAAAAGTCTTAAGAGCAGTAAAACTTCTCAAAGCAAAACAAACAATGAAAAAACCACAAACAAAGCAAATGCCTTACAGCAATGGAAAATCAGTGAATGGAAATGGACTAAATGGATCAATCTCTCCATTTAGAAGCTAAATAAAACGATCGATCTAGTGAAACTATACATCAATGTTTATAACTTATAACAAGAAGACGGCGTACGCAGAATACTCCAACTTGGAGCGATCGACCAGCGCTGGTGCTGGCGGTCCTGGCCCTTGTCTCTGTTCCTTCGCGCGTTCCTGTCCAAAACACACCTCGTTGGGAGTTGAACGTCAACAAGGACGAACGTTGGAGCGGAGAGCAGGAGAGCGAGGGACTTGCCAACTTCGTTTCGGCGAAGAAGCCAAAACAACCGAACAAACAACCTTCTAACGCGCTGCCGGGAGGCGTTGATGCGGAAGGATGGACGGGCGCCCGAGGGGCTGCCGTTCCTGCTGCCACCGACAAAGATGGGGTGTTTCTTAATTAAATTTCATGTTTAACATTCTGATGATGTTAATTTAGCAGGAAATCCAACACGCGCCCACCGCGCTCTCGTTAGGGCCAAAAGTTCGACTTCTCCAAGCATCCGCCAATGCCAACGGCGACGGAAGGGACGGAACGATCGGAGAGCGAGTCGCGCTCCGTGTTGCCGCCGGTCCGACGATATCGAAGGACTCGGATTCGATCAGATTGTCCAATTGGTGTTCCGCAGCTACGCAGCTTCCGTGCGTTCGGTTTTAATGAGCAGCTACGGGAGCTGGAGGAGGGAACCGCATCCGAGGTGGTTTGGCGGATCCAGCCATCCCTGGCCTCTTGGCAGTTTCGACCGAGTTTGATCTCTTTTCCGGTGTGCTGTGGAGGGTGTGGTGATGCAATTTGCTTGTAATGGAAGAGATTGTGTCAAGTTGGACAACTTCCGGTTTCCGAAGGTCCGTTTCCGGTCGGGCCTCGCACTCGTTTCCAACAAGATACATAATAACGAATAAAATTGGATTGCCAAGGCTTAGGAGTTCGGCGCGGAGTTCGACAAAGGAAATTTAAATGGAGTAGACACCTCCGATTCTACGTTTAAATTTAGAAACCGTAAACTTCTAGGATGTTCAATATTGATATCTCTTTTACACGTTTTGTCTGCACAGCACTCTGAATTTATTAACTGCGATTAGTACATCATTCAATGAGTTTCTTATAACTTTCTATAAGGAGACTTCATAGGGAGACTGTGAGGAGCTTGAGCTCAAGCAGGTTTCGAAAATGGTTACACTCCTTCAAAACCTTATCTCCATTATTGCACACGTAATCAGGCATCATGCTTCGTCGTCATCCATTGATCAGTTTTGCTCGTTGGACTAGAAGCAGCTACTCTATGATCCTTCCGACAACCGTTAATGTCAAATCATAACAGCATCTTATCAGCATAACTATAAGTATTGCAAAATATCTGTAGCCTTAACAGTAAAACCTCACTCAAGGACCACAGTTGTTACAATCAAATTAAACAAGTCACTGTTGGGGGATTATTACATCGATCGAAGAGATAGATCTAACCTTGTTTTAAAATAGGCTGTTCTAAAAAGAAGGAAAAGTTGTTTTAAATAATAGATTTTTTATCATATTTTGAATGTTGACTGTTTGTTTGATTGTTAGTTGAAGTTGACCTCTTCAAATCCATTCCTGTTTGCAAATCTTTTTTAAAAAGCACGTTCCAACAACAACCCATCAATCGACACTTTTTCTATAACCTTTTCTTGACCTATTTAGACTTAGATCTTTGCAGTGAACCTTTGGAACCATTGGCGAACAAGTACATCAAGTAAGTTCATAGTTCAGTCCTACCTGCAGTCCTCCCGGGAGTCGAGTCGTAATCACTGCGAATCGTGGCCAATTTTAATGATTTACATCGACGTCGTGACTGGAAAGGCACACCTGGAAAGTTCTGTTTACTCCCCCGGTTTAGCAAATCGGAGATCTTCGTAATCGGAGATCGACGATCAGGCGTTGCTCAACCGGAAGCTGCTAACCCCACCCCCGAGGGGAGATCCCCAGCGAAAGAGCGTGGGGGCAGGGAGAACAGAAAAGGTTAAAACTAATGAACACTCTGACGTCTCCAACTACTTGGCGCGGGGGTCGTCGCAGCCTACGCCGCCCGTTGGCGTTACGCACAAGGTGGGCCTCGGCGGCGATTATATCTGATATTTGCCAAATGAATTCATAACACCCTCGACGTCTACGCCGCCCGCCGCCTGGCAGAGAGAGACCCCCATCGCCAACATCAACACTCCATTATTGGTCGGCGAGGCGACCATTTGAGCAATGACCGGCACGAATCGCACAGATCTTCCGACCATGATTACCCGACGACGACGACGACGACGATGTAGCTCCGCCATTCTGGGCGTCGGACTGGGCCGCAACACGCGAGTCAGAGGCAGGGTGCGCGCACACAGAAGTCGTTTTGATTGATTGATGATCAATTGGGTCTTAATTTATGCGAAGTCATATGCATAATACAACCATTATACATTCACCTCGACACGGTTGGCACGCCGTGGGGGGATAGCGCGGACCGGACTGTCCAGCCGTTCGTGATCAACCGCCAGTGGCCCGTGTCCTGCTGGTGCTGCTGCTGCCAGTCCCCAACCCTCCACAACCTTCGCGACGACGTCCATGTTCGTTAATTGTTTTAAAACGTTAAATCTCCGTCACCTCCACGGGCCCGGAGCTCACCGCTCGGACCAAGCTTCGACCGACCCGGACAACCCCCGAGGCCCCGGGCATCAGATCATCAGCGATCCGGCATCGGACCGAAAAGCAGGTTATCTGGCTGGGAGATCTTTAGCGCGCTGGAATTATTCATAAGACATCGGATCGTGGCCGGAGGCCGGAGGCGGTCCGCACTCACTCGGACTTGACGTTCCTCCAGCGGTACGCGCGGCCCATTCTCTAATAGATTTACATCTTTCATTAGGCAGGGAATCCCCGTCGCCCCGGCTCCCCGTCCGCTCGCTGCTCCGCGATGATCGGCGTTTTGTTGTTGTCTTTTTTTCTTCCTCTCGCTTCTACAGATTCCTTTTCTTCCTGCGGTCGTGGTCCCCGCGGACCCGCAACCGAACACAAAGATGGACAGGAAACGAGAGGGGTCCGTTCCGTCGGTGGCATTAGTCCCCGTGACCCTGTCTTTCGCCTCTCTCTCTCTCTATCTATCTCTATCTCGCTTTTATGATTTAGATTCCTCTGCATCGCCCGACCGACCAACACCCGGTTCCGGGCACGGACACGGATGGAGCTGCTTTTGCGCGGCGAGTCCACGGGTATTCCGATTTGCCGGCGGAATGGGTTTGGTATCTCAATTCGTTGATCAAAAGCTCATTATAAATTCATCAACGCTACGCCCGGCCAGGGGTCCGTCGGTGCGCTTCGCCTCTCGTCGTCGCCGGCGTCTTTGTCGTCGGCGTCTTCGCCTGGTGGACTCGTGTTCCGTGTCGTGACAGCCGCATAAGAGCTCCCGAAGAAAACCGTGGCAGGCAGGGAATGGGGTGGATAATGGCATGAAGAGCAACCCTTCAAGATGCCGTCGCGCCTTCCGCCCCACGCCGGTCGAGAAGGTTCCTAATCCGGAATCGTAAACAAACGAAATCTACTCGTAGATTTCCCCGTCGGCACGCTAGCGCCGCGTTCTCGCGCAGCCACTCCCGCCGCCGGCATTCCGATTCGAATCGATTTACGACGGGGCGGCCCCGGGCTCCACGCATCGGCTGAGAGGGTATCATGTTGCCGGGTTGGCGCTCCGCTGTGTCTTCGAACCGATCCGCCGGTCCCAGGGCCGGTTGGCGAAGGCGAATGGAATGGAGGCATAAATTTGTGTAGTTATTACTTAATCTCCCGGGGGCCATCGTTCGATACTTGCTCGGTGTGATCATTTGTTACGGGCTTTGCCGAGATCGGCCATTGGAAAGAGTTTACGCTGCTGCCGCCCCCGGAGGGTTGACCCGTGTCCATGGCCGGCGACAGGTGGGTGGGTGTGCGAGTGTGCCTTTAAGGGCGTGTGCGCGGGGGAACACAGCGAAGGGCCAGGTGAAAGCGGACGGAGTTAATACAATTTGTGTTTTCAGGATTAACACGCTCGGATGTGCAGCTAAAGTTCACATGATTACGAGTTAGAAAAGCCGGTCGATGGTTCGATTGATGAGCAAACGAACGTAAAATTAGCTGCGAAGAGAATCTTACTTAAGATAGAGTTTAGTTATTTACCAAAAAAAGTCCAAGTCCAAAAGCTGCTCAAACTGTAATTGTTTCCCAGTACATTTTAATTTAGTTAAACAGGATCACAAAATGGTTTGTGAAGAGTATTGCAAAAAACCACTCAAAATGTGATGTGCAACGTCGAATTATTCAATTATTAATTTGGTGCAACGGAAAATGTACTTTTAAACGTCGAATTGCTTCGATCATCGATAATCGACGAAACTTTGTTCCATTTTGACAGCGCCGTGCAGCCAGCATTCGTCCCGAACACGTTTATGATGTGCAGTTGAACTTCAAACGTCACAACGGCTACTGCATAGGTCCGCGGAACGCTCGTAGCATTAAGGGCGGGAAACGGCCTGGCACGACCTGAATCTCCCGATTGGCGGGTTTAAACATGGTTTTGTTTACCATCACGCGTCCTTCAGGAAAAGACGAAGAGAAAGTAAAAGTCGGTCCAAACAACAATTCGGCTAGCGGTGAGGAAAGCAAAAGTGCTACGAATCGAGACAGCAGACGCAATGTCGGATCCCCACGACGAACTGTGTCCACCGAATCCGGAAGACGATGAGCTAACGTTACCGCGCGCCAGCATCAACAAGATCATCAAAGAACTGGTAAGACCCGCGCGGCACACGCGCTACCCGTTTCGTTGGCGCCCAGCACAAACTCTAAGCCGTTCGCTTGCCGTAGGTACCTTCGATACGGGTTGCAAACGAAAGCAGGGAACTGATACTGAATTGCTGCACCGAGTTCATACACCTGATCAGTTCCGAGGCGAACGATGTGTGCAACCAGCGGAATAAGAAAACTATCAACGCAGAACACGTTCTCGAAGCGCTCGACCGGCTCGGTTTCAAAGACTACAAGCAGGAGGCGGAAGCGGTGCTGAACGATTGCAAACAGGTAGCGGCCAAACGACGGAGACAGAGCACGAGACTCGAAAACCTGGGCATCCCCGAAGAGGAGCTGTTGCGACAGCAGCAGGAACTGTTTGCCCGTGCGCGGGAAGAACAGGCGGCCGCAGAACAGCAGCAATGGTACACCGTGCAAACAGCGACTCTACAGAATGCGGAACTCTTTCAGAAGCAACTGTCGCAGGACGAAGACGATAGTGACGAATATTAAACGAAACAAAACTGTACGATTTCGGGTGTACGTTAGTGAAATAAGGGAAAGAAACAGAAAGAACAATTGGTTTGGTTCCGACATCTGTGTGTGGAAGTAGTGTTTATGTCCAGATTTAAATAGCCAACACATCAGTCTCGTGGCTGAGCTGCGTTTGTAGGTTGGAGAGTTTGTTCTTCAACACTTGCACACCCATCAACACGATGTTCTCCGGTTTCAGCGCTCCGGATGATTCGACGTTGAAGAAGAATTTGTTCGGTTTCAGTTCCCAATTGTATTCCGCCTCATCTGAAGTGGAAGAGCGCAATTGAACAAATGCAAAGTATACAAGTGGGCTTGGGAAACTTACATTTATCGTCATCCAGTTCGGTGTGCTCCGATTTTGGCCACTCGTCGGGTTTCGGGTAGAGCGTGTGCCGCATCGCATTATCCGGATCGTACTCGAAGCTTACGCCACATGTCGGATTCCATTTAGCGTGCTCCTTGCCGAACCCCTTTTTGGCGTACGCCTTCAGTTTCAACTCCTGTCCTTTGCGCAGCTTAATGATTAGGATTTCGTCCGTCCCTTCCCCGTACTCGTTGTCTTCATCGTCCCGATGCCTGGAGGTGACGGGTAGAACGCGCGGATCGCTAGATTTGAGATCGGCCGTCGTCACGTGCCGTGTGTGTTCCTCGTTACATTTCACGTCGAGCGTGAACTCGACACTGCACTCATTGCAGAAATCCAAGCACGTACAGTCGCGGCTGTACTGCATGCGATCGACCACCTCGTCCGAGATTAGTGGGATCAGCCCGACGCGATGGGCCAGAAATTCGTCGGCCAAAACCGTCGTATTCGACTCTAGCTGAACCCAGTCGATGGCAAGAGTCGGTGTTTCCGCGATGAACACTCGCCGCAGGCTGTTTGCGACACTGGAAAAGCAAAACGAGCGCACGGTCAACCCAACACACCAACGATGTGAACCGGAAATTTGGAGGACATAAACTTACCTCAGCTCGGTATCTTCAACGACAAACTTTACGTTCTCGTCCGTGAGCTCGGAAATGGCGACCGACGGTTGATTCGCGTACGGCATTTTGTTTCAAATTGGAGAAAAAGTTATAAATCCCTTCAAACTTCGCGATTCTGCGTCCGGCAAAGTTTCCAGCCGCGTCTGTTGTGAAAAGAGCAACAAATTCTGACGCACGAGTTGTTGGCTTGGCGATTTTGTTATTGTGCTACCTTTTTCACCGGACGGTGCAGTGTTTACGTTTGGAAAAGGCCGGTGGGAGAACGACGCGCGATGGTTTCCGTTGTTTCGCGCGGCTTTCGAGAAGATTTCTTAGGCTTTCTGGCCAATTTCGCTGCAATCGGTTCTCCGCTTTTTGAGGCGTATTGTCAGGAATGGCGAAAACAAAATTTCCAGTACATATTCTGGTACGTATCGTATCATCGGTAGTTGCCGCTCTTATGACCATTGTTTTCCTACGAACGATTGCTTATTGCTTTCAGTGGCCGCGGCACGGTGGTGGAACTGGTGGAATTTACCATAGAGGTTTTGCACATCGCAAAACAGGCGTTTTTTAGTTCGAAAAACCAACTGGAACGGATCGGTGCTTTCTTCACACTTTACACCGTGTACTGTAAACAACCGTCGTTTATGTTTTGTAAAATACGGCTCACGCTGCCGCAGTGGCGAGCGTTTCGGGAGTTTGTCGACAAACCGTTCAACGACCAACCGCTGCCGCAGATTTCGCTCATCCTGTGGAAACTGTTCCAATCGAATGCTTTCCATTTCGTACAAGAAGATGTCGAGCATGGGTTCGATTCGTTCATGGCGAAACGATCCACCACCGGCAGTTTTGACGATAAGGAACGCCACATGCTCCGATTGAATGCGAGCATGGAGAAGGAGCTCAGCGGATTGCATGCTCCGGATGGACTGTTGAAAGGCTTAGAAATACTGGAAATGGCGTATAACGAGATGAAGGAAAAATTGCAAGGTGAGTAACCACACCGCCCGATTTATTGTTTTCGGATTTCAAATTTTACACCCTTCCCTGCTGCTGGCCCCATTCATCCGGACAGTGGAAATAGCTTTTCCCAGAAAGCATACCTCTCGGTGAACAATCCTTGCTTATTTTTCAAGTCATCACCGATTTCAAGATAATTATCGCTGCTCGATGAAACAGGAATCCAGTCCAGCTGTGGCAGCTTGGCTCGGTTGGGATCACTGGAAAAGAAGTAATACTCAACGATGCTTTGGTGCGATGCTGGTCACATTGAAGAAACTATCTTACCCATGCATAGCAAAGCTGGCCCACATGGAGGTCATTCGAACAACGGTTTGATGCTCGGGATCGGTGGCGTTGAACATTGGAGCAAGGAAAGGGCCGGTCAGTAGGTAAATTAGATCGTCATGATGAACAGCGCCGTACGGTTCAGTTCCAGGATAGTAGACATGACTGTACCGGCCAACGTACGCAAACTTGTACTGATAGACCGTCGTATGTCTCGAAGCGAGGGCAACCAAGCGATGCATTCCGAATCCAATCACTCCATCAGCGAAGAGCTATGCGGAAGACAAATCAGATCTTTCCTTTTGCTTATCATTTCGTGGAAAGACTTACATAATTCAATCCCGTCAACGAGTTATTCAGGGTTAGCGGTTCTTTTCCCAGAAACTTTTCCCGCAACAGACGAGTCTTGACCCTGCTTTCGGTTGTATGTTGCTCGTAGAGAAACATTACCGGCGCTAGCGTTTCAAAATTGCGCTCCAATTCCTGCCGCAATGTCTCGTTGCGCAGAAAATCCACAGCCGGTCCGGCGAACTCGTCCTTGGTAATGCCGGCCATCAGTGGTACCTTCATAAAGTCCCCCTTTCGGAACGCTTCCGTCGGATTGCGGTCCAGAAAGCGCTCCTGGCCAAAGTCTGGTTCAATGATCGGCTTCCACAGCAGAATCGGGTTCCAGGACAGGACAAACATTTGCTCCAAAGTGTTGGAGAAATCCTCCGACGGTTTTTGTCGCAAGCATTCAAGCATTACCGGTATCGATTGGGTGTCGCAGTCGAGTAGATTGGCCTGCTTCTGAGCCAGTTCCAGTTGATGGTTTGGTACCTCCCACTGAGACGCCGGCGAACCGCTCATAATGATCGCTCGATGAAACAAGCCTTTCGACATAGGTGATATCAGGTGCAGCCCGGTGCTCATTGCACCGGCACTGTATCCCATGAGCGTCACCGAATCGGGACGACCGCCAAAGCTGGCAATATTGTCCCGTACCCATCGAAGCGCAATTGCTTGATCTTTAAGTCCCATGTTGCCAGGACATTCGGGGGTGCCGGTACTCATGAAACCGAGCGATCCCAGCCGATAGTTGATCGTCACGAACACGATCGGATGATCCATCATGGCGTGGGGTCCAGCGAAGGTATTCGATTGTCCCGAAAGCGAGTAAAAGCCTCCCGGATGCAGATACACAAGCACATCGCGCGGAATGATCCGTATCAGCTCCCCGGGAATCGTCTGCGTGTAGACGTTAATGCGTAGACAATCTTCCGAAACCTTGTACGTTTCGTTCATGAACGGCTGCGGACACATTGTGCCATCTTCCGTGGCATCATATGTTCCGTTCCATGGTTCCGTAATAGGCACTGGCGCTCCGAAGCGCAACTTTCCGGTGGGAGGCTTGGCGTAAGGAATTCCACGGAAGGCATAAAATTTCACTCCCAAACGTGACTCCAGTACTGAGCCTTCAATTGCTCCGAGATGAGTATGAACAATCACTGGAACCTGGGATGGTGTGCATGATATTTCTGATAATGCAAGTGCAACTAAAATCAAAATACTCGTTTTCATTTTATAAAACTACCACGGGTCACAGTGTCTGGAAATGAACTGATCTTCAGTCGCTTCAATTTTCGGTTTTTATATTACTCACCCGAATCACCCGAGTTAGTCGTTGTGCAATCGGCAAGCTCCCGTGGGGGGATTTTTGTTGTTTTAGAACTCCCTCAGTTAATTATTCACCATCAAACGGTAGCGGTGTGATGTTTGAATGTGGTGGCGCATTTTGCATAATTTGAGCGTAGTCTAGACCGTTGGATGCGTACAATTTAAATTGGTTTTTGCATGAATTGGCCATTTGTGATCTATTAATGAGCCGTTAGTTGCTGATAATGGAGGTTAGTGTGAAGTTTATCGAGTGTGGGGAAGATGATAAGAAATGATGTTTTGTTCCAATAGCGCAGGATGTATTCCGCTAGTGCCTATCCCTATGATGCTACTCACACTAAAAAAGGTTTTTGATTTTAGAAAAAAAATTAGCCATTTCCACTGTATTCTGTTAACAAATCTTCCATTAATACATATATTTTTCTTCAAACTTTTAACCGATTAATGCTTGAAAATTTTAATGTGCGTTGTCTGCGGTGTTTGCATACGTGGTATGTTTTTCACCGGGTCAATCCAGGGTTAACTCCGTCTGGCTGAAACTGTCAAATTTCAATTAAAGTTCTCATCAAAACAAATCACATCGGATTTGGGGTGTTTGCATTTTCGCACGGAACGTTTTAATAATGTCTGAAATAGTGTTTGATCCGCGTGCGTACTGCAAAATAATGCTGCACGCCGCCAAGTACCCACATTTGGCCGTCAACGGATTGTTGGTGGCAGAAACCGGAAAACTTGGCACGATAGTGGATGCAGTTCCCCTGTTTCATCAGTGCCTTCACGTGTCACCGATGGCCGAAGTGGCCCTGGTTCAGGTAAGAATCTCTGTTTTTTCGGTGTCTAAAAAATATTATTGCTACGCAATCCCTTCTTCGGTACTCTATTTTTAGGTAGAGGCAAAGGCCGCCAGAAGGGGTCGCCAGATTGTGGGCTACTACGTGGGTTCCGATAACTTTCTGGACAATCGCTTCGAGCGGGCACCGGGAATCCGGATTGCGGACAAAATAGCGGAAAACTGTGCCGATGCATGCGTGGCCGTGATTGACAACACGGCCGTGACGATCAACATGCAGTACCCGGCGTTGCGCATGTGGCAGCATCGGGATAACCGTTGGGTGAAGGCGAGATGTCTGGTGGACAATGAGCGCGTGACGCTCGATGCCGTTTCGCGATTGCTGCAGCGTGGCGCGGCCAAGGAGCTGAACGACTTCGACAACTATCTGGACAACACGCAAAACGATTGGGACAATGTGCATTTGAATGTCGATTTGAAGCAGATCCTAGCGATGTATTAGATGCCGCGCTAGATTTTTCGTCACCCCTATTTTACGTACCAAATACGAGGAAAATATATTAAATGGATCCAGTTTGAAGAGAACTAGTAAAATGGTGCCTGAATAGAATATTTATTTAAAATGTCACAAATGATCCTGCGAATGACCGGTCCGGTCACTGGTATCGCGCGTGGCAACCTTTGCAGAGATTTAATAATAAACCAAAGGATTTGAATCTTTAAAACTAGGTGTTTATGAACGCTCCCAATGGTGCAGCTTGTTGACAAATCTGTTCCATGAATAAGCATTCATAAACCGTTTTGAAGGCGAAACTCGTCACTGCAACCTACACACTGCACACGGAGCAGCACCGATGGCCGTTCTATTCAAATTTCTTTCTTCTTATCGATCGTGTTCTTTGCATTTTGCATATTTCTCGCGAAACCATCAGATGGCGAACCATCTTCTTCTGACGCAAGCGCAGGTGACAAAATACCGCAATCGACGCTAATGGAAAGCCTACGCAGCGATTTCGACATGCTGCTGGCCAACCCGGACGACGGCGCCATAGGCGGCAGGACGGAACCGGACGGCCCGCCAGAACGAAGCGAGGAGCCCTCTCAGGAAGGAGGAGGAGGCGAGGGGTCGCTAGAGAGTGACCCGCCGAAACAAGGTAAGATCGGTGTTAAGCGGTACAATCTACGCCGGAAAGCATACAAGACTGCGGTCGGGGCGAAGAAATTTCAAATCGCTGGCCAACCAACTGACGATGATCCGGAGGAACCGGATGCGTCGTCTGTCGGAGAGGCGACCGCATCGTATGAACGTATCTACAAAAATGACCGTGGCCGATCACGGTACGGTTTTTTAAAAAAGCACTCACTAAGGTGAGTAAGATCTTGACTTTCCGCGGCTAGTACGGATGCATCCTAAATTGTTTGTTTTTTAGTGAAAATGATAACCTGGACATCTAATGCGGAAGTTGCCGTTCGGACGGGGCGTCCAAATGTTTTTCGAATAAATCGACACTGCGTAATAAAGATCCTCAACTAGCTATCGCCGCATCTAAACTTAGTTATATTGGTTGTTTTAAATTAAAATCATTATTTTCTGTAAGATTCCGATCATAGTCCGTAATCGTCATTGGAGATCAACTTGGAGTCGCGCCCAACATAAATGGTTCGTCACGCCGTATTCGACCGATCGGCGTCAATAATGGTCGGTATTCTTCTCATTTTATAGCGTTTACCTTGTGCTCTTTCTTCCATTTTGGGAAGGTGGTCGATTGGCCGTGTTACTTCCAGCTTCGGTGCCGATCGGTTTAATCGATAAATTCTGCACTCTTTTTCCCGCGACCCGTTGGGAAGGTTTCACCGCGCAGAACAATGTGCCAACAAATTGACTCGTCAGCCGGGGTCGTGACGAACGCTTTAACACCCCGTCGGGTGTTTATGGTCTTTACGCGGCCCGCTGCATCGCCGAGCTGCGTACTATTAATCTTCGTTCAAGGATTGGCGTGCACGCAGAACACACGATCAACGAAAGTAGCTGGAAGCGGAGCATCGGCGGCTGAGAAGGATATGTCCACCTACGTGGCGTAGCTCTAATATATGGCCCCGAACCCGGTGCACGTTCCGAGAAATGGTTCCGTGCTCTACCAGCAGCGTCCAGGCGTTTGTGTTGCGGTGAGCGAAAGTGATGTCATGCACATCACCGGCTAGCAGGCCCCCCCAATGAGTTATATGCCCTGACCCGGGTTCCGCTAGGGCTATCAGCAAGGGAGCTATATCAGTCCGCGCAAACGAGAAAGGGGTGCGGATCTCCCGGAAGAGTGCACGGCACCCGGGGGCCATCTGGGCGACTTTCGTGTATCACCTGCGGCGATCGGCACCGGGCGTCAGGATTAGTGTCGCGTGCGGCCGTGTATCTCTAACGAGCGGGGCACGTTGAGCGTGCTCACGAATGAGTTATCGTAGTAGCCTATTGGCCTTTTTTAAGCCAACGATCCGAGCCATCCGAACGATGGCATGGATTTATTACGTCTGGCACCTTCTAAGGCGCGCATTACAGGATTAGAGCGATTGGGACGCGGACGCCATCCAGGAAGCCGTGTTTACGGTCGAACCAAGAAGGATTAATCAATTTTATGATCATGCCTTCCGCTCCTTTTTTGGGGGCCATCGTGTGTGTTTTGTTGCTGGCTGTTTTGTTTTTCGTACCACCTCGATCGTCCTCGATCCGCAATCGACACTTTGTTCCGCGAATCGTTTTCGGTGAAGTCTTCATTTGGTCGCGCTCCTCCATTCCGGCGAAATGATTCACGTGGTGTCATATTCTCGCCACCAAATGTGTCGGCGAGTGAGAGATCGCCGATCGTGCTCGAGTTCGATGAATGATTCGAGGTGACCACTGCCTCTTCCATGGCTAAGACTGGGGCGGAGCTGCCACCGCCAGGTGGTGGTGGCGTGTAATGGCTGTGAAACCTGAAACCGCTCGATGATTCGCCCGGAGAAGGTGGTTTACGCGCCTGTCCGCTGTAAGCTCACGCATCTTCTTCCGAGCGTAAACGACGCCATTTAAATGCTAATGGACGAGCCGCCGCTGGCCGCTGCCCGCGCGCGTTCCCCGGTGGTTTGCGGTTTCTTCGGTTCGGCGAAACGATTTATTTATTGGCTCAATCAATTTATTGCGCCCACCGATCGCTCGGTAGGCCATTCATTGATAAAACACCGCGCTTGGCGTGGCGTGCGGGCAGCACGACTAATTTATGTGGTGCGAGCGCGATCCGCCGAGCGGACGAGCCTGTCGAAACGTTGAAGAAATGCGCGATCCCATAAAGTTGTCAGGCAGGCATCACATAAAACAAACAAATTTCATGTACGTTCGGCCAGCATTGGGTCGCCATGCGGTTTGATATGTTGCCACAGCTCTCTTGGAGAGGTGTCACCATCACGACGAGCGGCTGCCCACGATGATTAGCATTCACTTTTGGGATCCGGCTTAAGAGCGGCCAGCGTCGAAGCGGTCGCTTGGGGCCCGATTGTTCCGGAGGTTGTCCGGAGCGAAGTGACGCAATTAGTAGATCCCCAAGCCGACGTGATACGTGGGGCGGTGTAGGAAGTCCGTGACGGTTTGCGGATGGGGCTTGGAGTTTGTGAATGGGACGAACCAGATTGCGTGTTCGGGGTGTAGTTTTTGGACCGTTATGGACCAGCACAGCCATCAAAATCGATGGTGTACGATAAATAACGAGAAGCAAAGCTCGTTATTCTCCAAACTCCAAATTACAAACTGGCGTCGATGGGGCGGATAATGACGGTATCGATTTAAATTAACGATGGAATGAATCTCTTGGCGGCGTTATTTGAAAGGTGGTTCTAAATTCACGTATTGCACCACTAATCGATTGCTGCTCACGATCACGGGTTTGAGCGGGATCTCCACGAGGAGTCCGAGCGGGTCGTCGGATGGTTCTGAAGCCGAACGACCGGCCAGACATTTTGCCGCGCCATGATGATGTGTTGTATGGCACAGTGGGAAGGCGAAGATCTGCGTATCTCATGCCGCCAACGGCGTTGGTCAGTACGAGACTGAGACGGACCTACGCAGAGCTCGTGGCGAGATGTCTGTGCAGATGGTTTATAAATAACGAATCGCACTACCGGGGCGTCTAGCACCGGGGTATACTAGAGATCGTGAGCTCAGACTCAGCCTCGGTGATGTCAGTGGGGGCGTCAGTGCGAAGGAAAGGATTTCGTACGAAAATTTCCGTCCGCTTTGAGACCATGCGGCCGGTCCACCGGTGGTCCACCGGTTGGTGCATGAATCAGTCTTTCGGCGGATCTGGTCCGCGTTGGTTAGAACCCGCGGTGGTGTCGCTCTAGCGCGATCTGCGGTCTCCGAGTGTTGGGTGCTCCAGCCACATCGGCGGCGGACTCGCTGATTTCGTGGTGCGGCTCGTTGGCGCCAAGGTGCCAAGTGGAAGTGATTGATTGGTTGATCGGAGTGCGTTCGGATCGCCGCCAGCCGGTACCGGTCGCGAAAGGTGAAAACGGGTCCAGTTGTGGAGCCGTGACCTGCCCGTCAAGACCCATTCGTCATACGCGCCACACCTTACCACCGGGGGATTGCCTGTCCGGATCGTGGAACCTCGGCCCGGTCGCAAGCAAAGGGGGAACTAAAACAAATAACGTGCGCACGATGTGCACCAACAACAAACTGGTCCTGCCACTTGTGGTCGTGGCGGTGATCGTTGCCTGGGTTGGCCGCGTGAGCTCCGAGGGCACGGTTTTCACCGGTGAAAGCTGTCGCCAGTCGGGGGTGCTCGTTTTCTATCGCATCAAGCTCGTCACCAGCTGGTCGAAGAAGCTGTTCCCCAAGCACTACCCGGAATTCCGGCCACCGCCGCACTGGAGCATGACTTTCGGTAGGTTCCAGAGGTTCTCTATACACCAATCAATTATTTGTGGGCTTCATTAGGAGGATAATTGGAGAGCCTGGTGACTGTCGCTGGTTTATGATAACTTCGACTCATACCTATAAGAAAGGTGTGCTCGTTAGGGTGCTGCAAAGAGACAGGAACTGTGGACCAGGTTTAAAACTTGAATTACATTTTAAATTTAAATTTGCATTAAGGATAGATTAAAGTAGCTAGCTTTTAGTGCGTAAAAAGAGATGAATGGCAATATTGCAGATCAATAGCTCTATAATCACAAGTAGCATAACATAACATGTCCTCGAAGTTACAATTGTTGTTTTTTAAAAAAGATAACACTTTAGTCACTTTGGCACTTTGTACAGTCACTTTGTGAACTCGTGGAGTTGTGTGTTAAGCGTTCAAATTTTAGCTTCAAATGGTAGAAATAGAGAAAGAGATAATAATTAGTCTAAAGAGAATTCTCTTACGACGTCTGTGGCACAAACTAGTAATTACTGTAGTCTACAATTCATTCATTACTCTGGCCAATTTTTATATGTTCAATGCGTAGTGCTATTTGTTGAATTTTCTCAAACTTTTGTTGGATTCGTTACTTTATGATGTGCTTGGTGCGACGTTCAGAAAAGATCTTAATCGATTAATCGATTAATATGGCATCTACTATGATTTAGTAATATCACTCAAAAGAAAATTTATTGGCACATTAACAAGTATCTAGACGAATAGAACAACATATTCTTTCAAGGCTTTCGAGGCAACAAGGGTAGTATTACGTCGAATGAGGATGACGAAGAAAGTAGTGTAATGAGATTCCACAGATAATGACATTTTATTTTTAATAGTTTTTTCGGACTTTTTTTAACAACTCCTTCGGAATGGTATAACATTTAGCAGTGAACAGTGAATTTTTGGCTGAAAAGGCCGTATGTGTACGATCAAGTTCGATCAAGAGGTTAGGTAGCGCTGGAATGGGAAACAAAATTAATTTTTATGTAAGTCTCTTATTGACCCTTTATTTTTTTAAACGTTTCATAAGTCGATTTTTTTTATGAATGTCCCAGTAGGGAGATATGAAATATGACACATGAATGGAGCTCAGCTCAGGAATGGCAGTCCATCCTATAGTAACGGGTAGTTAAATTAAGGCAACGTTATTGTGGTATGCAGGCAAACAATTCAAATTGTTATTGGTATTGTTCCGTGTCACGACGCCGTATCCGATCCCATCTGAATTGCACGCGCCGAAATATCGTCCGTAATTCCGTGCCCCAAAATAGCACATAAAAATAGATCATAAATCGCAAATCGCCCGTGCCCGCCCGTGCCCGCCCGTGTCACCCGAATTCCTTTCTTTGCACCCAACGTGCCGTGATATTGATAGGGGTTGGGATTAAGGCTGAGTAATGGTTGCACCACCGTGTTCATAATTCAGCTCAAAAGGCGATCAAAGCGCAAGCCCCCCGAGCCGAGAAATAACAAACGATTTGCGGGCGCTATGCTCGGGCGGGTGGCCACCATTTAGCCGCACGATTAAGCGTGTTTTGCGTGCACCTAAATCAACATAATGGTCGGCTGCGTGTGCGCGTGTGTGTGCTTGGACCTGATGAGAGGATCGTGATCGTGATGGTGCTGCGTGGTGCGTTTTCGGCATCATGGCACTGGCCCAGCCGCAGGAGGTGCATATGAATCATGCGAGTTTATGGATGTTTTTAATAGAATAAGATTGGCGGGTTATGTTTAGCGAGCGTCGTGCTGCTGCCATTGTGGAGCGCATCCTGACCACTTACTTTATCTCTTCACATGCTGGGCCGCTGCGTAGGCCAAACGCATAACGACAGCTTTCGCCTGTTCGAGATGAAGCAGCTGGCGTCGGGCCCAGTGGCGACCTTCGCGGAAACAGGTCAAGTGGCGCCGTTGGAGGAATCCCTTGCCCAGCGACAGGACGTGCTGTTCGATGAGTTTCGGCTGCCGAAGATCCGCAAGGGTAAGGGCGAAAGTGAGACCACGTTCTTCGTCGACGGCCAGCATTCGAGTGTGTCGTTCATGGCGAAGATCGTTCCGTCGCCGGACTGGTTCGTCGGTTTGGACTCCTTCAATGTAAGATCTTCGTGATGCGTGAGCAAGTCGGGGAGCTCTAGAAGTCGCTTCTCTTTTCCCTTTGAGCAGCTCTGCTCGCGGGGACGCTGGATCGATAGGACGACGGTTCCGCTCCATCCACTGGACGCCGGCACCAGCAGTGGCCTAACGTTCACCTCGCCCAAGTGGCCAACGAACCCGCCGGCGGTGATCGAACGGATCACGGCTCGCTACCCGCTCCACTTTGCCAGCAGCTTTTTCTATCCGGAAATCAAGCATCTTCCCGCAATCGCACACGTCACCTTCACGAAGGTAGGCCAAGGTTCAAACCGCTCTCGTTGTGATTTCGACTTCTGAGACACTTGTGACGTGATCCTCTCTCTCGCTCTCTCCACAAGATTAAAGAATACGTTAATCACAACAACGTGCATAAGAAGGTGAAGCGGCTCAAGCACAAGCAGCGCACGAAGTTGCTGAAGAAGCTGACCGTGCAGCCGACGATCCGCGGCGGCGCTGCCACCGTATCCGGGAACTACAATGAGAACGCGGTCGTGGACGAGACACTCAACGCGGCCGACTGCCGGGTTAGCGCGTGGACGACCTGGAGTCCTTGCAGCACGTCGTGTGGGCTCGGCAAACGGAACCGCGTCCGCAGCATCCTTCAGACGCAACGACCCGGCGGCCTGGAGTGCCCGCCGCTGGTCGACACGCAGTGGTGCGGTTCCGCACGGCAGTGCACCGTGAGTGACAGCTACTTCCGATGGTGAAGGTTACTGGTGGTAATAAACTGGTGCGAAGAAGAAGATGGTTCGTTGGAAGGTTGGTTCGTTGGTTTGGCTACCGCATGAAAGAACTCCGTTTGAAGGTAAGTGCTAACGTCAAGAAGGTTGAAGACGTTTCTTGTTTATTTTTTTATTTTTCCTAATGATTTGTTAATAATTGTATAATAATGGACTTTCTACAGTTAATTACTATCCGATATCAATATATTAGCATAATAAATAATATATACAATTGACTATACTAATAATTCATATTGCTGACTAGTGAACTATCGCAGAATCATAAATAACCATGCTGGACATGTCTATCTTAAGCCATTTTTGCAATTAAAACTTTACAAACTAAATAAAATTAAAACTTTACAAACTAAAAGCCTTACCGTAGAACATTGTACTCAAAAAAGTAGTTAGCTAATTGGCTTATTAGTGGGAATCGAAATGTTAACAAAAGGTAGTACATCGTCGGGGTTCAGCGAAGTCTTTTGGTGTGGACTTAGTTGTGATAGAAGTCATGAGTAAATAGCTCAATTGTATGCATTAATGAAAAAATGACACCATGAAGTATGTGCGGAATATAGATATTAAAGTTTTTTTTTTTTTGAAAGAACGGATTGAGCTGTAATCATATTATCAAGTATTTGCATTTATGAACTTTTTGCTAGTTTTGTAAACAATTTTAATCTATTTTTTTTTCTTTCAGCTTCAAGCTAATATTATTTTACGTTATTTATCATGTAATTTGATAGTTTCATAGCAGAAGAACTTCGATAAATTCCTGAGTAACATTTTAGACTATTTTATTTCTATCAGAACGGCTCAGTACAACTCGGAATCACCGTCGGTACGAAATACTTAGTGTGCCTACATTTTTCAGCCAACACTCTTTAACTTTCGGAATTTTACTAACGATTTTTGGGCTTGTGTTTTTGGCCTAATACGTGAGGCATTCCCGTATTGAACCTCTTTTGACCACCATTATTAACAGTATTACACAAACATTTCTGTAAGGATGTTCAGCGTCTTCCCTTTTTGAAGGGTAAAAAAGCTAAAATAGTCTATTTCTAACTCTGATTTAACACATAACTCTGATATTAACTAATTGGTTCGTTTGTTAATTTTGTTTTCAATTTAAAAAGCTAATATCGAACCAATAGAAATTCCTTAAAGAAATTTTAATAATAACCGATGAAAATTTAACAAAAACAGCTCAACAGAATTGGAATTGCTAACTAATAACTTGATTATAACCAAAACCTTATTTAAACAGTAAATCATAGTCACACTATTCTACAAACGCACACTATACCGCTTAACAAAGGCTTTGTTGTTTGCTAATGTTGTAAGCCAAACGAGGTCCATTGTTTGCAAATAATTTTGTGAGTTGTAATTTTCTGCCCACTTTTCCATTCACTGAAGTAATTAAATCATCGTCAGGAAAAGCTTTCCTTCGGCTTATTTTATGTTTTCCAACTCCACCGGCTGATCCGGTTTGGTAAGTCGAAGAAAAGACGATCCCCCAAAATAACTTCGAAGGCGATAATCAATGAAAACAGATTGAAAGATATCGATTTCATTAACGGAGCTGTGCCGGAAGCTAACACCACTTCGAACTCTTCGACTTGCCATGGTGTGATGTGTATTACATCAGCCTTTAACAAATACGATCGGCAGGATTTATTGGCCACCTGAGCTCTGGACAACTTTGCTTCTTTACCGTCCGTCTGCCACAGCGGGGCGGCAACCAACAATCGCTCGCGGGCAGTTCGCGCGGCGCGACAACATAAGGCGCGCGTGCGTGATGAGACAGATTTATGTTCCACTGTCTTCCACATCTTCCGGCCCCGAGTCTTTGGGGCCGGCATTGTTCGCGTGTGAAGCGGAAAAACGCCCGGGCACCCGGGTGGTTCCGATGCAGCAGAAGGAAGCAGCAGTCGCCGGGCTTCGCGTGATGAAGATGGGAACAGACACCGTTGTTGTTGTGCTGTTGGCTTTTTTATTTATTCCTTTCGTGCCAACATAATCGCTCCCGTGGTACCCCGTGGGCCGCCGTCGCCGCCGGCATGTTACAAAATCAAACACGAATAAGGGCTATGAAATGTTGGTTATGTTTTCGATTAGCTAAGACAACGGTGGAGCGCGAAGGAATGTCCAATGTGAAGAAATGTCCAACACCCGTCGCCCGGGTGTTGTTTTCTCCAGATTAGTACACCATTAATAACTGGAACAAATCGGCGAGACGTCTAACGTGGCCTCCGGTGCTGCTGCGGCTGTGCGGCGCTGCCGAAAGTGTCTCGAGGGAAGAAACGGCTTTCATTACACGGTTTGTCCCACGGGTCCGCCATCGGGAAGTGAACACGTGAGCCCGGCGGCCGTCGCTGCAGTGCAGTGTGTAGATGCGGTCCATTCTCGATTGACCCTTTTCAATCCCCAGGCCCGCAAAAGGGCTGGCAGCATCGTGTTTCGAGATGTCAAAGCTGCTCCGGTGAAAGCTGGCCCGGCCCGGCAAAGAGGTAATAGAAAATTGTAACATTCGATTGTCCAGCGGTGCACCGGCAAAGCAGATTTTTGATTGACGCAAGAAAGCCCTCCACGAATACGGCGACGGCGAAGGAAAGAAAATGTTGTTTCCGATCGGCGTGGCACTTTAGTGTCAGGTTGAGTGTTTGCTTTTAAAGGTGCTAAGTAAGTGTTGGCCAAGCGATGGTGTCGTTCGCAACACCGCAGGTCCATTTACACTTCTGTTTTAGTTGCATTACTTATGGGCCTTCGTTTTGTTTCCATATTACAAGGAATCCGTTACATATTGATAGACAGTATTCTCACTTTTGGTGTTAACACTTTATTTTAAATTTCAATTTAGTATTGAAGGATGACTGACGCAACATTTGAATAGTCTGATTTCACTAAATTATTGTACCTTCCAAGCTAGTTTTACAAATGCTTGCTTCCTTTTACAGTTAAAAAATGTTATCTGTTTTCTTTGCTCATTTTCTGATTTTTAAAGTGAAACGGAAACATTCCAAATTTTCTAAATTAAATTGCATAACTACAGGCGTATAAAAGAGGCACGATTATTTATATATTAATTTATTATTTACATGATATTGTTATTTATTTTTAGTTTCAACATGTAGAGTGAAGAAGAGGCTCTCCATTTCGTTTGATCTTAGTTTTGATCGAACCGAACGCACGAACAGCTGCCAAAAAGATTGAGAAAGCTGAGTGATCAGTGATATCGGAACGAATTAACCAAAGTTTCCGGTTGGTTCGAAAATCCAAAACAACAACATTGCAGACAAACACACTCACGAAGCGACACCACCCCGCCCCATTGATGAGTGAAGCCTTAATTTATCGGCCAACCTATATGTAATACTCATTAAAATCGCATTCCCATACCGCGGACCCCACACAACGCCAGACTGAGCTGGTGGCCCCGCCGATGGGCCCAGCGATGTGATGAATTAGCGACAGTGCGAACTGATTTACGAGCCAAACTCGTTACGCGAGAGATCGCGCTGATTGTAGGTGGGGGAGTGTGTGAGAGAGTTGGCCACATCCGTCGCGATTATCTAATGGCAGCTTCCGCTCGCCCCGTTGCATCGACGTTGCATTCACTGCGCGCCGTTCCATGGTTCGGCTTCCGCGACCGCGGCCACATCAGCCACGGTACGATAAAATAGTTAGCAGTTAATTAAGTTCGCAAAACGAAGGCCGCCGGAATGGTCAGCTCGACTACCGGTCGGGGTATGATCAACGATGAGCGACGCTCCGACGCCGGGAGTAGGCAGCAGACATCGAGCTCTACTCACACGGCTCAGTGCTCGGCGCAGCGAAAGGCAGAAGGGTCTGTTAATTAATTATCACGCAGCGAAGGCTGGTAAATTGAATTTCTCTGGGTCTACAAATAATTTGCACGATGGCGTGGTCTTCGTTAGTCATTTTCCTGATGGATTATGTGAAACACGGCCAAAGGCGTGTTGCGTGAAATCGCGTGGACGCGGCTTTCGTAACTGACGGATCGGGGTGCCTTTTGGGCACGCATCCGTGGCGTATGGGAAGATGTAAGCTTTTGTAGTGATTTAATGGTCCATTTGCACAGCATAATTGATCTTAAAACGTGTGATGCAAGGAAACTTGATTTACGGCCCCGCTTCGCCATTCTAAACAAATGTCTGCGATTAGTGAATTGTTAAAAAATGCTGGCTAGATGAGGTTTTTCATGGTTAGTTTAAGCCAAGGAGCTAATTTCATTTATTTATTGTTGTGAACGATAAAATCGTCCTAATAGACAGTCTCAGTGAATCAACAGTATTTCAGCTTCCAGCTGTATCTTCTTCGTTCTTGCAAAACGCATAACGTTAAATGATGTTTCCGTCATGATTGCTTGTTCGAAAGATTAAATATCTAGGGATGATAATTGACGGAATGAGAATTGAGAATTCAAACTGGAATTTAATTCTCATATCGATGCCGTGCCTTGTTCACGGTGTCGGCATGCCTTGTTCATGAATAACAATAATCTCCTGTAACTATAGGAAACGATGATTCGATGGTGATCAGCGTCATTTTAAGAATGGTTTGGAAAATTTAAGACTGGATAGAAAAAAATTATAAAAAGTTATCCTCAGGATGTAACGCTCCTACCTTTCGTAACAACAACATAAATGGACACTTTTGGTAATTTATTGTTTGATAATAGCAATCTCGCAGAATCTGCTTTATGACCCACAAAAATTAAATCAATCTAATTACAAATACAATAAAATATCTAACAACAGTTACAGTTTATCCTCATTTCAGTGGATCTTTTGAGTTAAGGCAATAAGCCACCAATTTACAAAATCTGAAACCATGTCCCCATATATTCAAAAACTAAACACATCTAATGATACGGCTCGTTACTAGTCTACAATTATGTTCCTTAATCAAATGTGTCGCGATGTTTTTGCTTTCCTGCCTTCATAGCACTTCCTTTCATACTGTTTTATTCACATATCTCTCAATATTCCTAGCACTGTTGTCAGCAGCTTGCACACTGTTCTGTAATAAATAAATAAATGGGCTTAGTCGAAGATTGATTGTTTCCAAAACTGTGGCGCGATCGTTTATAATTTATGCAAATTCGACACTAAATGGTAGAATGAGAGTGGTAGGGCTTATTTTAATCATTTCGTTATGATTGGCCAAGTTGCTTCCTAAGGTCCTTGCTCCGCACCTGGAGCTCAGTTTTCCACTCCGTACGATACAATACGCGAGATTAACGAAGCCGAACAAGAGCACATTTGAACCAAACGACGTCGGACCAAACGAATCCATTACATTGGTCACCGTGGCGGGACGCAACATAAATCTCTACCGGACGGACTCTACGCCGGCCGCCAGCGTTAAGCGAGTTAGCGAGTGTTTGCGACAGGTTTGCGCGTGAGCTTTCTTCTTCTGCGGCCACGCTTTTTATTGCTGAAAAATATGAATGAGTGTTCGGGTTCGGTCTTTTCCTCGGTCCATTGCTTCCCTCTCTCGCTCTCTGTGGAAGGAAATGATCATATTTTAGTGCCGAACGCGCTGCTCCGGCTAATGCAGCAAGCCTCCGGGCCGCGCGGAACACGTTTTATCCCACTTTTTGATAAGCCTTCCTCGCCTTATGTTTGTCGCTTTCTTTCTGCCAGGATTTCACGAGCACGAGGGGCAGGGGCGGGGCGCAAAGCACCACGACGGGCACACGACCCCGGGAGTCGTGTGATGGGCTGCCCAAGATCTTCACATCCGCCCCGGGGTTCCCGTGTCCGGTGTCCAGGCTTGTCGAAATGGGCCTTAACGGGTGGTGGGCCACGTGGCGAAGGAAAATGATTCATAAAATATGGCCACTCGGTGTGGATTGGGTGTGCGGATAAGTCATTTCCTTCCGCAACGCCTTATCGCGCGCAGGGCGCGCCGTGTACGGCCGCGTACGGCCTGGTCTGGCTCTGGCTTCTAATGACAAGTAATTGCCAAGTCTCACCGCTTGGCTTGGTGGTGTGTTTTGATAGTGCCTCGCGAGCTGCTGGCACGCAAATCCGACCGCGCCAAACGAAATCGAAACCAGTCCAGAAAGCGGTCGGCCGGTGCCGGTCCGGGCAGGTTAACGGTTTAGGCATCGTGCGCCTTAAAAGGATATTGAAATTTTCTCGATTCATATCAATTTGCGCTTTCGTTCGGGTACGCGGCCAGGCCCCGGTTGCTTGTTGCTCGTTTTTGTCAACCTCCCGGTCCCCAACAGGTCCAACGTGGCACGCCACGCACGCCGCAATGAAGGAAGCGGACGCTGACCAACTGCGGCAGGAATGCAAACTTTCCACCAGATTGCCTGTCCCGGCTCGGCAGCTAGGCCCAGCTATCGGGTAATTACTGTCGCGTAATCACCTGCGCTCGGCCAGCCGCGTCGCCTAAAAGGTACTTCCTGGCGTGTGAGTTTTTGGTGATGGAACGCTTTTCCCGGTGCGGCTTCCCGTTTCGCTGACTTCCAGTTTTCCACTTTCGCTTAAAGGGGGCAAGCATGGAGTTTAGAAAGATTTGGAACTATTCTATGTTCGGGTCCGGGAACGGCCCAAGACCTAACAAAGCGCGACTTCCGCGCAGGAAGTGCCGTACTTTGCGGGCTGCCGACTGGCAAGCTTCCGTGTGACGGTGTACCCACGAGTAATTGCCACACCGCTCCCATTTCTCACCGTCGGCGCGAGTTGAGCCTATAATTTATGTAGCCTAACTCACCGGTTGGTCGGTTGGTCGGTCGATCGGTCGTAACTCCAGCTTACGAATGGCGGCGGCGGTTTTTCCGAAGATCAAACTCACAGATACTGCCGCCGCCGGTGTTTGCGGGCCTGAACTGCAGCAAACCTTATATTTATTTAATTCCGATTTTAGAGCTCCAGTTTGCGCCCATTCAGCTCAGCTTCGCTTCCCCTAAAACCCCGGCAAGAAGAAGTTCGCGCAATTCTTTGCTTTCGACGCTCACTTCGCTTCCTTTGGGCGGCGGCTAATGCCGTTGCGAACGGAAGCAAACGGTGCACGACGAGAGGGAAAAATGTAAATACGCAGGCATCAGCGCACAGATGGATGGTGCTGCGGGCAGGAAAAATCCGTAAAGCGCACTGGGAAATTAGTGTAATTTTCCAATTTCGATTATTATTGAGCGTTTACGCTGAGCAAATAAAGCGGTGCGCATTAAACAGCAAGCTGTCGGCTATTGGTTGGCAACATTGTTGGCCGTTTGTGGACGGCCAGGTGAAAGAGAACGCAATACATCGCTTCCTTCACTGTTCTTTCGTCTAGTCCAAGTTCTTCCATTTGAACTCTACTTCTAAATTCTACTTTTCCAAATTCCATTTCCAACTACGTTGTGATGCCCACTACTTATCCTTTGTTATTTTAATGAAGTTAGTTTTAATGAATTTAATAGTTTTAGATATGTACCGGTTTTTTGTTCATTTTTCTCTTTTTGTTTTATGATCTTGAATCGTTGAACCGAATCATATTGCTACAATTGCTTTAGTCACCTTTCAAATGTTTTTTACAACCGTACATCAACCATTATCAATCATATTACGACAGCGTATACAAATATACAACTGTTTCTTTTTACCTTCTGTGCATCTCTTTACTTCCTGTATCTTTTCTTTTTATGATGTTGCAACTTTATATTTATTGCTATATTGTTCCTCTTATATACCACTATTTTGTGTGCTTTTAGTGTTTTGATTTCAATTCGTTTTCTCCATTCTCACATTAGCAAGTGTGCATCTGTGTTTCGTTGACGTTTTCCACTTCTCGTTACATCTGTTTCCTGTCTATTTATTTCTATTCTATTTCTTTTCTATTTATTTTTCAATTCTGTTTCTGATCTTCTTCTTTGGACACCTGCCTTCTAAATAATTCTTCTACTTATCCGTCGATGGCGAGCCGCTGAGCAGTCTTTCCCTGCAATAAGCAGCCTGCAAGTAAATCTTTGTTGATCACTGTAACGTTGTGTTTTTATGGAACCACCAACGCCAGCACATTTCTTATTTATATTCACTTAAATATTGTACTCGGTTTTGTACAGTTTTCGCATCGCTTTGCGAGTCGAAAGCCCGATCTGCAAGTTCATAGCTCCGTCTCGGTGCAGGTGTTACGTCATGTTCCGTTTGTTTTTGGTTCGCTTCGTCATGTTTCTGCTTCCGGCGGCACTGCTGGCAGCGGAGGGCATTCCAGTGCGTCCAGTACGACTGCGACGACGTGAGTCCCGATGCCTCGAGGGCACTACGGGCCAAGGAAGGCCCGAGAAATCGACCAGGAAGAGCCGAACGGATGTGTTTCTCCTCACGCTTGTGTGGTATTTTTTCTTTCTCTTGTTTTGTCCCGAAAGCTACGCCCGCTACGGCCACCGGAGAGTCCGCAGGATCGAACTGGTTGCGCAGAAAAGATGGTTATCGCCCGAATCGAGACTGTATCAATTTAATCTGTGGCCCTTGGTAATGGGTTCGATGCCGGCGGCGAACTATTACGATGATGATGCCCGTGACATGCCCTGCGTCGTGTCTGTATGTGATTACACAATCGGGCCCTGGAGTCTCACGGAGCTGGAGCAACTTGGGGATACAACCTCGTCCAGCGACTTCCCGGTATGGTCAAGGCTCTCTCGTCGATGCCGCAAAACGGGGCTGGCAATCGTTGGGTTGTTTGGTTTTCTGTTTCGTTGATTGATGTTTGACATGGCATCGGCATCGGCCTCGGATCGTGGTCGTTAAGGCCGTTTTTCTTCGATCCTGTTATCCCGGACCGGTGTGGATTTCGTTTCATACCATTCGGACTCGGATTTCGGTCTTCGGACTAAGGTCTTGGAGGTGATCCAATCTGCCGCACTTATTCCTGGTTCCGTTATGCGTTGAGCGAAGTTGTGCGTTCGTTTTATGTTTTGTTTTGAGTTTTGGCGGTATGTGTCTGGTCACTTTCGATTTCCGGTTTTCGGCCTCAACTTTGTCGTTCGTTTTCCATTGTTTTGCAACGGATTTTTGTTTGGCTTCCGTTGAGCAGTGGACGATACTTTTGAGATGCGGATTTGGAACTATACAGGTACCTTTAGAAACGATTGAGGCACAGTTTTGTATCATTTGAGATTTTGTGGTTGGAATAAAATTAGAAATTTCTTTGTAAAATATGCAGGCAAACTTTCATTCTCTTAAGCTTGCTTACCGAAACGATTTGCATTTCTTTTCAATGAAAACAGCAAATTTGGAAATGCTCGGACCGTTCTCAACCTAGAGGTAGACAGTAGTATTAGTGTACTAGTTAGTATAGCTGCAGAAATTTTGTGAAAACAAACGTATACATGAGTGAGAGCACATCACATGCATCTTAATCTATTTTCGATTCTACAGACGATCAAGATCGTGCAACCGAGATCACCAAAAATGAAAGAGAGCCACACACTGCATGGACTGAACAGTCCTGGTATTTTAAAGATATTTACATCTCAATCCTGGTATTAACATCCCCAACATGGTTACCCTCGAGGCCGGTAGTCGATAAGTCGGTACTGCGGAACCTCCAGGCCTTCAAAATACTTATCTAGTTTCAGGATGAATCTAATTCTCTGGAGATCTGGTTTGAGGTTTTGGGAACAACGGTCTTGTTTAGTAGTTCCAGAATTTGGTGTTGATATTTTATTTTACGAACCAGTTTCTCAAACGAAGAACATTTTCACCAATAAAACAGCATCCATTATTGTAAACATTTTAATTCCAACACCAAACGACATCTTACGTTTTCGTTTGCTTATT
Source organism: Anopheles bellator (assembly GCF_943735745.2). Classification (NCBI taxonomy): domain Eukaryota; kingdom Metazoa; phylum Arthropoda; class Insecta; order Diptera; family Culicidae; genus Anopheles; species Anopheles bellator. The sequence goes on along the minus strand of NC_071285.1, from coordinate 23,296,406 downwards.
TCTTTGTTAAAAAAGTCATTACCAAGACTGCGCCTGCGATCGACAATAGGGACACAATGCAACAAAGTACAGTAAATACGGTACCTTCCCGGTGATTTTCGCAGCATGAATCCCGGCCTTCCGCGGCCCCGATGAAAGACGACGACGCACTAATGACGGTTTTTTGTTTTCCTCGGTTGTCCCAACGAAGCGCCCACCGCCAATGAGGCACCGCCCGGGGCACCAGTAATGAGATCTCGCGAACCGATCTCGGCGCAGCAACAATGATCAACCGTCAACCGGCAAAAAGTCGAGTAAGGCAAAGCCGAAAAACGGCAAACTCGGTGGCGTTTTCCAAAACCCGAAACCAATTCCCGGTCCCGTGCGGAAGAAAGTGAGAGTGGCCCACCACCGCCCGGCGTTCGTAATCGATTTCGGTGGAGCCTTTCGTTTCGGTAATAAGGATCATTAAAATTCATGCGAAAGAAAGTGGTGGGCGCAACCCACCGGGAGGGGTGGTGGGCCGTCCTCTCCCAAGAATGCTCGGGAAGGCCGGCAGGCCGCAATGGCGGAAGTTGCCAGCCAGCGGCAATGGTTGTGATTGGGGCCACTGGCGACAACGATCGACGTGCGGGGACGTGCGGGTGACAGGCAGTTATGCAATGATCGCGGGCGCCCGAGGATAAGGCTCGGAGTTTTGGTTTCGCTTTGGAAACGAAACGCCGATTCGCTCCGAGCCAGGCGGGCGTCGTCTGGGAGGAATTATAAAATCATTCTCCGCACTGTAACGTTGGCCAGGTTTGTTGACTTTCGAATCGCAATAGACCATTGTTTGGGCGCATTGTCGCACACAAACACAGCCTTAATTTGTCAAACGCGCGGCTAACCACCCGGCGACTGATTTGCAGATTTTTTCCATTTCGTTTCGCACTTTTTCGCATAGGTTAATTGTATTACCCTTTGGCTCCGAGTGGAACATTCGGACCATTTTGGGCAGCTGTTAAAGGAAGAGCAACACGAAGAAGGTAATTTTGCAGCTCTGTGACTGGTTACCATATTAAATTTAGGGCGAAAGGAATGCGTACATTGGACAGTGGAGAATCTAGTATTCTGCTGGACTGTTTATGTTGAACAGCGCGGACGCCCGGTTTATGCTGCGATAGCACCATGCCGATTATTCTTGCGAGTTTGACTCAAAATTGCTCAATCAGATCTGGCGATCGTAAATCAAGCGCAACCACAGCGACCCGAAATCAGCTAAGAATCACACATTACGCTGGAATGTTTATTCTGTGATGTTGGTCTCATAATGTTGTCCTAATTTTGACCAACATTTACATAATTAAAGGTTATTTATTTTTTAGATTTAGTTTTCGTTATTTTTATTAGTAATTTTTTTTAGTTTTCATCAGTCACTAGCCGTCCGTGGTCACAAAAGTACGTTGTGCAAAATTTCACGCGGATCAGTCGTTTTGGAGGAAAAGCCCAACAGACAACCAGAAGCAAAAGGTGCCTTCGCATCAAAATCCTTTCGAATGAAGACCGGTTCCAGCAATATTTGTAATAGTGGTCCATGATGTACCGTTTTTTTGTTGTTGCAAAAAACCCTATTTTTGCTGGGTCGTCTGGCCGAAATTTCCTTAATGTTTCCCCGGAAACTTCCGAAGGAAACTGAATTTTTTTTTTCGTGCATTTCTACGAGTCTTACCCCTCTTTGATGTCTCATTTCTTTTAATAGCCAAATTCTTTCCAATTCCAGTAGAAATAAAGACAATTCTAACGATGGAATTTGCAGTTTCAATAGAAAATGTTTGGAAATAAATGTAGACCGATGGTCGTAAGGAAAAAAAAACTACAATGAACAGCCCGGCGCTGGCTGCTTCCAAACGATCCTGCTCGTCAGCTTGCGGATCACAGGGGTTCAGAAGTTTTGGAGAAAAAGCTGAACAGACGACGAACAGACTCACATTTATTTTCATATATGAAGATGAGAGAGATTACGATGTCGTCTTCAATTTTCAAGACACGCCAATTACATTTTATCTGCCATGATACGGCGCTTCCGTTTCGAGCCTCCCGAGGGTATCATGCCAGCCAGATGATAGGGAGAAGAAATAATGCTGCAACGGGCCCCAACATCGCCGTCGACTTACGGATCTGGTTTGCACCAAATCGCGCTTGTTTCTCCCTCAATCCTCGTGGCCCGACACGGGAAAATACGAAAGTGAGCCCTCGTGTGACCGTTTGTTTGTCTTTTTTTTCTCTCGATTCCCCACCTGATGCGCCCAGCTTATCGCACCGCAGCGCACCGCATCTTCCCACCGGTGAGCAAATCCGTTCGGTCGCGTTTTCATCGGTCCAGCCGAGAAGGGGCCGGTTTCGCGGTCCATTTCGCTCAGCTCCGCGCTGTGTTGGTCCGGCAATGACATTTTACATTACACTGGCAATGTGCCGATTGGCGGTCAGTTTCCGGTTCCTCGAACGCGAACGCCAGCGTCAGCCAGCGAAGGGGGCCATTAGCGCGAAACCCGCGCGACACACCTCGGAAAATGGCAGTCGGCTGGCCAAAAGTATTCCAGCAAGGGTGCTTGGCAAATTAAAACATTGCAGTCACCGAACAGTACATACAACTAGCAAATGTCACAGCAAATAATTACCTTCAATAATGTGACTCAAGTCAACATTTTTTAATAAAACATTCATCCAACAAATAAAAATAAAACAAAATATTATTCAATAAAATGTACCTAACCTAAGCGCTCTGTCCGAATACTTTTGACTCCAACGGTATGCAGTGCTGGTACTGCATCGAGTGGAGTGTTGGATCGCGATCGTCGTCAATCCAATCCAATTCCGAATCCGGATTTCGAGCGCACAAAGGCCCCTTCGACGAATGGTACGTCGAGGGGACAAAGTGGTGTCCTCAGGTGTGCCACGGACGTCCGGGTAAGGTTCACGTTGGCCGCGGGTTTTTGCGCCACGGAGAGATAATTTATCACATCCCATTCCCATCCGCGGTCCAACACAGCCCGCGAATGTCCGTGCAAGTGCCAGGGACATGAATTTGTCACGCGGTGGAACGCTTTTTCGCTCCACGTCGACGATGATGCTCTGGTTTGGTGGCCCTAACATCGTGTTGCAACACGTCGTAGATCCGCGTAGGGCATTAGCATATCAGCACTCGGGCATGACCGGGCCGGTGATCGGTGTTATTAGCCCATGGGATACGGTACGGCGTGGCGGCGAAGCTGGGCCCCCGGAGCTGAGTGAATAATGATGGTTAATCAAGCTTCAAGAAGTGGGGCTTTTTCTTCCGCCTGATGAATAACACCGGGCACACCGGCCCTGAATGGCAGATTAATTGCAGATCACGAGCAGAAAAAGGAAGAACTTATTTTTCGCACTTTGCCAAGCATAATAACATCGCGCAAGGCGCAACATGAATGCCGCGGTTCGCGGTTCAAAGAGTCGAGCCACGGCACGCTCGCGATTGTTCGGCGAATGGAGGGTCGACTGATGCTTCTTTGTTCGGTCACCGATAACAGCTTATTTCCCGGGCGCTCTCGGCAAAGGGAAGAGTGGTTCCCGTCCCGGTGCCGTACCTGATCGCTTTTTGCTATCGCCAGGCTCGTGGTGGGGCTAATCAGCATGATTATTGTAACGCATTTACCGATGAAAGGTAGGCCAACGCGCCCGGTACCGCACGATTGACGGAATTGATGGCCGTCAAACAGCCTCGGAAGGGCCTCGGAAATCATCGCCCAACCACCAGGTTTTCCGTTCGTCATGCAAACTGATGAGCGAAACAAGTTACCGGGCCGGACTCGGGGCGTTGACTTCTCGTGCTGATGCGTGGACAGAAGGGTGGCCTTTGGAATATCCTTCGCGATATTCCATGTTGCCGTTTTGGTTGTCATCCTCGTGCAGGAGGGCACACCGTCGGTTAAAGGTATTTCCAATCAATTGTTAGAATTTTATTTCCACATAACACGGTGTTCAAATATGGTATTTTCTATCTTTTGTTTCTTTAGTTTTTATTCTGATACAAGAAGGTTCATCTGTTGATGCTGCATCGAAGTCTCTCTGGCTCGGATCTAGAGCCTTTTCAGAAGAGCTTTGAGCAATGTTTTGAGTCATTGTTTTGAATAAAAAACCGTTTACTTTAAAATATTTGCGTTCGATTCGCGTTTAATGCGATCAAACGACTTCAACGTCACATCAAGCGAGGAACCTACTTCCTGAAAGTCTGCACATTGATCTTCGTTTGAAAACCTCGATGACAAATACTCATTGTTTTGCAGACAGGCTTTAATTCCTCTCTGCCAGACGATACCTGAAAGTTCATTAAATCATCAGAGCGATTCGCCTCGCTCAACGATCAGCAAATGAGCCCGTACCGGCCCGTACGCCGTTTGGACTTTTATGCCTTTATAATGAATCACTTCGTCGCTTAATTGCCGCCATTCCAACACTGGACTCGCTGCGGGAGGGCGGACGATCCCCGGGGACATGATGAATGAGCTGACAGGCGTTAAAACTGATCCTACCCTGTCCCTGTGCCTCCGATGCAATTGCAAAGAGATCATCTGCCTGCAGTACCACCTCTCAGACACACACGGCCAGGGGGAGCACACGGACTGAGGCGAGGCGAATGCATGCTTTCACTGATCGTACCGATACTCAGCTGCGGCTCCCGTAGGTCGCCGTGGCTTCCGAGCCACCGATCAGCCATAGAGCGCAGTTCCCGACGCGGTGCAGTGGTCCCTTTATTTTCCTGTCGCATGTCGTTTTACTACATCGGAAATTCAGAGGTCAGTTTCGCTAACTTACAGTGGTACTGTATGGCGGGACGAATGAGATAGACAGAACAATGACAAAGTGTGCAGATCCTGAGGGGCTATATTTTGATTCCCATTGTTAGTTTCTTTATTTTTTATGTTTGGCTCTTCCCCAGGGTGATAAGTACTTGCGAGAGAAAGAACACGGAGTAAATCGTTTGTTTCGTTCTGTTAAAGGTATGTAAATAAAAATTTATTTGAGTTTATAAGTCGAGCCAGCACATTGTTATAACGGAGGTTGTGTTGGTGCTAATAAATCTCGAATTGAAGCGAATCAATCATAACGCTCTCTTCTCGTCCTCTTTTGATTCATCAAATTAATCAGATTAATCGTGTCCTTTTGATGTCTGTTAAATGTCTGCTTTGTTTTGTCTAAGAAAGTGTATCGTCAATCAATCGTAAGCCTCAATTCCAAGACAAAAAAATCGTAACAAAACAATAAACAAATGTTGCCTCTGCTGCCAGAAACCGCTTTGTTCGGTCCATGCCCGCCTTATTCGGTCCATGCCCGTTGTAGCATAAACAGCACAGTGCCGGTGTTATTGATTACGAAATCACTAAACACGAACACACACAGAGCATAAACCTGTCGTCGCCGGTGACTGCCTCGCGGCAAGGCGCCCGGAACACGGCCTCGCGGAACTCGCACCCGATGGAGCAGTAAATTTCGAGCGCCAAACAAGCGCCGATCGTGTCGGGCAACATAAATCGTAGTCCGCCCGGCAAGTCATCGCGCAAAACACAATCCCAGCAAACCTCGGTGCACCTCGAAAATGGCGGGGGGCCCTCCTTTATTGCAACTTTCTTCTCGCGCCATGTTTCTCCTCGGCAACAGATGGCGCGTCGCCTTTTGGGTGGCGTGCCGCAGTTCTGCTGCGTTGTGTTTTCTTTCTCGTGGCACCATCATCTTTCTCGCCGTCTGACGCGATTCACGATCGTAACGATGTTAATCTCACTTTCGTTACCGAAACGTGATCTCATCGCCGTCCGCGCCGGCGATCGCAAAAGGATGTGATTGTTTGTTGCTCCTGGTATCCTTGGCGTCGTCGGCAGCGCCGTTCCCTCGAAGGCGGCCCTCGAAGCGGTGCGCACAAGCCGAAAGAAAGACGTACCGAAGGCCCTTTTATGCTCGGCCAGCGCGAACCGGATGTGTTGCATGTGCACGATCGATGCGTTCCGCGGACACCGACGAAGGGAACCGCGCGAACAGGAACCTGTCACAGGCGTCACTGCGCTGCTCTGCTGGTCGCACGGAAAATCGTGATCAGTGCGTTACATCATTAATTATTGTTTTATTACGCATGATTGATGACTCGGTAAAACTGCTCCATTTTACCGTCTCGACGACGACGACCGGAGATTAGATTATGATATAATACACGACGACCGTTTCGTGTTGTCGTGCCGGCGGCGGCATCGTTCAATTTTCAACATAACCCGACCGAGCGCCTCCGGCGACGGCCCGGGTTGTAATTTACACAGACGGACCGTTTATGAGGCGCTTTGCATTTATCGTTAAACGTTCCCTTTTTTCTGTTTTTTTTTGCTTGTTCCTCTTTGAAAGACGATCACTATCTATCGGCCGTTGGTGGTCGCCACTTGACGACAGGAACAGCAAGAAAAAAGAAACGAAAGAAAAAAAAGAGGGCGAAGACTGTTCAAAGCCGAGAAATTGGATTTTTTTGTCCCCGAAACTATGCTGCCGTGTCCGGTCTGGATGCTTTTACTTTCGTCCGTTTTATAGATTTTACTGCTATCAGCCGCGATTCATTTCGGTTTGGTGGAGGGCAACGTTGTCTATAAACAATATATTTTCAAACGCACCACTACCGGAATGGGATGGAAAGGATTTAATGAAATTGATGTGATTGGCTGCCCAAGTGGGTCCGATGCGGCGAGATAACGCTTCCCAAGACCGCTCGCACTAGAAAGTAGTCTTATGTCAGAAAATGCATCACTTTGTGAGCTTAATTAGATCTAACTGGCGCAGAGCGCTACCAGCTGCCGTGGAAGATTGATGATAAAAGTTGTGCAAACATTAGATCACCACCTTCCGTGGCTTCCATTTTCATGTTAATTCGCGGCTGACCGGACCGTTTTGCATAAATTTTACACCGGCGCACCAGGCGGCGACTGGCGTAAGAAGGCCGGGATCCAAACGAAGCCCCCAAAACGACGACTCATTTCCGCGTTTGGGTGGAAAATTGCTTTTTGTTTTTGGGTGAGAAAAACGGCGCCGTGAGCGATGCAACATTCGGGTGACGTCGCACGACATCTGCACGCAACATAGGCTCACCGATCGCGGCGATCCACTTTAAAAAGTGGAAGAGTGGAGTGGAGTTAAAAAGGATTTAAGTAATATTTTCCTGAAACAGATCAGTTATCGATCAGATTCATCTGTTAAAGATGAAAGAGTGAACTTGAAATTATTCTTTAAAACCGCTATCTAAGTTCGTAGCTTCTTCCTAAAACCCAATATGTTCGCCTGTCCCATAGAGATTCCTCGTACGATCGCGCCACTACTTCGGAAGCTTTCGCCGGCGGAAAACTGTCTCTCTCGGGAGCGCGAGAGAGAGAGAGAGCGCACGAGAGCGGACTCTCGTTTTCGTTGCCTTTTCCCGGGTGGAACCGATCGTTGCGCTCACTCGGAGCGGCACAGCATCGCGCGCGCATTTATGCTCGCCGGAAAGAAATGTTAAATATAGTGCAACCCAAGCGGCCCACGATCAGTTTGTGGAAAACAGCGTTCACGACAGCAACGTTCGGCTCGTGGCAGCGTGGAGTAGGGTTTTGTTTGGGCTTCGGCAGGTTCCATTCCACCGTACGGACGGTGAAAGAGCTTTTACGACCCTCCCGGACCGGCGCGGCAGGAACCGGAAAGTGATGTGTTCATATTAAAAAAAAATCTGTGCTTAACGGGCAGAGAAATGAAAACAAACTCATTCGCCGACTTCCGTGCGCGTGGTGAACCGATGTAGAGAAAGAAACTGCTTTCAGTTTCACGCGGCCACAGGTTGAAGGCGCGTGCGGAGCAGCAAGTGAGTGTCAACGACACCCTGCGGATCGGTAGATCTATCGAAAATTGGCATGCTGTGACTTGGGTCCAGCGTGACTTGGGTGCCCGCTTGTTGTGCTCCTAACGAGGACGACCAGTAAATTAGTGATCGAGTTCGATTGCAGCGTGTGAGGTTTTGCTTTCGGAAGCACCAGCTTTATGATTGACCAACCAAAGTGACCCCCGGTGGGATTCGGCTCTGGATGTGACCACTGCGTGCGTGAGCTCTCGTGTTTGTGTGTGCCCATCCTCGCCGAAGCTTCGGTGGCCGCCTGATTCGGTGACTTGTCGACTTGCAGATCACGTGGCGAAGCGACGCGAACCAATTACCGATCGACAGCACGACGGGACCCAGCGGGACGCTCGACACGGCGGGGGAATCGTGTCGAATTCGTGACGGTGATTCTGCTCTGCTAGTGCCATAAAAGGGTCCCTGCGGTGGGCCGAGGGCAAAAATCAAATCCGAAAACGCCCCATGTGTCAACGAGAACGGTGAGAATCGTGAAAGCGCAGCGCGCATCATAAGTCAGAGTCGGAGTCAGTGTCGCACCCTCCCCATAGCCGGCGGTTCCGGTTGTCTGCCTATTTTAGCAGAAATAAGTTAACACGACGAAAGCAAAAAAAATACACGACAGATAATTAATGAACATTGTGTGCCGGTGGATTCCTGCTGGCTTCGGACTTGATGCTGACGTTGCAAAAAGGGTAAGCACGATCGGGATCGCTCACAATAAATGATCAAGGGATTTGCGCACAGTCCGTAAGTGGTCTGCATGATCACGATTTAGTTTTTTTTGCCTTTTCACTGTACATTAAACGGTCATTATCACCGCAGGGGCTTTCGGAGAGCGCTGTCGCTGGTATGGGACAAGTGCCTTCGGTTTGTGTGATAATTGGCGATCATTTTAGTGAATCACATAATGCTTTGACTTTTCATAAACATTTTTGCAGGTTGTTGTAAATACGCTTTAAACAACGATCATTCTCTTTATCTTTCAAATGTGTTTCAAAAATTCGAATGGAGTGGTCAAGATATTTATTCAGTTTGTTCGAGAATTTGAAGCTGTTAGATAAACGTGTATTGAACTGAACTGCTTTCTAATATGATTGATATGGTGCGAAAAGTTTATTTTAAACCTGGCGCTCACCGGTTGAATCGTATTGCTTAGCATTTCTACAATAACAGAGCAATACTCTAACTTTTTGATATTTTCTAACTAACACAGGGATTTCCGTATCAGTTTATCGTTTTGTTAAAACAATTGAATTCAGATGCACTTTTGAAGGATAGAATGTTAGGAAAGAGTATATGACAGAAAAGCACTCTGTGTATTGCAATGGAAAGAGTTAAGAACTGTTTTCAATAAGAGAGTTAATGATTCGAACCCATTTTGGTAATTGCCTTAAGAACACTTTCAGTGTCCTAACACACCTAGAGGTATCCCGTTTACTTTATTTCAATTTTGGAAAAAAGTGTCCAGGATAAAACCCATTGTTTTTTTCTTGGTCATTCTCATTGTCGCATTGCAATCATTTCAAACGGATTCCTACTCATTTTGAAGAACTCTGCTCGGATCGTGGTGTGCTTCTATTGGCCTTAGCTCTTTGGTTGATGCAAAAGTTTCACAATTCAATCGAGTAAACCCGCGATAAGGCCTCCAGAAGCGAACGAAGGGAAGTGAATAACTCTGCCTTCTACTCGGCTTAGGTTATATGCTCATTTAAGTATTTCCTTCCCGCATTGTTTGACATTCCTCACTCAGTTTGAGTCGAGTCATCTACTTTTCCAAAAACAAAACACAGTCCGTAAGATCACCGACATGCATCACCTTATATTTGGCAGGACGGAATGGAGTGCAGATTTAGGGTTTTCATTACTCCACACCGCAGGCATTTTTATGTTGTACACCCTTTAATTAACCTTAATTTTAAATGTGACTTGCAAGCTAGGCAAAATTTTGAACCATTACCCGAGTGGGTCTAGTGGACAAAATGGTTGCCAGTTGCGAAAGTCCCAACAGAAGGTGGTCCCCCCCGAAAAAGCTGCAATTCCTTCATTCGCTAGTCAAAGCGGCGGGCAATCAAAGCGCACCGAGCGCAGCTTAAAGTTCACCTTCATCATCATCGTCACCGGCGGCATGATTATGATTGCGCACCGCACCGACACACGATAATGAACTATTAATAGGCGCAACATAATTCAACGCTTTCGATTCCCGCCGCCAGATAACATAATATAAAATTAGTCAATAAACGCCGCGTCCCAGTCCCGGCCGAATGGCAGCGCGTCACGTAGGCGTCAACCGTGGGCCCGGCCCGCGAACAATAGGGTGGGTAGCAAATTGGATTATGCCCTCACGATTATGCTCACGAGATGGGCAGTAGATAATCCGTCAGGTTGCGAAGGCGAAGATTAAATTAATTTCGCTAGCTCCGGGGACGCGCTGGTTGTTGCTCTGCGCGGAACCCTTTTCGGGGTGCGATGGTTTAATGTGATGATTGCGCAAGTTTTCTCCCGTCGCGCACCACGCTGGCAGCAGGAAAGAGAGGCATCGAGAGCGAGAGAGAAAGCGAGCCGAGATCTCCTTCTCTTTTCACATTATGACCCCTTAACGCCGACGGTCCGAACGACGGTCGCCGGGACGGTTTTGTGAAAAGTAAAAGGTGTGACCTTCCAAATGAAAGCGAACCACACACACACACGAGGGTGCTGTGCGTGGAAGATCACGATCAAGGGTCCCGCGGGTCCCCGGTGCTGTCACGAAAGGATGAAAAACGGACCTTTCATCCTGCTTCATGCAGCCGACCAGGCCGTTTAATGGCTCCTCACCGAAGGTTGGATTTGATACCGGCAATAAAAAAATAAAAAATGATCAACCGCCCTCCACCCAGCGACGAATTGGACACACTCGAGAGGCCCTCCGGAGCGTGGAGAATCGAGTGACCACAGGGACTATGTTTATGTTAATAACGCGCTAACTCCAGCTCCCCATCAACAATGTGCGTTTAATTTCCGTACCTCGCTTTTACGACCGTTGAAGTCACTGCAAGTCCCCGAGGGCAAGTCGTAAACGTTTACGATCGGTCGCGATTTTGTCACCTCACAAACGGTACGATCTATGCTCGTTCCCGGGTGGTTTTTGTTCCCATCCTTGGTGAGCTGCACTTAGCAGGGCAAACATTAGTCCGTCTGCAGCAGCAGCAAGTGCACTGCAGCGCGGGGCTCGGAAGCCACGGCTGACAGCATAACGTTCCGCTGTCGTTCCCGCAAAAGGAAGCAAACGGTATGGGCCGGTTGAGGGCGTTGGCGGACGCCTTCTTGGGAGTCGTCGGGAGCATTGCGCCCAGTCTGTCGCAAGGGGACACGGCTTTGCGTGAGAAGTGGACCCGTGTGTTTGTGTTTTGCGTTTTTGTTTCCCACTTCTCGTTAATGGCCCTACCTATCTTATCGCGGGTCGCTGGGAAGGGCTGGGACTTCGCTATCGCTCAGCCGAGGCCAGTTTCGTTGACCGTGTCTTCTTCGGCGCCCGTTGGAGTTGGACGCTGGGCCTTTTAAATGGGCCTTTTTTCCTGCTGCTCTGCTGCTGATAAAGATACGATCTGCTTGACGTTCCGCAGCCGTTTTTCGCTCTCCTGCGTGGAGGTTCCGGCTGGGACCGTGGCGATTGTTGTTGGGAATGGACAGGCTAAACAGGCAAAGTCTCTGTCACGGGCCCACGGGTTGTGTTGGGTTTTTTTGTTAATCTCTGCGTCGTTGTCCTCAACGGGTTTGCTCGTGATTGGCGTCTGGAAAGGCACCGGCACGAGACACGGGTGCTTGGGCTGGACAAATATTGGACGACGGACGCCTTCTTTAGCTGGAAGCCGGAAGTGTTGCCTAAGCCAACGAAACCCTTTTTCCACGGCCGTGCGTAATGGTATTAATCGAAAGGCAAATAAACAGAAAAGACTCATGCTGGGTGTCCATGAGGCAAGCCATAGTGTCATAAATTTTAAAATTTTATAACCAACGTGTTACGTGGTTTTTTGTATTATATTAATTGCTTGTTACTTGTAAAATTCTATTTAAATAGACATAGGGTCTTGACAATTAGCGTTTGCTTAACTAATGTGAAAGAAATGATAAAATGAAAGTAAGCTTGAAATATGAAAGTACGAATACGAAAGTGAAATACGAAAGTGCGCAGTACGAAATTCGTTGTGTTTCTGACACCACTTTTGCTGTTTTTTTTCTAATTATTAGAAACAAAACTGAGAATATTGAGACTTGTTCACTCGTTGACTAACTGTCCCAGGGCGTGTCAGCTAATATATATAAATTTTGACCCTTTGAAGGTAGCACATTGTTAATTTTAAACATAATTGAATTATGAACAGAAAACAATTTATTCATCACAATGCAAACGCACACAGAACAGAACAACAAATACCCAAAATATTGTAATATAAAATGCCTAGCCAAGCCAAGCCTGGCTTGCCTAATTTTGTACATCGCGTTGAAGCGGAACATCGAGCGGAACCAAACAAACATAAGAGAAATGTAATTAGAAATTTTGTCCAGAAATTGTTCATCGTTTGAAAAAAATAAATAAATTTAGCAGCTTGTAATGCCACTACTGAGGTAAAGTAAAACCATAAGCCCTAGCAGGATCGTGGCACTTGACGCGATCGCCCCTCGTCGCACAGCGTGCTTGTTAAGATAAATATCTGGAATCTTATTAAGACTACATTTCCAGCTGACTGACTGATTGCATGGCCGCCATCTGAAGGGCCCAGCACTACCTGGATGACTTGTGGATTGTGGTGTCGACAAGTTGCATAGGAGCCCCCCTGGCGCTCCATCTCATTGTTTGATCACGAGTCACGAGGTGTTTGAAGTTATGGTTCAAGTGGCCAACATGTGGGCGTCAAAATGGCGTGTCCCGTCCCCATTGGATAAACGAGGAAAGTAGGAAGTGATCGCAAATAGATGGAAAGTAAAGAAATTTTGTTTCTCGATCGATTCCTGTATCGAACGAAGCGAAACAATTCCCGAGTGTCCATTTGGAAACCGAAAGCGTTGGTAAATGTGTGCAAACCTTCCTACCGTTCGTAGTGCTGAAGAGACGGTAGTCCAACACTTGCAGTAAGGTTAAGCTTATTTGGAGAGCATAATCGGTCACGCGGTCGGTGAGCGTAAATTGGTAACGAAGGGGTGCAATTTTTGCCAACGCTCAGGGTTTGATTCTCCACGCTACAACTGTTTGTTGAGCACTACTGTCGAAGGTCTGAATGAAGTCGTCAGTGTAGCAGCGCGTTTTGTGCAATTATGAGGAGAGCACAGGGGCATTGAATGTTCGCCGGAAGTATGACAGCTGTTTGACGGCATCCCATGATGCGCTGGTACTGAGCGTGAAATGATAAAGACGCAAGGTGGCCTGTTGAGCAAGGTGGAGCGAATGGTTGTGGGGCTCCAATCCAATCGATGCATTGTGCATGCAATTTATGATGCACATCAATTGATTTCATGCTAATGTGTCTCGGCGCAGAAAGCTGATTTAGTGTGACGCTTCAGCAGTGGCTGATAGTGGCAATATTGTTATGAAACCTTTCGCTCTTGTGGTTGGGTAACGCAGGCCACAACATAAACCGTTTGATTGCGTATTATTGCTTTTTGTTAAATTCAATCCAGCGTTTCAACATTGTTGGCAGTTATTGAAAATGTTAAATATTTGGATGTGCTTGAACTAAGTAATGAAATAAAAAATTAATATTGCGATTTTTTCATACTTGATTCCTTCACTTGAAAGTATTTAATGTATGTAATGTATGTTATGTATTCACTTAAACTTAGTTCACTCACTAGACAAAAAATAAATTTTTAACTGTTAACTTTTTTGCATTGTGTCGTTCCGTAGGCCGGCAGACGACTGCCCAATGTTGGTCGCCACCGAAACGGCAATCCATTAAACATTGAGCAATCGTGGGGTCGTGCGTGAACTTTCACGCTAATCTCGCCGGCAGATGCCAATCGGCCCCCGCCTCCCGGGGTGCCAGAGCCAATGCACCATTCACAGGGCCCTTTTCGGTGCCTTGCTGCCAGCTTCCAGTTCCCTGCCCTGCCAGCTTGCGACCCTCGCGCTAACGATCGTCTCGCTTCGATGCCGATCAGCCGACGACTAATTGGCCAGACATCAAATCTTGCCGTGGCCCGGTCGTCGTGAAGCTCACACGCTGGCGCGGCAGAATGACGACGCACACGGCGCTTTCCGTGTCGTCCGCGTGCGACGTGTTTTGCGTAAGACCGTGAGTTCGATCGTGAAAGTACGAAAAGCCCATTTTACCGGGCACCCTCTCGCCGCCGGTATCGTCCTTCACCTGTGCGCCCCCGGTGTGTGCGCTGGCTCGTTATCTTCGGAGCGAAATCTCAAGTGGATTACTACTTGCCCGCTGTGAGGGCACCTCACGGGAGGCGAGGCGAAAGTGTCCCAACGCGCGACCGCAAACATTGGACTGCCGGTCCAATTTGTTTGGGTTTGGGAGCTCGCGAAATCCTGGCGCCAGCCACGATCAGTGTTCAGCCCAGTTCCGGAAGTGGGCAATCACTCAACCGAAAGCGGCAGATTATGATTTGCTGCGATGTTTCCCTTTTCCAATGCCGGCCGCAGATGGTTCGTCCATCTTTCTGTGCCAACTTAACGAACTTACCAATCAATTACGCGCTTTCCGTTTATTTCTTTTTAACGGTTCACCGAAATAAAGGAGCTACTTTCCGGTACAGCACGGTGGAAATTAACACTTCTTTTCCAGTTAACTTATCTTGCAGCTCATTATTGCTTTATGGGTGTGCTGCAAAATAAACCAGGCAGCGTTGCAGGAGATCGCGCAAGATAAGTGAAACAACATTCTGCAACTGCTATTGCATGGGGGCCTTATCCTCAATTACTGCTTCGATCGGATAAGGGTCGGATGATTAAAATGCTCCCGGATTGGATTCCTGATTATGGAATAGTTGAGCAAAAAAGGAAACCTCTTATCAATGTTGGAAATTTTTATGGGCCAGACAAACATTGATGGCCTCAGGAAGAATCTACGATTTTTAAGGTTTGTTTATTTGCTTTGCACGTGATTTGAACAAATACATCATTTTATCTTTAATACACTGAACGCGTGAATGTTACGGAATATTAAATAAGCATTTTTTTCTTTTGTGGTATTTTAACGCCCCAAGTTATGCAATCGGCTTTACAATTGGTACGACTTTTTATTGGATTGTCGTATGGAAATATCGACATTCTGATAAAAATCTTATCACTGATGCGTGTAAATATAAAAAGGAATTTAAATTAGTTGATATCCTCATCCAAACTCATGTCAATGTTATCGACTTCCTAACAAATTATCATAATTAACAAGAGCCTCATAATTATATTCTTGTCGCGCCTTTCTTTCCTTGCCAATTCAATCACTTCTTCTAAATTGTATTTTTCTTCCAATAAATTTTCAAATTCACTTATTCTGCGACGCTCTTGATGCTTACAAAGCTCCTCCAAGGACTACAGTGCCATGTTCAGCAAACAGTTCAACCACTTGTCACAAATATGTCCGATATAAGCTTTACGATGGTATATTATATAGGTACTTCATCGTTTGAAAATCATGCAAACGATAAGAGATAAAAGAGCAATTTCCATCACTCTTTTGACTTGGACAGATCAATTCTTGGAATCTGCTCAGAAGGCAAAAAAATCGGATTGGTCCACTTTTTTATGCTGAAATATAACTGAAATCCTCAAATTTTGCATTCGCCGTGTGTCCGCCTTTTCACGATAGTGCCTCTCTGCATGCCTTTGACAGGTACCAAAACGGGAACAGCTAGTTAGCTCCGATTGGTTGGCCCGCTAACTGGACTGCCTGCCTTCCTGTCACATTCCGAGCGCGTTTTGCATCAAACTTTTCAAACAAACCCCATTGAGGTGCTCGTCGTTGCTCGCTCCCCAACTGAAAGTGGTTGGCCTGTCTCAGTAGCCGCAACCAAAAACGCAGTGGCCTCGCACTTTGATGGATTGCTGAATGGCGTCCGGGCATGCGCATCCGGAATTGTTCCGGTTTGGCTCTTTCGCGGTGAGTTAAGTGAGCCCGTGGGATTTGTCCCAACTAGTGCTCGGCATGCAGGCCCCAAATGGTGGCCCCAAAAAAGGGAATCAAAGATCCAAGATTTGGAGTTATCGGCCTCGGTGCTCCCGGTTCTTAACGACCGCTTGGAACCCCCTTTCACGGGCGGGTTCGGTGCGGTCATGATTTTTATAGTTTACTACATATTAAGCGGGAATATTGGACTTTCTTTTCTTCGGCCGCCCGGCCAGATCAGGGGCCGTACGCAACTGGCAGGTCCTCGTCCTCGCTTGCGCTTCCCCGGCCCGGCTTCAATCGATCTGCGCAGGTGCCCGAAGTCGATCCGCGGGGCCGCAGAAAATAAATTTCGCGTGATTCCAATCGAATGCCCCGTTTGGTGGGTTCCCGGATGAAAGTTCCCGCCGCGTTAAGCGGGTTGTCCAAGTCGCAACTCGCAGCCTCGCCTGGGCCGAGCGGACAGAGAGAGAATTAGATCGTTCATGGTGCACCCAACTCTCCTGGCAGCTGGCGACGCGCCTCGAGGTGATGGCGACGACTGAAATTATCTTTAATTAAATATTTAATGATCCTCCAAGTGGTTCATCCCTCCCAGGCGCTCCTGGGCGCTTCCCCGCCGGAGACGCCACGTCAGATGGCGGGGCAGGGTGTATTATCGATTTATCGACCACATACCCTACGCTACTACCCGCGTTCGGCTGGCGACTTTGGGGACCGCCTTCTGGCACCGTTAGTTGCCGCGGAGTGCTGGGCGAAGCCGCTGAAAAGAAAGTATGGACGATGTTGGACGGGATGCTGTGTGTCTGTATGTGTGTCTGCTGTTTTTGTTTTTCTTTTTCTTTAATGGCAAACGTGTTGGCCAACGCATCAAACTAAACAGACACTGTAATCTAGCAAGCCGATTGACTGCGGGGAGCCGAGCCCTGCAATCCGCGGCCGGCCGGGACGGTAGCACCCGCTTGGCGCAACTTGGGAAAGTGATGTTTGAGAAACAAATCGCTTTGCTGTATGCAGTATTAATTAACGTTGTTTAAACGGGAACTGGTGGCCGCCGGTTGTTACGAGTTGTTTAAAACGAGCACTTAACGCGTGTCGCTGGCTGCCGGCTGCGAAATGGCTGACGGCCTGGGGACGGTCTAACGAGCGCCAACAATTTAGCTGGTTCCGTTTCCGATTTGCTGCCGGTGGGCAACCATTTTCTGTCTGTCTGGACACCGTTTTAGGGGACCGTTGATTGCTTGACAGGGCCGTTTATTGCTTCGCTTAGGCATACTTATCAATTGGTAGTTGATCGATCTTCAGTCGATCGGTGGAGAAGAACTCAGGTTTGATCCCTCTTTGTTGGCATTTTAGGTTAGCGTATCATTAAGCTTCTACAACCTCGAATAGTCTACCCAGATGTTTAGTTAAACACACGGAAATTACGGTATTTGCTTATAAAGAGCCTCATAAACCACTCTCTAACTCTAATAGTTAAACGTGATTGCCGATAAAGGGCGATGGGCAGATCCAAATTGTCAACACCAAACCAAATTGATAAACGTCTAGTCAATACCTTATCTACACATTCTGGTCCATGCTTTCAAGCCTTCCTTATTCTGGGTGCTCTGGTAAGAAAAATTGCAATTGCAAATGAAGGAAAACGTCTTATCGCCTGCAGCAGAATAATGCACCAATCCACAAGGTGCAAGTACCTCGAACGTGATGGTGTTAAGGTTTTGTACTATCGACCACAATGCCCTGACCAACCAACCTTTGAGAACTTGTGCCTATTGATGCACGCTGTAATAACTAAGAAGATCCCAAGGAATTGTCTCTGGTGCAGGTTTAGATCGCCTAGCGGTTGTAATGCCAAATAAGAAGAAGATATTAATTAAAATGGTCTGGTCAACAATAAAAGCTAAGGACTGTCGAAAGAACCGCGTGACAGAAACACGGTGTTTGGCAATGTTATCTGAGTCTCTAAATATATAGGGCTAAATAGTTTAATACACGACTTAATCGTTTCATCTAATGCTGATTTACTAAACTGTGATTATTGTTGAAAATTGCGCATATGTTGATTAAAATTTTTAGTCGTATATAAACGCCAGATTGTTTATAAAAATCCTTTCGTCAAAATTTGTTTCGTCCTTTTCAAACATTTTCCAGTCTATCGCGTTTATCACAAAGGTTCATGGTAATTGGTAACTTTTCAAGGACATTTAATATTCGTGACTCCATGCTCTGGCTTGGACCGACTTCGCCTTAATTTATAAGTCGAGTTTAGTACAAATACTTCCAAATCAAATAAAAGGCTCACAGGAGCAAACTTCATTTGAGTACCGCTAACATTAGAAAATCGTGTTAAACAACATTTTACAGAAGCTAGAAGAAAGACAAACTAAATTAAATTTAGTAGTTACTGTTTCCTTTCAATTTTTTATTATCAGTGTAATCCTGGTTACCCCACAAACCCCACACAACTTCGGATGCGCATATGTAAAAATGCCAGAAAATGTTTTCTCCCGACTATTTGCACTTTATTTTGATTTACTTGACTCAACTTTTTACCCTGAACCCTGAAGTAACTGATAGCTTGTAAGCGAAAAAAGCACCAGACTTGCAGCTCATTCGCCGGACGCAAAAAAAGGAGCGATCATTTTCTTCCTTTTTATCCCGATGATAAACTCATTCACGAAGAAAGCGATTCATCCCGCGCAGCTTGAAAGCGCTTCGCGAGAGGGAAATGAAGCCTCTAATTCAGGTCCTAGCTCCCCCCCGAGGGGCCCGTGGGCCCAATTGCCACCCGGACCAGGGCTATTTATCTCTCTAATCAAGCTCATTACCTGTTGTCGGCCAGGCGGTGCATAACCACTGCCAATAACCGTGCCCTGGAACCACCTACGCGAGGGGAACGCCTTGCCCCGTACGCCTTGGCCATTCTATGCTACTTAGTAGGGGGCCCTTTTTTGCGCCACTTTTAACCTACGGCCACGGCCCGATACGCCCGATTGTGGAGCCGGACCTTTTTCCGACGAATCTCAACACTTTTTGCTCAATTTGTTTCACAGAAACATGCGGCGTGTTCCGTAGCCCAGATTTATCGTCCGAATGGGCTGCGCTCGGATGGACTATGTAATTTGCCTATCGTACCGTGGCCGCGCCGACGGTATGCTTGTCGAACTGCTTGGAGCCAGCCTTTCGCTTGTCGTGATCTTGTTACTGTGTTTTTTTCTCACTCTGTAACATCTCTTTCTTCCTCTTGCAGAGCCCGACCTTAAATGAAACAGGATGCTGCTGTTTGCACCTGCGGTACTTTTTGCGTTCGTCTTACGAATAAGGGCCCAAGTTGAGCCCGGCACCGAGAACGCCAACGCCACTCGGACCCAGAAGGAAGATCGCCCGGACCGACCGTCGACCATCCTGCCGACGATCGTGCCCCCGGAACAGGTAGTGTAGTAGTTTAGCACCGGAAGGAAAGAACTCGAAACGTAACCTCTTCGTACTTTTCTCGGTGTTCTTCGTAGGTCTTTGTCCCGGATCCGTTGCCACACGGAGTGGTACGCTACCAGCATCTGATCAACAACTCACCGAGCAGCAACTACTTCGTGTACTACACCGACAATGTTGTCGATCAGCCCAAACAGCAGTACTTGGATGGGTGAGTTCCTCCTTCCAGTTGTCAGCCTTCCTCATGGTTTGTCAGTAAACCTGATCGATGGTCTTCCATTCCGCAGGTACGGAATTGGCAACAGTGACCCCACGTCGGGTCAGATCGTCTACAGTCCTAATCCGATCCCGATTCAGCTGGTGACGCTCGTACAGCCGACGATCGAGGGCGATCAGCTGAAGGAACGCCCGGGCGACGATTCGAAGCAGGAAGTCGACGAAGCGGTGGACCTCGCGGAGGAACCGACCCGTGGGAAGGTGGACGTGGACGAGGCGGGCATCCGGAAGCTGGTGTCGAGTACGCAAAACTTAGTCAGCAACGAAGATGTAGTGGACATCAACAACGCCCAGGAGGGCATGACGGAGCGTGTGGACAACTCCACCGTGGAAATCACCACGGTTCTAAGTTCGAGTTCGAGTTCGAGTCCAAGCACGAGTCCGAGTCCAGAGGATAGCGCACCGAGCGAAAGCAGACACGTCAGGGATAGTGTGGCGGCACACGGGGGCTTCGACAAGCCGATTGTGGTGGGCGATAGCGAAGCGCAGGAAACGGGAACTGGGCGTAGTCAGCGTGCTGGGCCTTCGGTAGCGATCGACCGCTCGAAGCACATCAACGTGGAGATTCTGGGCGAATCGGAAGACCACAACCAGGGGCAGTTTCTGAAGGAGACGACGATCCTCGCCAGCAAGCCGGCCGAGCCGTGCGATGACGATGGCAAGGAGCAGGGTCTGCTGATCACCAAGCAGGAAGTGACCACCATCAAGCCGGTCACGGTGAGTCGCGTGCGTGGCTCGACGGCGGCCAGGTTGAGCACGCGCTACAAGGCAGTTCCGCCGCCAGTGGAGAACGTTCCGACGACACAGAAGCCGGTCTCCTCACGGTATCTCGCTCCGATCCAGGCCGGGCTGCGACTGTCCAACGCCGATAAGCCACACGTGCTTCGTGGCCCGGTGGACGTGGATTGCGTGGACGAACCGGAGCGGGAACGGACGGTGGTCGAAGTCCAGAAAAGTGTCAACGTCCAGAACATAGTGGTCGGTCCGGAACGGCCAGGCCCAAACTTTGTGCGGCAGTTCGGCGCGAGGACGAAAATCATCCAGCAGCCGGTGTACGTAGAGAAGCCCGTGGAACGGATCGTGAAGCAACCGGTATACGTGGAGAAGCCGGTGCCGGTGCCGGGACCGGAGCGGATCGTCGAGAAGCCGGTTCACCACACGCACTACGTCGATCGACCGTTTCCCGTCGAGAAGAAAGTGACGGTCCACGTGCCGGTCGACAGGATCGTGGAGAAGCCGGTGCAGGTGGAGACGATCGTCACCAAGGATGTTCCGTACCCAGTGACGCACCTAGTGGACCGCCCGGTGCCTGTGGAGAAGATCGTCGAAAAGCAGGTTCCGGTCGAGGTGCCTCGCTACATTGATCGTCCCTACCCGGTGGAGAAAATTGTCGATCGTCCCTACCCGGTCGAGGTGCACGTCGAGGTCCCGAAGATCGTGGAGAAACTGGTCGATCGGCCGGTCGAGGTGGAACGCATCGTGGAGAAGCACGTCCAAGTGCCGGTCCCTGTGGAGATCGAGAAGGTGGTGGAGAAGATCGTCGATCGGCCGTACCCGGTGGAGAAGATAGTGGAGAAGATTGTCGATCGGCCCTATCCGGTGCAGGTACCGGTGGAAGTTCCGGTACACTATCCGGTCGAAGTACCGGTCGGTATCCCGATACCGTATCCGGTGGAGAAGTACATCGCCCTGCCGGTGCACGAACCGAAACCGACGCACTCGATCATCAAGACCGTCCACCATGAGCACTTCGATTTCGGGAAGTTCTTTGCGCAGAAGAAGAAGCACTTCGTCGAGCACTTCTTCCCCAAGTCGCACCACCATCCGAAGGTGGTCGAGGTGCCCGGGAAGCACTTCTACGTCCCGAGTCACCACTATCCGAAGAACGATCTACATTTCGGGGCGTCGGTGCCCAGCCCGAGCGTGCTGGTCGATGGGAATCACCTGAACCTTCAGCCTCACTACCTGCCGCCTGAAGCCCCGAAACCCATCTATGGAGTGCCGTACGTTGGCGATGGCCACCACGTGGGTAAGTGTGACCGAACGGGTGATGCTTGCTTGATCTACTACAGTCTACTACTCTGCTTATCTCGTAGCAAACTTTGGGTTCGCCCACCATCAGCAGCAGCAGATCGTGAAGGATGACTACGTGGGCCCTACGCCCCTGCTGGAGGACCATTGGGCCGTCAAAAGTGACGTCAAGTTCCGGCGCAGTCCGAGCTACGGGAAGAGCATCCGCATCGAGTACGGCGGGTTCAAGCCACCACTAGTGCCATCGGTGGAAATTGACGAGCACGGAGTGCCGTTGAACAAGGACAGCAAGAAATAGGCAGATAGGGGGATAGGCACTCACCGTTGTATGGGTGGAACCTTTGGGGCCGCGGCTGGATGGACTGGATGGTAACAGAGAATACTGTTTTCTACTAACATATGTTTTTCATTAGACTGGACTTTGTTGTATGTTTTATTATTTATTTGTTATTGCCACTAAGCGAATAAACAGTGTAAAACAAAACGATGTGTTCGTAAAGGATTTTTGTTTTTTTTTTTTAAATTTGGAATGAAAACTCAGCGACATTTGATTGTAAGCTAATTTCTCGTAAACTAGTAGTTCTCCGTGTGCGTCGCCACGTCTTATTTCATTCTAATTTGTCGATTTGAACTTCCTGGATCAGTTTCCCTTCTCACTTCCCGTTGCTCCTCCGTTCCAGACGATCCGGCTTCCTGGTGACATATGCGCGGAAAGCCGATCGGATACGTCACTGGGAAGCCCGATCGTATGAAACGACGGATAATGAAGAAATTAGAATGAAATAAGGCATGGCGACCCCGGCGGGAACAGATAGTATTGTCAAAAGACCAATAAAATGCTTATGCAATTTGTAGAAAATAATACAGACGCTGTTTTGTTTGAATTTATTTTATCAGTAAATGAACCAGAGACACATGTGAAAAAAGGTGAAGCTGATTTATCATGGAATGTAGGATTGACTATAGAATGTTTATCTACTCAAGACATTTAGTACAGTTCTTTTAGAGAGTTCGTTATAGCTTTTTGATCGACTATGCACAACAAAATTAATACTTCAATTAAAAATGGAATAGAAATAAAAATGGAACTAGTAATTCAGTTTTTTATGAATTCCTATAGCCGCTTTCGTAGCTAAAGCTAAGCTGAAAACTTGTTACAGCAAAAGTAACGTGTCGTAACGTAACACTTTTCGACAGCTTAGTGAACGCCATAGGCATACCAGCTTTGTCCACATGAGTTTTAGCTCAGCGTGTGGTTTTGGTTCATATTTAGGACATCTTCACGGTTGACAGTTTTTCATGTTTTTGAAATCCACTTCCAGGTGAACCTTGCCAAAAGATCTTTCAATTTAAGTGTAGGTAAGCTTTAAAACATTACGGCCAGAGACTGGGAACGCTCCATTTCAAGCTTTGGCGATCGCCGAAAGCTTTGGCGATCGCGAAAGCTTTGGAATGCAACAATTTCATGTCACCACATCTTGCGACATGCTACTCGTTTTGGGCGCTGCGACATGACGGTTATGCGGCAGACTTCCTCGGAAGAATTGAAACTTACTATCTTCATTATTTTATAAAAGTTACATGAACGGAGTTAGATAACTGTCTTTAAACTATTAGGAATTATATATTTGCTATTCGTTCCCAACAAAAGAAGAATTGTAAGCTAAAAGCTCCTAGAGTGTCGATGCTCGGATAAAGAAATTAATAATGAGATCCATTACACATCAGTTTGGGTAACAAATTTGTTAAAGCGGGCCGAGGCCGGTCCAGCATAAGAATAATGACTACAAATTCATTCTACAAATTCTACAAATTAAGAATAATGAATAATTGTTCTACAAAACTATTGGCACATGCTCTTGAAGTGTGTCAATCTTTCTGTCTGTAAACCGTTTCGACCGTAAATATGGAAAATATATCTCAAAAATATAATAAAAAAAGTCCACCAAGCGCCCGATGACCACGGACAAAAGGCTGCGAACCCAAAACGTGGAGAGCTCTTCGACCCATCCCGGCCACAATGCTTCGATTCGATGCGCAATACGCAAAACAAAACAACAACAGTTCATCGGCAAGTCAACAGGCCGGTTATTTAATAAGCCGTACAGGTAATGACGCCTCCTAGACGCCACCAATAAACACCTCGTGCGCCCCGTCAAAGTGGAAGATTATCGAAAACAATTTATTGACACATTTGGCGTCCCGACACAATCGTTGACTTCCATGGCCCCACCGTCCGTCCGGGGCGGGCGTTCAGCCTTTCACCGGGCGCCTCGCGCCAGAAGCGTGCCATCCATTCCGATGGACCTGGCGATCGTCTTGCGCGGCCAAAGATGCCCGCCGCCTCTCAGCATGATCGATGCCGGTAGAGGAAACGAACAAGCCAGCTCGTTTGTGCCAGTCAGTGCGATCGTCAAAACAATCAGCCGAAAACAATCCGTCGGACCGTCGAGAAAGGCGGCTCGGCGATGATCGGCCCGCGGGTCGTTATGGAATGTTTTTGCTCCGTCGAGCATTTCTCCCGCACGACACATAATTGTTGGCGGCTCATTGAAGCTGAGGATCACCGCGATCTGCGCGATCACCACCGGGGGATTTGGCATTCAGATCACTTCCTGCTGTCACCGTCACCGGGCCGTGACACTGTCGCGAGCCAGTGTCCAGTGTGTCAGGTGCCAACTGCAACTCCTCGCCGACCGATCGATGGCAACCTTCTTCTTCGTCATAACTTCCACATCGCACCCATGTCGCCGGTTTCCGACAGAGAGTGTCGCCGCCTTCGGTGCGCGGAAAATGTAGAAAATGTTTACAACTTCGCACACGCTCCGAGTGCTCCAAGGGCTGTCCATCAGGCGGCCACTTCGGTAGATCGATGTGCCGGATCGATTACACAACCGCACGCTTGACCACCGTCCATTCTCACCGATTCCTCCGCCACATCGGATGGACACGCATGAAATCTTAATTTAAATCATTTTTCCATCGGCGAACCAAGGATTGTCGCGGCGATGGACAACCCGTCAGCAGCACGCACCTTCACCGGCACCGTTCAATTATGCTGCAAACGGTAATATGCACCTCGGCCAGTTGCCGCCACCGAACCCAGGAAGTTGTAGCCGCGTTACCTTATGCATCTTAAGCGGTACGACGGAGACGACAGTTCACTGGGGGACATTCCTTGGGCCCGGCGTCGGCTGTGATGCGACCAAATTGGGTAGGATGTAAGGAAGCAGCCCCCGGGTAATGGTTTTATGGGCAAGGAAGGAAGTAGGTTTCATTACTTCCGAGGCTGGGCTTCCTTCTCCGTTGGTAGCTTAGGAGGGATTCGGAAGCTGGGTTGAAACCGGCGACTTGTTTGACCATAGATTACTGAACACATAAGAAACCGTATGGGTTTGGTCCTGTTGAAGCATTGGTTTACGCCTCGAGATAAACGATGCTAAAGTG
The DNA here is from genome assembly GCF_943735745.2 of Anopheles bellator. Taxonomy (NCBI): domain Eukaryota; kingdom Metazoa; phylum Arthropoda; class Insecta; order Diptera; family Culicidae; genus Anopheles; species Anopheles bellator. The sequence goes on along the minus strand of NC_071285.1, from coordinate 23,271,236 downwards.
TATTTACTCTCAATAATTTGATGTACTCTTTTTATGCAATCGCGTATGAAGACATTAAAAATTCATCTAAAAAAACAGTAACAACTGTTTCCAATGCTGATTTATTAGAATTCTGCAACGGAAACTCAATACAAACTCAATCTATTGAAGCGCTCTCAATGCATACTTTAATACTCACTTATGCTTAATAGAATAGTTAAGCTTAGTAGGGTACAAGGGCTGAAATATCCGAATCTTAACAGATAGATGGCGCTAGTTAATTAGTGCAAATCTTTAAAAGAAAGCTGTTAAAATGTCAAGATATTACAAAACTCATAAGTTTAAGAGGTATTGTGCTAAAAGTGTAACTAATTTTGTTATTTTTAAAACAATGGAACAAAAAAAATCCGTTTTTTTACTTTTAAATTATATTGGCTGAGAATTTACTATGAGAAAGATCTGTTCAAAGTGGCTGTCACGTTTGACCACAGTGATTCTGAGCAACGTCGAGCCATGTTTAAACGAAACAAATCGAAATTTTTTGCGTGAATATCCCTTCACGTCATCTGAGTGAAGAGCAACTGGTGAACAATCGGCGGGAATGGTTATGGCCCCAGTATTTTGAGATGTGCGTAGTGTAATATCGAATAGATTCCAGAGCCACCGTATTTGCCGTTGATTCAGCTCCCAGCCACTACTGGCAGACCTAAATAAAACTACTTCTCAGACCTAAATAAAAATGCCCTTCATTAAGAAATTTCGCCTGAATGAAGAGGTTATCCCTGAAAGTGATGTTATTAGGATAAGTTACGTATGCCATTGAATACAAAACTATGTTCGGGTACCTGGTGCGTAGATAAATCTTCACTCAATCAATCATAAATCAGTCAAAACAGAAGCACAAAACGTGATGTTTTAGTTTAAAAAAAACTCAAAACGCACCAACAGATGGCCTGCAATGAAAATCCGTGGGAAAACGATTGCGTCACGGGCTTTATCGAATAGAAACAATAAGAAATCACTCAAAAGTTCTTCGTGTCAAAAAAACCTCAAGAAAACCCCAAAGAAGTGGGTCACCTCAGTGGACGAAGGAGAAAGTGATCCGCAGCAATCGGTCAGCAGCCGGGGTTGCCATATGCGATCGCCGTCAACTGCAAACAAGATTCCCATGCTCCAGTCACCCCGTGTCAGCGCGGGCTTCCGATGACCGGGGCGATGTAAATCGTGGTCGTACCGTGCAGAACGGTAGCAAAAACCGTACCATGGCAAACGGACCGCAAACATTTCACGCGGGTCACCGCCACCAAGTGGTCGCCACATAACCGCGCACCATGAAACCGCGCCGTGAAGCATAAACAGAGAGGCACATCGAAATGCTCGCGCGGCTGCGCTCTGTTCGCGAGGGGGTCCAATTTGCTCGGTTGTGTTGTGTTTGGATGGCCACGGATCGATAATCGATCCGTGGGTAGTCGAAGGTGTCTGATCAGCTCAACGGCGCGCCCGACCCCGGCCTCGGCCTCGGCTGAGATTTTGATAAGTACTATTACTTGCGCGCGCCGGTGAGCCGTCGATTGTGCCGTTGATGGGCTTTCGAGCCTCGAAAATTGTGTTGCTCCAGTGGCGAAATGATATGATTTTTCAATTGAACGATTACGTCAATCGATACCATCGCGGTTCGGGTGCTGGCTTTCGGAGGATTTGGTAACGCGTCTTCGGCGAAATCTTTCGATGTGAAGCAGCCAGTTTCAGTCCGGCCAGTTGCGGTTCGTAGCCATCCTCTTTCTGGGGATCTAGGAACGGGTCCAGCGGTCCAGAGATGTAGCTAGCAGCCGCTTGATGTACGCGACATGCCATCGTTACCCTGATTGGTTCCTGACCGTGTCCGGGACTCAAGCCGAGCCCCGCTTGTGGAGCGTGGCAAATTGCACTTGACTAGCACCTATTAAGCCAACGAGCGCCTCCTGGGCAGTGTCACAGGGGACAGCAGCTTCCGTGAATTGACCACCCGGATCGGGGACGAGATGGGAATCGCTTGGCTGGTTGTGAGCTACAGTGCGTAACGAAAAATTGTGTAAAGCGGGTTGCTGGTTGAATTCCTTGTTGAAAGCGCCTTAAAGTATGCAATCTCACTTTGTAAAAATAAGGAGCCACCATAGGAGAGTATGTTGTCCAGTTAGCCCCAAAATAGGAAAGTAATCAGAAAACAGTCATTCGAAGTGTTCCAGTACGGGTGTAGCTTTGGAACCATGCCCACCATTGTGAGACGCCAGGACGTCAGTGCCTTTTCTCCACAGCACACCGGCTCAAGCCGGTTCCGCTGGTTCACCTTCAACTCCCGGAGAAGTGCATCGCGCCACGGCGCGTTGCACTGCCCATGCAAATCGTCTGCCGTCAGTCGCCGTCTCCACTGCAAATTGCTGCACGCACTCGTTTCACACCACGCCACGTTATTGGACTGCACTTACGTAATGGACCGGGTCTCGATCCGTTTGGACGACTTTGCACTTGCTGGAAAGTGAAACCGGAGGTTCCACTGAAGCCGGTCACCACCGGTCAGGGAGATCAGCACCAGCGGCAGAATCCTTGCGCCAAATTCCACCAGCAAAGCTTTTCCTTTCTTTCGTTTCGTTTCGTTCACGAGCTTTCGTGAAGAAAGAACGCCTCCGGAGGAGCCACAAAAAATCGGTCCTATTTCGGAGCACAGAACGTTGGAGCGCCGGTAAGTGAAGGCGAAACTGGAAAATCGAAGAACAAGCCGGAGAGAGAAAAAAACGGAACATTTAACGGCGGCCGAAAAGGAAATCAGTGGCAGCCGCAAGTCCTTGAGCGCGGGTCGAGAAGGGAAGCCCCCCGTGTGGCCCCGGCCCCGGGGCCGGTCTGAGAAACCTTGTCGAGAGCGAGACGTCGCATCACATTTCGACAGCTTGTCGACAGCGGTAGACGCGTTAATCAATTTCAACCGTTCACCGAGACCCCCATTATGGAGCAGCGTAAACTCTCGTTCTCTGTCTCTGTCTGCCCGTTGAGGGGGCAATCTCGGTGACATTAACCTTTACGAGACCCCCGGCATACATGCTGGTGGTCTTTGACCGTAGGGCTCCTTCGGCAAATGGCAACAAAAAGGCAGGCCGCAGCATAACGCAGAGTTTCAGCAAATCGACCGATCGGCCCCGTTGGTCGGTTTCGCGGCCAAGCCCAAGAGGGAAGCAGTTTTTGCGTCTGACTTTGCGTAGCGCCGGTTTCTCCAACTGGTCCGGGGGTAGGGGGTATTTTCATTTGGCGCTCTCACCCAGGAGGCTGGAGGCCGGTTTGGGCCGTCCGGTCGGACAACTTTCTTATTGAGCTGCGCTTGCCGTGGCCGCTCCACCGTGTGTCGACTTTGGCTTTGATCGAATTGCAATCGGAACGGGATGCAACGCGTGGTGGAGATTTCCGAGATTTTGTCACCGCGCACAGATCCGCCTTTCCGCCCGGACGATATAATTATGCGGACAGCCCGACGGCTGTTGCATGCAAAACCATGTTGCATAATTACATCCTTTCCATGCGTTAGAAGATGCGGTCACAGGCATGTAGTTGGTCGTTGCGAATTGCGGAAGGAAACGGAAAGGCGATGTGTGCGATTGATCCGGCCACGACTTATTGACAATTTGTATGGGCGTATGTGCGTGTTTGTTGGCCATCTCATTAGAAGCTCGAGATCGGAAAGCAGGATGTGAAACAAATTTGTCTTATCGCCTATACGATTCGAAATAAATGGTAATAAACCTGCACCAACAAAACGATCACCTATGAGTAATGCTGTTAGAATAGTTAAAATCGTTCCAGTTAGAAACAGAGCTGAGGTAGTGATCTCTAGAAAGGAAACCAGCAACGTGTCTTCGCCATGTTGAGTTAACATTGAACACAACTCTAACTCGAGTACTAAAGATATCTTCCAATTCATGACGAAAACTCCAAACAATTTTTGCACTCTCAACACGAATCGTTCATGCGTTGAATTGAATTTCGGATGTAATGATCCGTTAGTAGCGCTTTGCCACAATATCACATCTACACAGTATCACAATATTCATTCTTCTTCGTGGAGTACTTCTTCATTACTTCAATATGAAGAAAAGCGCTACCGAAAGTCATCGTATTGTAAGGAGCGAAATATTCACTTTGCAAAGGTTATGCTGTGTCCATGATGGGATATGAAAGGTATAGTGTACTTTGAGCTTTTAAGACCCAATGAAATTGTCGATGGACAACGCTATCGACAATTAATGTATTTGAAGCAAAGCTTTGGCCATAAAAGATAAGCACATGATAAGCTGATTTTTCGAAATCACAACGCTCGACCACACGTCGCAAAAACGGTCAAAACCTATTTGGACAATGTCGATTTTAAAGATGTGAGACTCTATCGACACGAAATCCAAGAATTACCTGAAAAATAGGAGAAAGTAGTAGCTAACGATGGACAATACTTTCATTAAAGTAGTCATATGTTTTGTTGTTGTAGTCAGGCCACAACTTTCGAATAAAAATTAATTAATAAATATGAATGAAGAAATTAATTATTGAATTGATATGCATGAATTGAAAAAAAAATCATTAAAATATATAAATAAATTCGTATAAGGTGAGTGAGTAAGTAAGTTTGCTAACATGGCCTCTAGAACAAACGCAATTCTTTGCTGGTTATCGAAGAATAAATCTCAATAGTCGTTAATGCCAACAGAATTCGTTCGTTGTTTTGGCTCATGGGATAATAATACAGGGTGCGCCATCTAACGTTCTTTTTTTTCATTTGTTTATAGAATAAAATAATAATTTGTAGAATAAAATAGAATCGACATACATTGAGTTCTCAGCTTCAATTTCGCCAAAGATCAGTCAGCCAATCAACCAAAGATCAGTCCGCCAATCAGCAATCAGCTCGGTAGCGTACGCCTTCGACGGTTCCGGCTGCTCCTTCTTCGGCGGTCGATGATGCCGTCAAACCAAAATACGCACCAGATCCGACGTGTGGGTTTTCAGAACCCCAAGAACGACAATCCTGCTTATTAACACAACTACCGAGGTAACAATAAGCTACAATGAAATGAGCTTTTCAAATATCGTCCCGTTTGAGTTGAAGACTTAACGCGTTGGAAATAAGTTTTTCATATTTCCCAATTTCTTGCAGCCAAAATTGTATTTTATACATCAATCTGATGAATCTACCTTTCAAATAAATGTTCAAACATCGAAAAATAGTCAGCCGTTTTTTATAACCAAATAAAAATAAGAACGCTAGATGGCGCACTCTGTATAATTCGTAGATATGGTTTTTTTTTATGAATGTTTATGAATATGTCTCTACGGTGGTGCAATGGGTTCCTCTTGCGAAACATACTGTTCTCTCCCGGCTGCTGTGTATCCAACATCCATGCTCCTAAAGGCACCGCACAACTGCCAGGGTGACGCCGTGGAACGTAAACCCTATCAAAATTCTAATCCAACTTTGGTGCATTGTTTATTCACGACAGCAGCGTGAAAACCAGAAAAAACGCTCCTCCTTACATAACCCACTCGCCAATCGCTCTGTCGGGCCGTATGCAATGTGTATGTCCCACCTTTTTGTGCATGTTTCCCGTCGTTATTGTCGTTTTTTTTGCTGCGACAAATGGACGAGTCGCCAGCTAATCACATCTCCGGCACGTCCTTCTTCCGTGAGATCGGAACAGTGTGTCGCCGGCCAGCTTTCCCACCGATCACTATTCACCACTGACACTACTGCGGCTGCGGCTGCGGCTGCTGCTGCCAATGTTGGTTCCCCGAGCGGCCCTACTCGTGGGGTTGGGCGTGTACCTTGGTTCCTGACGGGCATGCAAAATGTTTCCCTGGCCGCCCGATCGACCATGCCTTCGCCAGAGCACCCAAGCCCACGCTACGCTAAGCGCTTACGGCGTTGCCATCATTTCGCCGTCCATTAAGCACGTATCGACAAAACCAACAAACGGCCGTCTTCGACAATAGATGCTTATGCAGCTCTTGGTTGAAAAGTGTGTGTCGGCCACTGACTACTCTAGTTTCACTGCTTGTTGTTCAGCAAGGATGTAGGGTTTGTTTAGTTTACGTTTGTTTCATTCTCGTTCTTGTTCTATTCATTGTCATAGCCTTTGTACATAATTTTCTATTTTCTTTCTTTCTTCCTTTCTTTCTTTCTTTTTTTCTTTCTTTCATATCAATGTTCCTAAGTGTTTACTGTTTTTTTAATTGTTACTTTTTTTTCTTTGCTTTGGTTCTTTCTATTCGTCAATTTCTATAACTTCATTTGGATCAGTTTTTCACTTACTTTGCGCTTGAATTATTATCGATGACTCATTGCTGGTACCTTGCTCCCGTTCCGTTGCCCAGACACTTATCGTTGCACAGACTGCTGCATAGCTGTCGGAGTGTCGGAACTGCAGTTCCGATCGCCAACGTGGTGTCTTTACGGCCGTCAATCTTTGCCTCTCGTCCTTCTTCCCGGTACGATAGCCCCCCCCCAAAACCAATCCGGACGGCCGACTGGCTGGGGCATGATGATGATACCATCGATTACGGTCATCGCCTAGGCTGCCCGACGAGGAAGTCGTTCGGTCCCCGGGTTCCCGCTTCCCGGTGAATGAAAAGTGAATTTCAAGCCACGCCAAGTGCATTTAATTTTCCTAGCGCTGTTCCACAGGGCATCCGTGTTTTATGGTCTTTACTGCCGACGGATTAGGACGCGGGACGAGGGTGTCCTCGGGGGGTGGACACCACCAAACCGGTATGCAATTCATAATAATCGCTCGCGACAATCCACTTTCGCCGCGCGCCATTAAACGGCGAGGTGGCTCAGTGTTGCCTGATCGGTTTCTGGTGAGGAAGATGGTCCCGGCACCCGTGGCCCACCATGCCACAGGTTTCCTTTTTTCGTTTTCACAGTTCACGGCGCATCCACCTGCCCCCGGCGTTCACCGGTTGGCGGTTGGGTTGGAATCGAACGTGGCAGGTTTGGTGATTTTTCTTCAACCGACACACCATACGACCGGCCCGCCATCATTTGGTATGCAAATTTGGAGCATTCACGTTTTGTGTGGGTTTCTGTTTTCTTATCGTTTCTTAGTAAAACTTTGTTCCGATTGTTTTCAGTCCACTCGTCAGGGAGTCCGCACGCTACGCGATGTTTATAATTAACAGATGCTGGAGATAGGCATCACACGGTGCTAAATGTTCCACTTACGCTGCCGGCGCTGGCCAAATGATACTTTATCGCCCTAACGTATCACTCCTGACACCATCCGCGGGCCCAACAGCCCTGTTTTGCCTCGCTGTATACTCACTTATTCGGCGGTTCACGTCATCATCGGGGCCTCCTGGCCGTATTGTTTCAAATCATGTCGCTTCGCTTCTGAAGGGTTCTCTTTTTTGGGCTATGTTTTCATATTTAAAAGCCGAGAAAAGCGAGAAACGAAAACGCGATTGAATAATTCGCGTAAGACACGCGTTTGTCCGGCGCATGGTCCGCCTTTTTATGGCGCCCGAGGTGGGGTTCCGAAGGGGTAATAGCAAATGTAATGCTTTGATTGCGGAAAAGCACCCACCGGTTGGGCGTTGGAAGAGCCTTTGTCCTACTGAACGCCACAAACTGGGTAAAGTGGGTGAAGTGCCCGCGGATCGCCCGCAACGAGAGCTGCCAATGAAGAAATAATGTTATTGAAATGGACACCGGGCAGCAGGTTGAGGTAGGCAACGATTGGAAGCAACGGTTAATGGCAATGGGGTAGGGTGTAAAAGGGTCAGGCTAGGTGAGCTATTAACGGGCGATAGTTTGAACTGTAGTCCGAAGGGGTTATGGAAAAATCGTTGGCCCGGGGTCACCGAGTCAGTTAGTCACGAATTAGCTGCCATTAGCTAACATAACTCGGCAATCGCTCTATTAGCGAGGATTAGTTTTGCGTACTGAAGAATGTCTTACAGCTCACCGACGTCTACCGATGTCCCTTCAACTGTTGCTGGTTTCGATTGATCGATAAAGATTGGTACGCTTCTTTCCGTTTTTACAGACCCCGAAGGTGTAAAAGGAACACGTCTCTTGTACGATGTGAGCAAACAAGAAAAATGGAAACATTTCTCTCGGATTATCGTGGTGTGTAGTGGAGGACAATCCTTGGTTTTTCATCACATTCATCAACGTATTCACCAGACTTAACACCATATTTGACTACTTGTTATTTGTCAAACTCAAGAGACCGTTCCGAGGACATCTGTTTATTTACTGTTTAATTATTTTTGACTTTGATTACTTTAAAGAATAGATTACCTGGATTTAGTTTTAAAAAAATCTTGAGATTTATAGGGTTTTTAGGAAATTAATTACAATATTTGTTTGGTGCTACACTTTGCCCAGAAATTCGTAAGAGATATTCCGTTTTCAGCTGCGATACTTGTCACGATAATGATTTATCTTGAGTAACAGTAATGTAATAACACAATGCGAAAATAACCAAATGAAATTGATTGATTGATTGAAATATTGATGGACAATCCCATCGACAACAATTAATGCATTTGAAGCCAAGTCATAAAACGACTAGAATGGGATAAAAGACATGATAAGCTGATTTTGCAACATGACAAAACTCGACCCCACATCGCAAAACCGGAACTACTTAAAAGATGGCAGAAAGTAGTAGCTAACGACGGACAATACTTTCAAAGTAGTCATACGTTTTGTTGTTGTAGTTAGGTCACAAATGTTGAAAAAAACGGCACGAATTAATTCACACATCCAATATGTTACAATTAAATTGAGGTGTTATTTTTTGCATATTATCAAAATCAATCATTGAAATGTCTTAAGCAACTGAATTAATACACTCCTTCGTACTACTGCTACTTTGTAGCTATCAAGCCGCTTAGCAGCCCTGCACAAAATTTGAAAAGTGAATTCAAAGGGCTTCAAAAGGCTCAAAAGAGGATGAACAGACTTTGGTACTAATCGGTAAATTAAACTATCTACGAGCTTTGTTAGATAATATTTTTAACTAGCACCGAACAAAGTTTGTAGCTATGAAAGCAATGTCTCGTCCAAATTACCTGCACAATGAAATAGAACCTGCGGCGTGCCACCGAATGATATAATTTGACGTTCGAGACGTTCTGCATTTCATCGCAGTTCCAGATCTTATCGCCGGACAGTAATGAGCTTTTATCGATTCGCTTCAAATCAGTCCCGTGTTTCCTCTTCACAGCACACAGACAGATACAATCGCCACAATCTGCGATCGGCATCTCGCGAAACAATCAGCGCGAACGGATATCCCCGTTTACAATGGGTCCGGTGCGCGCGGATCGGAAGCAGGGCAGCAGACCCGGGCCCATTTTCATAACAAACGACGGGCCAAAGAGTTAGGTCATTTATGCTGCACGCGGCACTCGCGAAGCGGAACTTTCCATTTCCTTGGAAGGGCCTCCGGGGGGCGGACCCGATGCTCGGCCCCGGCTCGGATCGATCCCGGCGAAGACGCGGTGAACGAGCCACGGAGGTACGGTGTCAACGCCGAGCGCCAAACCGGACCACCCGACGGACAGGTGAGTGTTAAGAGCGAACGAAAGTGAACCCCTCGGCAGGCTGCATCTCCAGCCGAGGGCGGTGCGCCACGGGTGAATGCATGATCAGGCCGATGGGAAGGGGCTCGAGGCTCGGGGCGCGCGCGCTTAGTGAAGTGTGTTCCGCAAAAAAACAACAAACTCATTTTGCACTCGCGGGGGGGGGGGGGGGGGGTCGGGGCGGAACGGGGGGGGGCTGGCGGCACCGGTGTCAGGTGGAGCGAAAGATTTTATAGTAAACATTTCTTTCCTTCAGCTTCAGTACCGTCTTGGCGGTGACCGTGAGCGGATCGTCGACCGTCGTCGTTGCAGAGCCGTTTCCACACCCCGATCGCCGTTTGCCGATGTGCCGAGTGTCTATCGAGAGTGTGAGAGAAAGAGAGAGAGCGAGAGAGAGAGAGAGAGAGAAAGATAGTCGAGTGTGAATTTCCACATTCTCCGTCAATTTCATTTGAACACTCCGGGCGGCCGAAATCGGCGCGCAATCGGTAGCGATCGATAGAACGTGAAAAACAGAAGACTGCAACAGCCGAACAAGCGACGAATTCTGGTGGCGAAAATTGAAAGTGTCTCGTAATCGCGGATCAGAGTAGCGGATGCGGTGCGATAACGGCATTCGCAGTGCAATCGGAGATAGTGAACTGAGGTGATGCTACCGTGCGCGTGTGACAGCCCTTGCCTACACTGAGCGCACACGGGAGATCAAGTCGTGAACGATCGAAAGTGAAGTGAAGCAACACCGGCGCTGGTTCCGGGTGCCGCTGCCAAACGGGTTCAGTTTCTGCTTTCCGGCACCACAGCACACAGTAGAGTCAGCAAGATGAGGAAGCCCTGCGTAAGTGATTGATAGCTTTAAATCCGCTCGGAACCTGCCCCAGCAACCGGCAGCAGCGAGCAATAAAAATCTACAAATGGGTGATCCGAACTATCCGACCGTTTGGCTACTTTTTGGCGTATCCCCCCGGTAGGGTGTCCCAGTAGAGTGCGAGTCTGACAAATGATGCTGATAATGATTTATGATGATTGCGCACCGAGACCCGCACCGAGCCAACACTTGGTCGGGTCCAGTACAGAAAGATACTCTTAAAAAAACGAAACATAAACGCAGCATAAAAAGAGAGGAGCAGGATGCTGCGGATGGAGCAGAGCCGACAGATCATACCGATCGTACAATTGTGAGCATGTGAAGCGTGTGGCGGCGCCTCGGTGAGCTGGTGTCGAGCACTTACCCATTGCGGGTGTGGGCACGAGGCGCGAAACAATGCGCAATGCGCGCGCCGAAAGCGCCCCGAAGAGGGAAACATACACATGGCCTCACCGCGCTGCGCTGATGCTGATGCGGATGAGGTAAGGCCAGCGATGCCAGTGCGATGGGGCACTTTTCCCAAACTCTTTGGACCGGTCGGAAACCGACCGAAGGTTGTGCCGCTCACATGCATGGCCGGGCTGGCTGGCTGGCTGACTGGCCGGGAAACAGAGGTTCAATCAACCTCAACACAAGGTGCTTCCTTCGAGCGCCGACGTTCCTCCGCGGAGCTTTGCTCGGAACCATGTAATCTAATATGGGACAAACGCGCTGGGTTTCGGTTACTGCTGCGGGTTGCGGACCGCCACGGCCGTTGGCGTGCCGATCTAAATTAAGTTTGCATTCGGTGGGCGCGAAGCAAGCAATTTGTTTTATGATAACGTTTTATGTAACGCTCCCCAGGAGGGAAGCATGTTTTTGGGGATGCGCGTAATCGAACGTTGTATCCATTTCTGCACATTCCACGTCCGAATGGTTGCGTTTGGGGGAACCGGCGAACCATTTCTATGTTGTTTGTGTTCTTCCGTGGCAGGTTCCAGTGAGCCGTATTATGCTTCATCCGCTTGATTGCTCATTGCTTTTGGGGGGCGAACCACCCGAACCACCGATCCACAAGAGATTCCACTTTCAGCATATTTCTGACATCTTTTGTCCTAAAATATACTATGAAATGTTTACCGGGAAACAAACTTAAACGCTTCTGGGGATTATTGTTTGCAGTGAGATATAGAAAAGGCTCATCCTGAGTATCTTCTGGCTTATATCGGTATCATTTGGACAGCGTTAACTTCGTGCCAGCGAAATCTTTAGAAAACAAACGCGTTTGCTTATTGCATTTGTTAATTGAATTTTGGCTTAAATGGTGATCCAATATATTTATTTAAAAGCCTTATATTAGCCTTTACTGAAAATGTTTCGATTTGCGTCAAAAAATACCGTTTTGTAGGGAAATTTGCCTTGTCTTTTCAAAGATAACTCCATAATGCCTCTTTCAAAGAAGTTTTGGTCATTAGTGGCGAAAAACTCGAGCAATTCATTTGCACAATCTCCTCTTGATCGCAATTTCTTGTCACTCTGGAAGTGTTGCAATGCGTGAAAAAGGTGATAATCCAAGCTCCCGGAGTTTTTGGCGAGTCACTAAGGACGTCTGCGACATTTCGTTGTCTTGATGGAACACAAAATTATTCTTCTGTTGACCGATTCTGGCCATTTCTGGCCAATCGCTATCTTCGAACGGTGTAGTTGTTGACAGTTGAGATCTGAATTTAGTGTTTGGCCAATGGTTTGGCCAACGAAAGCAACTCCTAATAAATGGTTTATTTCAAGTCAGGTTATATGATGATAACCAGTAGAACCTTCCTGACCGTTTGTAATTGTTAGACCGTTTGGGCTGCTTCACCAAGCTATGGCCACAAATGTTTTTACATAATATGTTGAAAGGTATCCCATCCCCTGTTCCCATCCGTTTAGGAAAAAGGGCGATTTCAATCCGTTCGTCTAAAACTTCGTAGAAGGAAATTCAATCCATCTTGTTTTTTGGTGCTAATTGTTTTGGCACCCAAATATCGAGCTTCTTCGTGAATCCAGCTTTGCACAAATGGCCTAAAACTGTTTGATGGTTAGTTTTTAGCTCCTGGTTGATGCCACGGCTGCTAACATGTCGATAACTTAGCCAACTGTTGGAGTATCGGCACCATAAACAGAATTTCAGCGGGCTAGCTTTAAATTTCGCTTTTATCGAAGAAAAACTGTGAAAGCATTTTTGGAAGTGTGAAGTGTCTAGCTTTAAAATGAGCTTAAAGTTGAAATTGTACGATCGATACTTCAAAAGATATTGATCACTAAAGACATCTACCGAGAAAGTAATGGATTGCTTTTCAGCCAACCTTATATGCTGTGGATAGTGTAACTCAAGACCTCTGACATTAGGGGTCAGTTGTCTAAGTTAATCCTTGATTGGGGGAATATAAATCTGTCTTACTGACGTGACTGTCAGTTTATTCTCGTTGCATATATGGATCGTGACGTGGTCATAACGTGTTCGGACGCCACCAAATCGTGATCCCGTAAAAATGGACCACAGTCTACCGTGGCCTGATTTATTACTTGATGCGGAAGAAGCGACACGCTAGGCAGCATTCGTTGGTCCACCAACATTTATGCATTCGTTTCGTCTTTCTTAGCTGTGTTGTGTTGTTAGTCAGGGATTTATAGTCTGTTCCGGGTCGCTTGAGCTCCCCTTACTGAGGCACCGTTTATTATGTAATCGGATACAAACACGTGTAAAACACTTCTACGCTTTCCATGCAAAGTTGCAACGTTAACAGACTGACGTAGCCTAGACGAATGGATGGCCGAAGGAACAAACAAGTTCGGTGTCGCCAAAGAACGCTTCGTACTCACAACATTCGTGCGCTTTCGCTCGCGGTCGGACCCAGGTGGGGGCCTCCAAAAGCTCCGAGCCGTGTTCTTTCCTTGAAGCACTAAATGTGCCCCATTTCACATTCCGACCGACCGACCAGTGTGAAGCGCCCGTCGACCTTCGGGCAGAACGTCGCTTGATTTGACGCTGATTTTGGCAAGATTCCGTTTTTGCCACCATCCAAGGTTGTGCCGGGGAGGCTAAGGATACTGATCCCCCTATCGTGGGTGCGAAATTGAACCGAAAATAGAGGTGTGCGTAGGAGAGCACTCGAGTCTGGAGGAAGCAGCTACCCCACTCACGGCGCCGTCCTCTTGGCCCTGCCACCGCTTATCCTTCGGTTTTTCGGTCGGTCGGAAGCGAGAAGAAAGCGAACTCTGGCCGTGATCGACCACCGAGACCTTGTGCCGCGGTGGAGGGGGGCACCGTAATGTAAAGCGGCACGAGCAAAGAACTTTTCCGACATCACCGTGGACCGATCGCGATCTGATCGCCCATCGCCCGATCATCATTTCCCGTAATTGCCGTCCATCGCGTGAGGTGTTCCGTTTTCTCGATCCATTTCATAATACGCCAACGTCGATGATCATGGCCGCCCGGCGGGGTGGCGACGCTTATGTGCGATCCATTAACACGCGGTCTACGGGGTTACGAAGTGGGCACGGCGCTTGCTTCCTTAAACGACCGCTGCCGGTTGTCGAGTGCAAGGCTCGCCTCGCCTTTGAAGACAAAGTGGCGCCTAATGGGCTCCGCTCGGGTGGTTGGGGCGCGAAAGGTTAAGGGATGGACATAGCCAAATTTGCCACAGGCCACAAATTTCTCCGTTTCTCTTTGGCACTCCAATAGTTTATCAGTGTAACGAAAACAACAAATCAGTAAACAAAATATAAAATGCAGTCATATCTAACAGATGTTAACATAGTTTGAAAGTTACGTTCTTCCTCCTTTCAACGCATACAATTTTATGCAAATCGGATGACAGATTAAAAAGTTATGAACGTTTCAGTGTCAGGAGATTTACAGCCGTGTTAAGGCCACTTGAATTGCTGGAACGTTGTCATAAAAGAATTTTTTCGCGGCCAATTTGAGCTTAAAGATCAAGAAGTAGTCATACGGTGACAGATCAGACGAATATGGGCGATGCTCAAGGACTCAAATTGAATTTTTGTTTAAAAACTGCTAAACTACGACGGTCTTGTACATTGTCGTGTAACAAAAACATCTTCTTAGCCACCGTATATTCAGGTCGTAGTCGGAGAATTCTTAACCTCAATGTTTTTAGTACTTCTAAATTCTTCCCGTTGAACGTTGCACCTTGAGGAAAGAATTTCTTGTGGACCAAACTATTCGAACCATAAATCAGCATTATCTTCATTAGTGACTTTTGGTTTGACTTGAGACCATACGAAACTCTTGTTCTATTCATACACTCATCACCATAAATAAAATTTAATATTGGCTCGTTGTTCCATGTTCCGTTTTTTTTGTAACACGGGTACTGAACCTAGTGACACATAAACTCGCACAATCATACATCCGATTTGCATTAAATTTTATGCATTTGAAAGTGGAAGAGGGTAAACTATATTACCAACTTCTAGATATGGTTGTATCATATATTTTTTGAGATAAAATCTCGTTATTTAAAGGACGTGGGCATACTGGGGCATTGCGAACTAGCACAGAATTCTATGCTCGATTGTAAGCTTCGCTCTCAAACGCTTCGTATCATCAAAACGTCAAATCCTAGATGGGGACCGCAGTTCTCAGGATGACTGACCGAAACACTTGATGTTCCTGATAAGATGTCATCAGAAAGGTGAAAAAGTTCTACTCTTATGGAGTAAAGAAATCCACTCCGATGGGCTCGTTGTCGTCGTCCGCCGTTCTCATGACATGACCAGCTCACTGTAACCTGAAGAGGCGTATGGGATGGCCCACTGGATCCGTAGTGGTTCTGAGGCTTCAACCGTCCAGAAGAAAGGCTGTAAAACAAAAAAACCCGGAAGTACTGTGCAAAACCAGTTGGAAGGAATGAGACCCATATTTCCATAGTTTAGTGGTTCGCAGGGCTTAGCGAGAGTGGCATGAAGCTTGTCTGATGCCAAACACTTTCACTGGAGGACGATTTAATTCCAAGTTATTTAAATTGATTTTTTACTCTGCGTTTTCCCTTGGAGGTGTCCCAGTATTTAGTGACCATTCGAGTTCCTCTTCCTCATCTTCTTCTTCTTATTCGTCTCCCGGGGCAGCTTCTGGTGGCGGTGCTACTACCCCTGGTCGCTGCCGGTGCTCGACCACCGGCTGCCGTGTTCGAGGATGTGTTCGAGCTGGGGCGTCCCAATGCAGCTTTCCTGGCCACGACCGATAGCCACAGTGTAAGTCCCGTCCGATCTGGGTTGGGTTGATGGGCGTAGTCACCACTCACGAACCGTTTCCGTCACGACCGCAGGGCATGAAGGCGTACCTGCGCAAGAAGAAGTACCGCCAGCTGCGGGATCCGGTCCCGCAGGCGTCGACGATGGCCGCGTACACGGCCGCCCACGAGCGCTACCAGAGCCTGGAGGAGAAGCGCAACGATCGCATCCGGATGGAGAACCTCCGGCAGCTCGCTTCGGTATCGTCGGTGCGGACCAAGCGCCTGGAACCGCAGCCCACAGCTCGGCCTCAGCAGCGGTCGAAGCAACCGAAGCGCATCGACATCGTGCCACGCGAGGTGTTCAAGTTCGAGCTGGCCGACGCAATGATCACACCGCTCGAACTCCCGGACCAACCGACGGGCGATGCGTCCAAAGCCCGCACGAAGCGAAACGATCCCGGAAGCGAGCGGGTGGAACCGGTTCCGCGGGAAATCTTCCGGTTCGAGCTGGGTGATGCGATGGTCTCACGGCGACACGCGGCAAAGTCGCTGAACACTAGTGGCCCCGCTGCCGTCCCTCCATTCCACAGTCGTCATCGTCGGTCGGCAAACGCCGATCCGCGGGATTACGTCAAGTTCGAGCTGGAAGATGGCCGAACGGCTGAGGGTTATCGAGGTGCCCGAGGCCACCAGACCACTACTAGCAGCACCAGGCAGCCCACGGCTTCCAGCAGCACCGCAAAGCCACCACCGAGCACCCGGACACCGGAAAACCTACGCCACCCGTTCACGTCATCCGACAGCTACCGGCGCGGCAAGGTGTTCGACGAGATCGTCGAACGTCCCGGCCGGCGAAGGGCAGTTCCGCGGAAGGAGAAACGGGACAGTGGCACTCAGGAAGCTCAGATCCAGGAGGCGGAGCAGGGGGAGCAAGGGGAGGAGCCGGTGGCGGACATGAGTCCGGAGGAGTCGCGGCGCGTCCGGGTGCGAGGCCGGAAACCGAAGCAGATCGCCAACTACGAGGATCTGCCACCCGGCGTCCAGAAGGCGATCGACATCGCGATCAAGGAGAACGAGCGCATGAACGGCGCGGTGATGACGGTGGTGGCGGCGGGGGAAACGGGGACACTCGCGGTCACGTCATCCACCCCGTCGAGCTACCAGTTCGGGGACAAGAAGCCGAAAACGAAGAAACCGTACAGTGCCGCCGTCACGACCAAGATCACGGAGCCGAAGTTTGTGCCGAGCGCGAAGCTGTCCGAAACGAGGCTGCCGGCGGTCGAGGAGGAGTCCAACGGTCTGACCGGGTTCCTGCCGAGCCAGGGAGCACCCGTCACTGGAGCGCCGGAGTCAGCGACCAGCAAGCAGCCGCAAGGACCGAACACGTTGCCGGGCATCCCGAAGGCGTGGTGGTCATACTCGGACCTGAGGCGCCCCAAGCGCCTCTACCACAAGGCCGCGTACCAACCGCATCACCACCAGGCCCCGCTGGTCGTAAGCCCGCAGTACGTGAACACCTTCAAGCCGCAGCAAGGACCAGAACCGAGCGGGAGCGGGAATGAACTGTCGGCTGGGTACCATCGGAGGCCCGCTCTGTTTACGCCAACTTCACCGCCCGGAGGTCGTACCGCGTCGTCCGAAGTGGCCGGGACCGGGTTCGGTCCTTCGGACGAGGTCTACATCAAGGAGCGACCCAAGATTCAGTACGTCATCAAGGAGATTCCGGTGCAGGTGAAGCAACCGCGCACGAAGATCACCGTCCAGCCGAGCATCTCGATCTCGTACGACAAGGACGTGACGGGTCCGGGGACAGGGCCCGCCGACCGGGGATACGACAACCCGTACGGGCCGATCGAGCTCCAGTACGAGCAGCCGGCGGTCACCAAAGAGCCGCCCAAGTCGTTCCAGAACATGAAGATTGTGGTGCCCGATCCGCACGACGATTCCCGGGAGCACCAGGAGCGGGAGTACCAGTACGAGAGCTACAAGACCTCGAACGAGATCGACACGACGGGGAGCAGCATCGCGGCCCTGTCGGCCCTGATCGGACAGCGGCCCAGCGTGCAGCTGCAGGGTCTCAGCGAACTCCTCCACATGCCGGTCGCGATGGGTGGCCACGCCTCGCAGCGACGCCCCCAGGATAGTACGGCCCCGATCACGTTCCCCGAGTCATCGACGCCGGCCGCACCGACACCGAAGCCATCGCGTCCCGGCTACCGCTCGGTCCAGATCGACCACGGGCCGAAGATCCTGTACGAAGACGACAGTCTGTACCGCACGGTGCAGATGAACCCGCAGCTCCAGGTACCGACGGGCAAGGAGTACACCCCGATCAAGGAGCTGGTGGCGGATGTGGCCGATGCGGACCTGATCGGTCCAACGATCGCTCCACCGACCCACGCTACCTACGTCATCGGGACGGGCCGGCAACCGTCGACGCCGGCCCCGATCGTCGAGCACCACGCCGAGTTCGACGAGGAAGAGGCGGGCCACGAGTCCAACGCGTACCGGCACGTGAACGTACACAGCACTCCGTCCCCGCTCGTCCTGGGCGATGGCCTTGCCGCCGCTCGCTATCAGGAGCAACACCATCACCACCATCACCATCATCACCACGACGGCAGCAGTGACGAGCACTACGATGTAGGACCAGAGGACCTTACAGAGTTTAACAGCGATTTACAATTGCTTCTCTCTCTGCAGGACTCCGAAGGATACGCGTTCGGGTATCGGGTGCGCGATTTCCACACCGGCAACGATTTCGGCCACGTGCAGAACCACGACAACGGTGTGACGCGCGGCGAGTACCATATCCTGCTGCCGGATGGACGGGTCCAGAACGTGCGGTACACGGCCGATGAGCAGGGTTTCCACGCTGACGTCACCTACGAGAGCGTTCACCAGCCGCAGTGAGCCGCAAGAGGTTGGGTCGAAAGAAAGCACGATTCTCGAACGTCGAATCGATTCGGGACAAGCATGAATTTATTTCGGTTAAATTTAGAATTATGTTGAGCAGGTGATGTAGGAGTAGGTAAGGATGGTGGGCGAAGACAGCGGTTTATGTTTGTATGTTGTTTGAAACGTATATTTTGTCTTTGCCGGCGGCATGTTTAGGCGTTAAATGAGAGTGTTGCGCCGCTCGATCGGTGCAACACCACTTGTTGCGTGGCATGTTGCGCCCCGTTCGCAACAAAGCTTCCACTAGCCGACACCAGGGGTGCTAGTGAATGTGAAAAGCTCGCTAGCGGCTTAATTTCAAGATTTCGACCGGGATGACCCAGCTTCCGAAGTAGTAGTAGAGAGCTCGATCGTTCCAACTTTGAATTTATTATTTATGATCCTTTCGCGCAGCTCTCTCTCTCTCTCTGCCTCTCTCTCTCTCTCTGTCTGCCTTTCACTCTGTGTATAGCAAATCTAGAGCAATTGCTGTCTTGTCGGGTTATTGTTTTATTAACATCTTCAGTTCCAACACGCTGTTGATGTTTTTGTTGAAGTTTCACTTTCACACCGTAGCTCGGTAAGATCGGCTTGTGAGTACGTTAATGATGATGAATCCAGGGGTCTGTGCAATTTTCTAAAGCAACTCGCAATTAGGTTTCGCTTTTCGGTGCACCGATCGGTGAGCTAAAATGGAAACGGTTCGAAGTTGTTTTACGACATAGTTTAGTTCTGTAAGGTAGGCCACCAGCGAGCAGTCCTTGGCATCTCCCGTGCAGTGTGTTCTTAGGATCTCCGCCAACCTCGTGCGCAGAAGAAGAAGAATCGAAAAATAATCGAGGTAAAGAAAACACGCCGCACGCCGAGCAGGGATCGGAGCGAAATGCGCTACATTTCATTGCCGTTTCCCCCAAAGCTGGCGTGCGCGGAGTGTAGGGTTAGGTTACGAACTATTTCAAGCCAAACAGAAACCGTACCTTTCGTTGCGTTCTATTTAGTAGTTTTTAGTAGTTTGCGTTTTAACGTTACCTACGCTCCACCTACGCAGGAGAGATGGATGGATGTGCAATAAAGAAAAGTATTACCAAAAGAGACGCCCCAGAGGGTCGATTGCTTCATCGCTACCGTGTCGAAAATGGCACCGTTCAGAGTCCGTTACCGTTACTTCGCCAAGGTCGTCTTCGACTCGACGGTGAATTAATTTTGCCGCGACGCGCTACCGTATGCAAGGTTAGGGCGCCTCGCTCGCTAATAGATAATAGAGAGCTATTAAGATCATCTTAATAGGTTTCCCATGAGCGCCCGAATCCACCGAAAGCTGCCGTCAACAGTCCGCCTGCTCCGCCTCGGGAGCGGTTAGAATCGGAGCGCGCTTCCCACGTCGGCGCTATAAATCATCCGCGACAAAGTGGTGTCGACGTCGCAGAAATCCTGCGGTGGCTCTCTGGTTTGTGTGGCACCTAACGGAGCGCGATGCCGGAAGCTGCCGTTCTGTGACAGTTTGGCACGGTATAGGTCGGTCTGGTCGGCAAGATCCACAGAGATTGGAAACCACAGATCGTGCCCACACTCACAATGTAGCGGTAGGTCGGGGCCCGGTCGGATTAGTTACAATGTCAAAGTTACACTGTACAGCGGTTTTCGTTTTTGTTTGATACTCTTGTCTATCCACTGTTATTATTATTATTATTATTTATTAACCAGTGTTCGCCGTCAGGCTAGACACGGAATCTTAATACTAAAATATTTACAATGGGTCTATGTCTGTCGAAAACGTTGTCGAAAGATCAATGGCAAAAATTGCGTTAGGCGATTGATCCTCTTGCCGTGAAAAGGTGATCTTTATGTGAAAGTAATCAACTCCCTTGTCAAAAAATGTGCGGAAATGTGCTTCCGAAAATAAGTTCACTCTTTCAAGTAAAGGGATCGACACACTATCAGAGGTATCCAAGTTACAATAAGTAGATCAAACATTCAACCAACGGGTCTAACATTTGGCAAATGGCTTAAAAATTGAGTCAAATCAATCAATCTTTTAGCAAAAATTATTAAACTTTTAAGGGAAACATCAAACACTTAACAAATGGGTCGTACTATTTTAGAAACGATCAACCCCAAAGCAAATGCTTCAAACCTTAAGCAAATGGTTTAAACATTCAGCAAAATGGATCAAACTTTTGGAAGAAAGGGCAAAATTTGTGGCAAAGCTTAACAAAAGTATCAACACAGTGTAACTTTCAGTAAACGTACCAAACATTTGGCAAATTGGTTACACATTTAGTAAACGAGTCAAACTTTCAGCAAAACCGATGAAGCTTTTGGGGGAAAAAATTAACTTTTAAAAAGTAGATCATTCTCTTTTAGAAACGACCAAACCTAAGGCAAATCCAAACCTTAGCAAATGGGTAAAATATTGGATTGAATTTTCTTTTTAAATACAGATATGCAAACAATTTAATTTTAATCTGGATGAATTTTTGTTTCGACAACAGCGTACCAACGTCGCGATGATAGTTCCTTGCGCAAAGCTGGAAACGCCAGGGAGCCACCGGAGATCGCCCACCAGTGTATAGAGCTACGAGAACGCGACGGAATGGATGAGTTTGTTTGGTGAGCCTCAGAATAACCGTCGTCGGATGCCGTTCACGGATGTAACTCTGTTCATGGGGAGCGGCCCCCCGTGGCGACGGTATGCTGCCGCCGCCGCCGCCGCCGCTGCACTCTAATTCGATACGCCGCCAGTCGGTCGTGTTGCGTCTCGGATGCCCGGGTTCAGCGGAGGAACCACCAACGACACGACACGACTGATGCAATGCGAATATCATCATCGAAAGACGGCCGTGTTTCTGCATCATCTGCGGGGCGCTCGGAATGGAATTGCTAGCCCGCCGTGGTTGTTTGTGTATTTATGAGAGGTCTTGTGATCTTCTTCTGGCGGCTTGCTGCTGCTGGAAGGGATGTATTGATTTGCCAACATCCCGGACCGTGCCGCGTCGAGGTCTCGCGTCTAGTCGTCGCGGCCCACCGATAGAGCCGGCGGTCCAATCAACACCTGCGGCTTGATTTGATACAGTTATTCACACACTATTTCATCTCTGGCGCCCTTTCGGATCCAGCATCTCGAAGATCGAGCCATCGTCGACCACCCCGCAGGGGGTCAACCTGTCTAGTTGCAGGTCTAGGGGCTCTCTCTCTCTAGTTAATGTCGCGGCTCTCACGCTAGATCACGTCGGACGATAAGAGAACTCGATGGCGTACTACAAAATGAGTTGTCTTTCGGGGGAGTGATATTCCCAAGGCGCTGCTTGTTGGCACTCTAGAACGGATGCGGGGTGTGCAGAGTCACCAGTAACGGCGCCAGCGTCATTTGTCAGGAATCGGACCGACGCCGGCTCCATCGATCCCTTTCCGTGAAGCGCGATGGGGTTGACGGCGATGATACCCGCTCTCGGATGTTGGAAACAAGGCAGCATCGCCACAGGGGGTCCCAAACATTACCCCATTCGTGCCGCCGGTAAGGGCACCAGACATCACCGCCCCCCGCTGGTTCCTTCCCTCCGCCGGTGAGCCGGAATGACGAAAATTGGAATTCTTGATATTTAGTAAATGCCGTTACCGGTGCGTCTCATTGTACGACGTGACAAGGTGAAGTTTCGGCGATCGCTTGGCCCCGGCGTGGAACGGAATGGGGGGCCCTGTTCGTTGTTTCCGACGTAGACCTAGTAGACCAGCATCGAGCTTCGGACAGGAGATCGTCCTCTTTGCTCGTCCACCACCAAAGGCGGCGCCCGTTCGAAATCAATATTGTGAAGGTCTGTTTACGTTCTGTTATGAGACGTATCTTAGCCCGCACCCGTGTATGTGGCCGATCCGGTGGCTGGTGCATCAATTACAGGGGAATCACAAAAAAACCCGACTTGAAACCCGATCGACATCCGGAAACGGCATCCGACACCGCAACAAGGATAGGCACTGAGACACACCGGTCTCACCGGTCCAAGGGGGCCTCTTCCACCGTCAATGGGAAATGATTAATCGCCTTAGAATCGCGGAATGAATTGTTCAATGATTTGTATCGGTCCTTGACATATCGAAACTATTCCACTCGAAGGGAGAAGATGTTGCGCGATCACACCGCCGCTCGTCAACGACTACGCGAACGATTTGCCGACCGAGCGACCGGCTGAGCTGAGGGTTTGAAGATTGTTTTACATGTGGTTAACAGTGCAGTGCAAAATCGGAAAAACAAAAGCAGCCAACGCGTGGCAGGCACATTCTCATTAACTCGGCATCTTCGTTCGATGGGCCCGAGCACCCTTAAGACGGTTCGCCCCGGCACACGACTGCCTTGAGCTGTCTAATTATGATCCGGAGGCTGCAGGGCAGAGAGCGGGGCAGTAAAAACAGCGTGGTGTAAAATTCTGCTTCGCTCCATAAACGGCTGCTTCGGAGAACCGCAACAGCCGGAGGGACCTGGCGGCCTGATTGCCGCGGGACTATTGTGGTAACAAATGTGATTTTGACATTTTCTGGTCGATCCTGTAAACCAGACACCGGGACGGGAAATGTTGTGCCTATCGCTCTAGGGTTTTCGTTAGGATTTTTTTTCGGTTTTCGTTAAGAGAGAGCTACCAGCGTGCGACCCAAACCAGATTCGGAACCTTACAGATGGGCTCGGGCCCTTACGGTCAACTAACACATCTGGTTTCATGTAAAATCTTATGGCCCACGCACGAAGTACCGGGTATCTTGATAACGAAGTTGCCTAAAATCGTACTTCTGTCGGAGCACGTTATCAGCTAGCAAGTTTGGCTTAACGCCAATGGCACCTAAAGGATACAGGTGATAAAATGCAAAGCACTCATTAAATGCAACTGGTTGCAATCAAAATTGCTATGGCAAAGAAGATCGAATACACTGGGTTGTTAATTAAATTCTGAGTCTCGATAACAAAGAGCGCTGTTACGAGGGTAATTTTTTTGATGTATTTGTGCACTCTTTATATTTATTTATTTATTAATTTATTTAAAAAATAGTCAACGGGAAACTCAGCCTAATTGACAATGATAACTTAACCTAGCACTTAGAATTAAAACTAATCAAGCTGACGAAACGTAACGAGTAAGCTGGTAACCGATATTTAACGCAAAACACATGCGATAGAAACAAGGACGAAACATTTACCATGAAGACATGAAAGCAAAAACATCACGACACTGATCGAAGGACACATTGAAGTCAAGTAACGACGATAAGTTGTTGTAAGTACGACATAGTGAAAGCAATAAACGTATGTGAAGTTTCATTTCAACCACTCACTTAACTTTTTTGACAAGCCATTTAGTATCGACGGGTTACAGTACTTTTTACAACGGAAAAAAATCAAGCATCGTGCAGTGTTTGAATTATTATTTTTGGAAGGTTTAGAGGAAATAAAATTTATGAACGAATTTTGAAAGTGTATTAGGACTCTTCGTCTTTAATTAATGGTTTAAAAGGAGGTTTCTGAGTTTAAACGTGGTCGTACTAGCCTTCAAGACGATCAATGTTAAAAAAACAAACACAGTATCTGAAATCGTAGAAAAAATATTTCCGGATATCGTATTGAAAAGTTGTAGAATCACTGAACGAGATTTACAAGGGCAAGGGCTGAGCATTATAACCAATATTTTGACTGAAGTTTTGGGTTCCTGAAAGCAGTTTGCAAAATGAGTGCCGCATTCGTTAAAAATGGAACAATGCAATGTGTAACAAGAGCATTTTGATAATGGCAAAAAATCCTTAAATTCAGTTCGAATTGTTGGATTATCCACCGTATTTGCCAGATTTGGCCCGTAGCGACTTCCATCTATTTTCAGACCCAACTAAAAATCATGCGGAAAAAACGGTTTTCCTCAAATGATGACGTCATAACAGCTGCGGAAGCATATTTTGAAGATCTTCCAGTTTTTCGCTTCAGGGATGGAGTTTATAAATTGTAAAATTGATGTTCAGAAAGGCCATAATTAACAATAAAGTATATTTCAAACCATAAAAATGTGTTTTTCTTATCGAGGTTCCGAATTCAATGAACAACCTAGTAAAATCGACATGTTCATGTAAAAGATCAACAGTGAGAAATGAGCCGAAAGGCAAGAGAAGAGCCCGATAAAAACTCAAGATGCAGGCGCAATAAAACAGCACGACGAAGACGAGCAACGACCGAAAGAGTTTACGTCTTATTGTTTTAAACTTGTAAAAGCTCCGCCGTAAGAGTCCAAGTTGGGGCTCTTCAGTTCGTTTCGGTGTTTGTTTGTTAACACTAAATTAACAAGAATTATGCGATAAGAGATGAAGCTATTCCTCTCGAGTCTTCATCTGTGCTCCTGTTACTTTTTCCTAACGGACAAAAACCAAAATCATCTAACAAAGGCGACGCTGACTAATTGGCTGACGGATCAGGAGGAGATCATCTTTCTCGACCCATGTGCCAGACCCATTTCAAGTACCAGATATACCCTACAATACCTGGACGAACCCTTAAAACACACGTGGAAAAGTTTCACTCCTACGACTCACTGTCCTTTCATCACCGACTGATGAGCGGCGATTCAAATACGAATCGCCAACCGTGTCCGCGACGATCCGCTCGATCCGGATCGCGGAAGAATGTTTAGCAGCAAAAACTGGTACGATGGACGCTGCACGATAAGCTTAGCACAGTGGCATCGGACCCCGCGGTGTCGACACCCGGATTGCGCTCCCCGTGTGGCCTTTGGTGTTTGAGGGGGGTCTTTGATGTAACACGTCTGGAGTCTGGACAGACAATCGGAACGGCTTCTGCCGTGCGGACGGATCAATAGATTTCGCCAGTGGCCGCGCGTTAAAACCGCAGGCAGCCACCGCATCATCATCATCATCGCCGCCGTCGTCGTCGCAGCTACTGTATTCTTTGCGATTCTGAGTAGCAGCAGCAGCAGCAGGGCCACTGGACAGCTGGAGGGGCTGGCAAAGGGCTGGCAAAACACATTCTCGGAACTCGCCGAAGCCTATCGGACCGCCCGTGACGCCCGTCAAATGATGGACCCTTCATCGTCGCCGTCGACGAGGCTTGATATCTTCATTATTTTCCCGCATCACTTACGCCGACGCTGGCGGGATGACGTCGCTGACGTGGTGTTGTAACGGACTTACTCCGGCACGGAGGTCGTTTTCTTGCCCTGCCGCGAGTTTGTGCCATTTCTTCTGCCCGCCAGTAGCGCCGAGTGGAGCAGATCCGAGGGGATAGCCCTGACGGTGACGGTGGTTCGAATAAATCCCTGCCTGGCGCTGCTTCCAAATGCCAACCGATCGAAGGTGGAGCCCAAGATTCGAAGGTACCCGGTGGAGCGGTTTGGCAACTTCTGGCGTCTGGCTCTGGGTCTGGGTCTGCCTTTGTTGAGATGCGTGAGAAATGACTGATTCCCACCATTCGCCATTCGGTGCAGTCTTCGGTTCGGGGGCGGTGGGCGAGCGTAGGGGCGTGCCGGGCGCACCGAGGTGACATTAAATGAGCTTTTTGTTTCGGCAGCCGGCCCGAAACGACGATCTGAAGAGTACACAGGAAATAGTTAAACCAGGCGTCCCACGGCGTTCCCAGTCGGTTTATCACATGTCTTTAATCAAATTTTAAACAACAAAAGGTAGAACGGCGGACGCCTGCACTGGCTAATGCATGCTAATGCTCGGTTGCATTCGGTTCAGTTCTTCGTTCCAGTTTTAATTGCAGCATCGGAGCGATCTGATAGACCACCACGCGAATCGTGGCGCATTGTGATGCAAATATCGTTTGACTACAGCACTTCCTGTTCGCGGTGATCTTGAGGATTTTTCACAGTTCAAGCGACGACACTAGATTGGCTCACTGATCGACATGAAGAATCCTTTCCTACGAATTGAATTTTTGGCAATTTCATGTCCGGACCGACCTGCCTCATTAGAAGAGCCAACCTACCCACCTATTATGCTAATGCCGATGGGTCAAAACGGCCAAAGAAACACCAGCACCAAATTTGGAGTTCTTCGAATGATCTCCATTGCCCACATGATGGAATGGGGCTGGTGAAGCTACCTCCTTAGCACCTCCGCACCACGGCCCGGCAACAGTTTGGCCTTCCGGGGCCCGCAAGCGTGGTTTGCGCAATCCGCGGGTGAATAAACGTTATTGGGTCAAACTGGGTAAATAAAGGTGGCAAAGTTCAGATCGTGTTCGGAGCCGCGTCCGAAAGCGGCCCAGAAATCGATATATTGTTGCCTCGACATCACTCAACATCGCGCGTGTTGATTTACGAGCGGCGGAGTTGCGGTAGCTCCGTCGATCGCGCGATCGACAAGGAAGATCGCGATCGAATCGCGGTGTTGCAGCACCACCAGGCCATTCAGGCGCCATTGACCTTGTCCTCGCGATCGCAAAGAGCTGTCAGGGGTCGGGTGTCTCAGCAAGGAGAACAGAGCGAGGCGCCCGCGATTCTAGACCATGATGAAATGATGATCTTCCCCCCATCCCCCTGGCCGATTGTTCCGGAGCGGCCCAATTGTTGGACGTAACAATCACAATTGTCAAAGCTGTGACCTTCGCGAGCTGGCCGTTTCGCGATGGGCACGTGTCTCAAGACCGGATGAAGCGCCGGTGACATAGGTGACACACGTCGTCGACCGGAAAGTACCGCCAAGAAGTAAAAAGCCAAGCAAAGATGGCGGCACGGTGACATCTTAGATCGCTCGGGACTACCACTAATTGGCATTCAGCAGATGGTGCTGATGGCGCGCGATACGGCCGCCGTGAAGCTGAAGGTAGAGCCCGGGAGCAAAAAAGGCAAACGGAGCCCTTCGGCAGGAGTCACAAAGTGCCAATAAGCGCGCCGCGACAGTGGCCGATCCTTCAGCTGAGGTTAGGTTCGTGGCTCTCGCCGGTGGGCAGCAACATCATTGCCATTAGTCAACGGTTATTGTTCTTTCCATGCTACGCGCAAAAAGACTGAACGATTCCGTGGGCCACCTATGCCTATGGGTATGCCGTTTGACATGAGAGGAGCATCATCATCATCATCGTCACCGGCTGCGGCAATGGGCTTTAATCGAACTCAGTAAATGGCGATCACCTTGCGAAGGGGGTGTTGTGTCTTTGCTTTGACATCAATCATCACGAGTGTGTTGCCGTTGCTGTCCGTGCCACGCGGTCAACCGGTCTGTGATTTAAATCGCTCATCGTGCCGTGTGATCAGGACTGGAGTGCGGTCATTTGTTGTGGGCCCAATGGGCAAAAACCTAAATCTTGTTAGATGGTATTGGAGGTAAATTGAGACATTGTCCCGCGGGGTTTTATTGCTGGTTGTTTGTTTGTTCGATTGAAGCCTTTGGGTTGGCTTTGATAAAAAAACGTTAATCGTAACTGTTGACCATGTAATTGGCACATTGGACATGCTAACAAAAATATTGTGCTGAAACATAAAAAGCATATCCTTGATTCGGTGTCATGTAGGCCCATTAACATACGACTGTGGGTTGGAAAATTCAAATCATCGCCATAAATTGAAACAAATTTAGCTGAATATTGTTCTCCTTTTTCCGTCATTACACGAATCATCTCAAAAGTGGGTAATCGAAGGATTCAACAACAAGGAATCCTTCTAAATAGTAAGGGCATAATTGTGAAAGAAAAAAACAGGGTGTTTTATTAACGATACATTTCTTCATTTGAATATAACAAAATAACGACTGAACATTTTTTAATGGTTGAACATATGTTTGAAAGGTTCATTCATGACATTTATGTATAAAATATTTTGGTTGCAGAAAACTGGAAAATATGAAAAAAAAAATTCCAAAGTGGTAGGTCGCCAAATCATTCGTCAAAAGCACATTTCATTGAAGATTATTTCCGGCTATGTTAATCTCGCTATGTTAATGAGCAGTATTGTGGTTCGGAAAACCCACACATCGTGCAAGAGAAGCCAATGCACCCACAACGAGTGACTGTTTGGTGCGGATTTTGGCCGATTGGTTCTTCAGCGAAATTGAAGCTGCGAACTTGGACGGCATTTGGTTTCAACAGGACGACGTTACGTGCCATACAGCGACAGCCACGATCGATATTTATGTCATGAATTAACCTTTCAAATAAAAGTTCAAGCATTGAAAAATGTTAAGCCGTTTTTTTATAACCGAATGAGAAAATGTGTCGTTAATGAAACATTCTATCTAAAAATTTATGCTACAAAGAATTAAATCAAATGTTGACAGTTCATTGAGGCTTTATGCCTTATGGCCGATGCTCTGACAGCGAAGCTCACATACCTCACCTCAGAAAGTAACATCGTGCCCTACGGCCATACGGTGCCCTATTGAAAGTGTTTAATTATAACCTCTGAAAGCGGTCCCCTTGTACGCGGTATGTTTGCATATCATTATCCAGAGGCCCCCGAGTGGCCCATAACTGCATAAACCCACAAGCCACTAGTTAGCATTAGCGCTCCAACCTGAACTGGTTCCCCCGGCAAGTGGCGCTTCTTGCGCTCCACCGGAGCAAGTGTACGGCCATCTCCGTGGGCTTCGCGCAACCATCCATGCCAGCGCGCGCGCGCGACGGAGTGCTGATTATTGAAAGGTTAGCGCGATTAGAATTCTGGTTCAGCTTTTCAAAAATCGATTTATTCGGCATCAACACTCGGTGTGCGCGCGCACGATCGAACGACTTTCAGTCAGCCCTAGACGGGGCCCCGGTTACTAATAAGCGGATCGGCACCACCACCTAGTAAGCGACCGAAGCCTTTTCGATCGCGAAACGTGTGATCGCGAATCTCGCTGGCACATCTGAAGAAGAAGATCGGAGCGTGTGCGCCGACGGGCATGTGGCGGCCGGGTGGAGGGACCAGGGACAGCCAACATGAGCATGTTGCCGGTGGAGCAGGTGGAGTATGTTGGCATCCACTCACGGCCGTGCCATTCCGCGTAGAAGCGAGTAATAGAAAATGGCCCGGTCGAAGGAGTGGCCGCGTACAGAACCGTAACTAAAGCTTCTCCCCCATACACACAGACAGACACACAGGACTGCCGTTTAGCGGGCCGATGCTCACCCGCGGATCATCGTGGTTGCTTGAGAATTAATATTTGTTAAAACATAAATATCAAGGTAATATCATGCCCAACCCGGAGCGGCAGAGCGAGAAGATGTCCGCTCGGCTGCTCTCGTTCTCGTGGGTTCCAGTCAGCTGGGAGTCCGAATACTTGGCGCGACTCCCGAGCAGACGTCTCTCGATATATGTGTGTATGTGGCGCCTGAGGCGTCTCCGGCATGGTGGGAATGCGCGCTTATGGTTTTGTCTCTCGGCTCGGCCCCCTCGGTGACGTCGTCACGCGTCTAGGCCGGTGCCGGGATATTTGATGGCTAATTTGAAGCCAGGTGAGATCGCAAGTTCGCCGGATTAATGTATGTCAGCCGGTCAGGTTTTGCATAGCGAAAACTGAGGTAGGTTTGTCAAGGGCTGGCCCACGGCACAGGCGCAGTGCACGTGGCGGATGGTGGGTTTTGTAATCCTGGCCTTATTAGCTGTCGCAACCGAAAAAAAGGCGCACAGAATTTATGTGACGTGCGGAAGAATGTGCCCCAAGGGGTCTGCTGGGGCTGGGTGTCGTGACTGGTGTCATTAGCTTCGAGCCTTCGAACTGTGACCGAATATGCCCAACGAGGTGAATCAGTTGCCTATCGATGAGAGTGGTTACATTGTCAAGCTTAATCTGAGATTTAGTTCAATCCTGGGAACGAAGGCTCGGATGTAAATTATGGGCGAAGCAATCCACCAGAAAGGCCCTATTTGTGGAAAAACAAATATTAGAATTGTGGCGCTGCTTTTGAAGTGCTTCGGGGATTGGAGAAAACGTTGGCACAATTGTATAATATCTGATGGGGATCTCTTCGAAGGGAACAAAATAGATATTCATGAGAAGATTAATAATTTAAAAAAAATGTAAGTAAGTCTACTATACTTTGCTACTATGCGACGTTTCTCCAATCGGTGCAGATCCTATAACGGTTACAGATCCTATACGCATGTCCTATATACAATCGGAATGCCCGTATACTTAAATTGCTAACCCTACGCAGTGTCGTTAGGTAACATTTCCAATCAGTGGCCTTTCTGTGCCCAAGATATGTCTGGCCCGCAGCACTGTAAACATAGGGCTAGGCTGAGTTGAAGGTTTGCGACTTTCCATAAAATCGGTCTCCACCTACCCACCGATTGTGGGTATTGGGTCTGGGCTTCCCGAAGGCACAGCATTTCAATTACCATCACTGCCCAGTCACTGGCTCCCGGGCGCCCGGTGCTCATCTTTACCGAGTTACGCGCCCGCAATTGCTCCACCCGATTGTGGAAATGTGGTGCTGAAGCTGAAGCCGGCGGTGTAAATGAGATCACAAGCAAACGGTGCCAAGATTGGCATCGTGTTTGACTTACAAAACGGCGTTTTTTTCTGGTTGTGGCTTTTCCTTTCGCTCGTTGCTTGCGTGTTCGTGGGGCAAAAACGGTTTGTCTGCTCGTTCCAAGATCTGGAACGCTCAAATCGTACCCCTAAAGTTGGTGACCATCGGCACCGGGAGGCGAGTGAAGTAAGTAATTGTTCAATTTTTCTACGCAAATCTGGAGGAGAATCTTCCCACCAGGTTTCCCCATAAGCCGGGGAACCTCTAGTCGGAGCTGTTACGCAACCCCCACAACCGATGGATGATGGCCGAGCCAGACCCATAGAGAGCGGGCCAGACTCAGCTAGCGAGGGCGACAGTCCGACCAAACTGCCGACCAGGGACACCCCGAAGAGGAGCCGAAACTCCGCGTGGTTCGCGTGCCCACAATGGTGGTCGCCCCTCGTTGCCCCAAAATGGTGCAAATGGCGTAAAGTAAATCGATTTTACTCTCCTCGCCCACCGCTCGCCCGTAATAAGCCCTCGCGGGGCTCGGAAGACTCGTGGGCAATGGGGCATTTTCGATTAATAATTCTCTCCGCTCAATCCTCCTCAACCCTTACTTGCTGGTCGGCAGCGCAAAAAAGGAACAATAATAAAATAAACAGTGTAATGAGCTATTTTTCACCGCATCGTGGGCCGCCAAATGGGCGCAGAGAGAGAGAGAGAGGAAAAAGTAAACGAGCTACAAAACCGTTAAACGTTTCATTTTGGGTGACGGGTTGACCAATCGGTTCCGACCGATCGTGTGATCGATGCACTTTTGTGACGGACGGATTTCGAAACACATTCACCGGCAAGATCGAGAAGTAACGGACGGAGATCATCCTGCAACCGTGGGCCGAAGACATATTATGTAAATATTATCTAAAGTACAGTGTTGCTGGCAAACAGACTTGAAGCTTGATTGTCCATTCGCTTCCACGGCAACGTACGCCACACGTCACGGTCGTCGTCCATGGGTCCATCATCGGGTGGTTTGGGCTTTAAAGAATCCAATATGTTACCCAAAATCCGAGTTGGCATTGAAAAACTCATAGCGCCACAAACGGTAACGGTGGTTAGCATCGTCTGGCAAAACTATCTCGACGTTAAATCACACGGTACATCAAACGTTAATGAAGCGCGTTAGGAAATGATCTGAAGCGCGCGATCAACGAGCACCATTTCTTGTAGGGCACTTTACACTCCGCCGATGATCACCACCAGCGGTTCCAGCCTCGCCACTCTGCTGCCCCTTTCTACCAAGCCAAGACTGTTCAATAAGTTTTGCGGTTCGGTAAGAAAAATAATTTGTTTTGATTTGAAATTCACTTTATGTTTCAGTAATGTCTCCCTGAACATCAACACACTTGTTTCAACAAGATTCCAATTTATGAATTCCATCCCTGAAATGTGAATCTGAAAAGGCTGCAAAATACGCTTCCACAGCTGTTATGACCTCATCATTTGAGGAGAAACGTTTTCCTCGCACGCATTTCTTTAGGTGTGGAAACAGATGGAAGTCGCTAGCGGCCAAACTTGCTAAATACGGTGGATGCTTCAACAATTCGAATTTTAATTCATGGATTTTTGCCACTTTCTGCTCTGCTTGTGATTGATGCAGACAAAATGGCTTTTAAAATAAGGAAAAAATTAACAGATTGAAATGAAACTTCGCACACGTTCATATGAAGAGTGTACCAACATAACACAACATAAATTGATGCTTGTAGCGGCACTCTCCATTATTAAAGCGCAAAATTTATTGAACAACCCGGCAGCTGCCAAACAAGAGAGAGAGAGAGAGAGTATTGACCAAACCTCTAAGCTTGTCGTCAATTGTGGGTTTTCAACCAATCCCGCGGATCCGCGAAAGGACGGTCAGTATTTCGGCATAATTAGCTTTATCAGAACGCGCAATCGTCGTAAAAAGCGATCTACAAAGTGAGCAATAAATTTGCACAAAACCGAAACGGCGGGAGCCATTTCTGGGAAATGCGATGATCACCCAAAAACCTGGGAGCCGCAATCGACGGGCGGTAGTTAAATTTCTATTCAGAGCCCAAAACCAAACAAAACCCAGCGGTGTTGAAAGCAGCACCGTAATTTTCCCACTGCTACCCAGTGAAAAACCACCTGAACCCATAAACCCGGGGGTCGTGAAGTTGGTCGCGCGAAGAATGCGGCCCAATTTAGTGTCCCAAACGAAGACGAAGTCCGCCACCGGATGAAAGATGATCCGAACGGTACAAATTAAGTGCTGTGACGCTATCGAAAAAGTGCCGGGCACTTGTGCCAAAAATCCCGCTGTCGCAAAATGACCAAAGTTAGCGACGGTGGTCAGCCTTGGATCGGAAGTTGCTGAAACAGTCCCGACGGAGCCCAAACTGAGATGGCGCGCGCCGTCAACTACCACCGGGCTCGGTGAGCGGCAAGATGCATTCCGAAACTGGATAATTAGAGAGCGGCTGGCGAGCGGCTTTAGTGCCGCGGTGCCAAAGAGCAAAAACACTACGCAGCAAGGCGAACGGAATTCGCAAATTTGATCGCGATCGGTGCGAACGTTTCGCGCCGGGCGCCACGAATCGCGCTGTAGCGGTGAGAAGATCAAGGCCACCGGCGAGGAACCGATTGCTGGTCCGGGACGGAGTCCGTCCGTCCGGGAGGCGAATCTGATGCCCGTTGCCGGATGATCTAAGTGCGCCCGGCGCAAAGGTCACCCCACAGGGACCACAGTTGCGGGGATGAACCACATTCGCGGGGGGGGCCCAAACGCGGTCCCTGTTGGGCCCCAGCTGTTCCGGGGCTGATCGGCCGGATCTGATAGCCCCTTGGCATTGGTCTTGGACCCAGCGGCGGCAGCGAGCGGCACGGTTTGCCCTCGGGTCAACAGCTTCTTCAGCAGCCTCTTCACTGGACCGGACATCGCTGGAGGTGGACGCTTCCGAGTGAAGCAGTCTCGCGAGCCACTTCGACCAACCCATAGACAATCGATGGTAATTAACATTGTTGCATGCTACTTAAAGGTTCCAACGGCAACAAAAAATAAACATTAAAAGGTTCCTCGCGGAGAGAGAGATTTAGAGGGAGAGCAAAAAATCAACCCTCGAGACTCGATAAATTCATGACCGAGGTCCCAGATTTGCGTTGGTCACGTGTCATTATCAAAATTTGAAGCCAAGGGCTACGGGGCAAGTGTTGGCCATCCTCCACGTTTGGTGGCGTCACATCGGCATCATCAGCAAGCTTTCGTCCGCTTTTTGCCGCCTTTTTGGCACGTGTTGGTCCAGGCGAGCAGCCATCGATCGGAAGCGATCTTGATCGCTTATTAAATCAATCAGCCATATTAAGAACCATCCATTGGCGCGTTACGTCAGTCGATTTGGACAGTCACGGCCGACAGAAGGCTTAAGCTTTCGGATTACGATCGGGCTTTGATGTGTAGAAAGAAGAGCGCAGTTGTTAGACCTGGCCGGAACTGAAGGGTTTGCCGAGAGACATCGCAATAACGAAATAGTGATTTAATGTGCCGGCCATATGATTGATTGTGCTACTTTTTTTCTGTTAGATTTAGTACCCCGTCAGCCAACCCTAACATGATGAAGATAGGAATAACAGAGAATTACTGGGGTACAATATTGATACGGCCTAAAGACGTTTAATTTGCCCTAGTTCCATTTCGATACCTCCTCCAAAATCCTTTCGAAGAATATAGGTTGGAACACACTTTGACAAGCGACTAATATTTGCAAGAAGCAGCAATGAAGTTCGGTCGGGACTTAGATAAGATGTGTGAATATTCCGAAGGAGTCGAACCAGGAAAAAAATAATAGAACTTCAATTCATATGAGTTAAATTGGCATATTAACTTCCACTTCAATGGAATATTGCTACTTGGTAGAGTTTTCTAATAGGTTTTCACTAATTAAATATGTTGATAACTAATTAGACGAACCGAGCTTCCATTGCGTAATTGCGTAACCTTGAGCGTAATTAAATCTGTCAGTTCATCACTGACACATTACGAGGGCGGAAACAAACCAAATGCAAAAGCGTGGGTGCGAAAAAATTGCCACCTCGTGCCTGGGTGCCTGATGCAAGCATATATGGCTCCGAATGAGCATATTCTCAGAAGCAACCAGCCGTCAAATGTCGTGTAAAAATCATCATGGTCCGATTGTATCACCGACACCCCGGGACCCAGCGGCCCCTCGGCATCCCTAGAAAACTTGGTCCGCAATGGGCCATCAAGTGCCTCGCAGCCACCGCCGCATATGGGAAAGCCTGTGGGAAATCCCGATTAGCATCAGTTGGCTAATTATCAAATAGGTTAATTTACAAACCACCAGTCGGAGTTGCCGAGGTCATTATTATTTTATTTCGCTGCCTGACCTAAGGTCAGAACTCCGACACCAATGTCGAAACATGTGTGCCGATGCATAGGCCGGGTTTTATATTCTCGACATACCGGAGCCGGAAGCGTTCGAAATGCGGCAACGTTTCGGGACTCTGGACAGTGCCCCGAGACTAACACCTTCGCAGATGATAAAGGTGATAGCATGTCCACAGATTTCGCGGAACGGAGCTCAGAGGTTCCGATTCCGGATGTCGCACCTTAAACTTCCAATCGGAATTCTGTGCAACCTTCAGAAGACTATTTATTGCCATGGTACCGACCCTCGTTCGGTAGATCGGAAAAGATAAACGAGCACCGAACGAGGAAGATCTCTTCACTCCCTTACAGGATGGTCTCAGGTGCGCAGTCTGACTGGGTGGAGATCGAACAGCCGTCCGTACAGCAGTAGAACGAGAACTGAACGGCATGTGACGGGCTCGGGGTTCGTTGCCAGCAGAAGTCACGATTTTCGTCTGTTTTGATCGCTCTAAATGCCACCGCAAGCCCTTAGAGCTCTGGCAGCTCCAAGAATTACGCCAAGAACGGTACACACTGCGAATTCTTTCTCTCGTCGTGGTGGTTCCATATGAGATGAAGAATTGCGTAACGACAGAGGACGGAGCACACTGGCACACACTCAGGTATCTTCGACATAGAACTTCCATCTTGGTAAACGTGATTCCTAACTACTCTAAATTACTAGAAGTACGCTGTTTGCCACCTTGTTTTGAAGAGCTCAAATCGCAGATCGCAGCAAGGATGAGCCACAAAATGGCAAACTGAAAGAGAATGTATTTCAACACTCACAACGAACGGACTGGACTGACTATCACTTGGCGGAGAGGCACATTTTCGCAAGGACGCAGCATTATTTTCGGCCCAACCACGTCGGCCCAAAAGGTTAAGCGCGATTGGCTCACTTACCGTACCATAAAAATCTTAAAACGAAATTTTGCTTAATATCGTTTGTCCGACCGGCAAGTACTTGGCCGGCGTCGGCTTGGTGATGGTACCCCGATGCCGGTGAGTGTTTTGGGAAGAAACCTTCCAAGATGAAGGCCGTCCACGAGAGATTGCAACCGTAGGTTGGTCGCAGGAAGGAGCAGAGAGGAAAAAATTAAACTCCGAAAGTTGACCTCCCGGTGATGCAGAAAACGGAGATGGATGCTGTCACGGTTGCTGGTGTGTTTTAATTCGAAACGATTCGTCGGTTGATTTATAGTATTTTGATGGTGAAGGTTTGGTTGGCTGTTGGACGGCACACCGATCCGGTCACCCACTAAAGGCACTCTAAAAGGAACCGGCCAGCCAGTTCCCGACGATTGATTCGCGTTCGAATCAATTCGGATCATCAAACGTGATCATCATGATGCGGAGTTTGGTGGGTCCCGATTAACCTTTGCGTGACCTGCCTTGGCGGGAAGCAGAAGCGCAGCCATGATAACCGATGGCTGTTAAGCCGTTCGCGTGTGTGGGCTTGATTCTACAAGCATCGTAAACGATTTACAGTTTTATTATCTTTACTACGCGGATTTAAGTTAGCTACCTGGCTGCGAAGTAGTCTTTTTTTAGCTCATAATCCTTGAATTGATGGCGAATACAGAAGGACTTCATGAGCGACTCGTGAAGGGCAGATATTGTATGGAATGTTTCGTTTTGCCAACAGCTGGTCTTACAATTTGTATTGCTAATTATAATATTGCTAAGAGAAGCAACGCAGAGCGTTGAAATAAAAAATGTTTTATAAAGAAAGCTAAAATAAACAGCAAAACAGTCCAATTAAAAGAAAAATCAAAATTAAAAAGTTCAAACTTAAGTAAATAATTTAATAAGAATGTTGGATTATAAACAATATATCACCAAAGCATAGTTTAAAGGGAACAACCAAAATTTAATAGAGAACCCAATGAACAGCAAAAATAATACTCCAAACCGAATGGAAAAACATTCAACTAGAATAAACAAACAACAAGATTGATCGTCATTGTTCTGTTGGTAGGTGCCACACTCAAATGAAAAATGTTTGAAACCACCCAAAGCATTGGTCTGACTGCAGACACAAGCTGTTCAATATGCTTTGGGCATAATACAGAGCAGCACTCAGTTGTGCAGTTGTTTTACAAACAAACGCGTAGATTTCTGATAATTTCACTTTGGTCCATTCGTTAAGAAAGCATCCACTTTGGAACGGGCGCATCCGTTAGTGGCCGTTGCAGCTCTCACTTCTTGTAGTACATCGGAATGAACCGCTCGGCCAACGGCGGAGCTTAGTATCCGTGGCGGACTGCGTGCCTCCGTCAAGTGCCTGGCTGGGAAGTGGTGGAGCCGTTGTCTCAAACAAACCTCGAGAGCGGTGCTACTACGCTGCGGACGCTACGATCGTCTACGACGATCATGAACCTTGCTCACGACGAACGGAATTTGCTCGGTCGGGTCGGGCTTCGGTCGCAGTTTTTCCTTCAAACGAAGCAGAAGCTACAGCAGTGTGCGAGCTTCGGCGCAGCGCAACTACAACTTTGTTAGGCGCCGAGGCTGCCTTTCACGTGTACGGATGCGCCGGCACACTTCACGGGGTCCGTGGCGCCCCCCGGCATGCCGGTAGAGATGGTAGCGCGCAATTACTGGCGTCATATTAACAGCTGAGCTGAGCATCTTCCGACGAGCCCACCGCGCAACGTCGGGTTGTTGTAGCGCTACACAGCAACATCGGCCAATCTCCGGCCAGTCGGGTTCACCGTGGTGGTATTGTTTGTGCTTTTTTGTTGCTGTTGCTGCTGCGACGCTTCATGTTTGTTTCTCGGTGTAGGTTGTGGCGCATCGGACCCCAAAACGAGGGAAAAAGAAATAGACAAGCCGAGACACACATAATTTCAAACCCAAACCCCGCCAGTGGGGTAGAACACGGTGGGCCCCGGACCGGACCGAGGCAGTTCGCATAAAGGTTGGCCACGGTGACGAGCGGAGCAATAGTCGACCACAGGATACGCTCGTGAGCACATCCGGTATTCCCCAGCCAGCAAAGTGCGTGCAGTACAGTTCTCGACCGAGAACCCGATCCGGATCCGTCAAGTGCAGTGATTTTGTAGTTTCTCGAAAGCAGCAACGATGAAGTTTGTGGTGAGTAGTGCGCAAGCCTGTAAGTTAAGTGCACAATGATGTGGGATGCCTACCACAAACTTTATACTAGTGACGTTAAAATAAGTTTAAAAATTGTTGGAGAAGCACCTCACGTGGGACCAACAGTTTTAGTGTTCTGCAGTGTAAATTCGTTAGTGGCACTTACCATGAAAGCTTCCTCTGATAACCGGCGCAACATAGGCAGCTGAGCCAAATCGTGTCACTGGAACCCACTGAACTACTAGCGGTTACCAATTGCCTGACACAGTTTTTATGTTAACATTTTCGGTAGCCACAACTGCGGAGTGCAGCGCCAGCGTTACCATCGAGACTCACGAGTCTTCTGCCCGATCTCACTACGATGCTGCTTCTGTATTGTGCAAAATTTTCAATTTGTTCGGAACAATTGAAGCAGCAGCAGCGTATGATGCATGCAAAGTAATAAAAAAGGAGGAACAGCAAAATGATGTTACATTCACCTTCTGAGCATCATAGTTCAATGCAGTGGCTTTTATGGACGGTAATAATGTACCATTAAAAATTATGACCAATGTGCCTCGTGTCCGTGTCGAACCATCGCGAGGCAGATTGGTTTCTTCGTGGTCCTTGTCCACTCTTGAGCTACGGTTCGTGCACAGTCCTCTGAGCACTATTGGCGCCGGCTGTGTTTTTGCCAATTTCCACCAACACAAATCTAACGGCGACCGTAAGCCGCCGTCTGAAAATCTCCTGGAAGAGAAACAAAAGAAAATGAACAATGTCTTTATATTGGTTCCGGATGACCATAAGCGGCTGGTTGAACTGGGTAGCACCTCTATATTTCATTGCCACGAGTGACGAGTAATGAGGTTGTATAAATGTTACTTTACGATCAGCATCCAATTGCTGTCGAACCATAAACCATAATTTATTGCCACTCCAACTGCGCCGCTTCTCGAGACCTGCGAACGAGAATCTATTATGCTGTGATGCCTTTAATCGGCCGCAGTGTAGTCGATGTACGTACCTTTAATTTACTACTTGCAATCGTCTTAACTCACACGAATTTAAACTGCACCTATTTAGTCGGCATATTTACTGGCGGGTGTCAAGTGTTCGTCGATGAACGCGCCTCGGTGAAAAATGATTCATTTGGATGAAACCGAAATTCCTAACTGAAGGATACATTTTCTACACGGATGCTACATTTGAGGTGCGCATTGTTAACATGACCGAAAATGACAGTTCATTGAGAACTATGCTGCTGCCGCTCACGACCACGACAGCAAATCATTACCGCGATTGTGCAACCCGCCGATCGAGGGATACATTTCCGAGACTCCTCTGCGCGGCTCAACCTTCACTTTCTGCCATTCTAGGCGTTTCGATAACGCAGGCTTTGCAGTAGCAGAAGACAGCGCAGGAACACGCAGGAAATGTAGAACCTGTAACGAAACCGAAAGTTAATTGATACTTTGCCGCACACCGCATCGGCCCGGGGACGCTTGAAATCGATCCATTCGCGCCCTGCCCCTTAGGTGGAGGCATTGAGTGGATGAGCATTCCCTACGGGCTACCAGTTGCGGTTTAAACCGTGTCAAAGTGTCGAGCTCCAAATAGAAAAGTGAACCCGCGGCCCTCGCCAGACCGCACGAACCGCAGGAACCGAACCTTCCGCTGCGTTTACGGATGCTAATGGCTTTACAACGATGCCCCATCGTTCGGTCGAGTCGATGGTAAACGGATATGTGCGCCCTTGTAATGCGTCTGGATCACCGCCATGCCGCCAAGCTTTCAACCCGTTGAAGGCTTTTTAATTGGACTACCAGGAAACAAATTTCGCTCTCATTTACCGAATAGCCGTTTATTTCATCAGATGCCGCCATCCATCAGACTGGTGATCGGCGCGCTTCCACAACAACTGCCATTACTGAGCTGCCAACACCGATCGCTGGCAGCGTCGTTCGCTTTGCACCGTCAAAATTCAAATTATTGTTATAGCCACCTGTCACCGTGTCAAGCCCATCAAAGGAACCCGGCGGGCTGGTGACTATAGTTGCAGTGTCGAATGCAGTGTCATGAGAGTCATGCCTCTGGAATGCTCTGCGCTTAAAAGTTAGCGTCTGGATGTTAGGTGCTGAACTCACGAACAGATCCACGCGCATGCGGAATAAATTACAATTCACATCGTCTAGGGCTTGAAGATTAGCAAAGATTAAAATGCACAGAACGTTCGATAGCTAGCGGATCGCGACCTCATCGTAGGTCTGGCTGCCGGATCCGGAACCGGTAGCTTCTAGGAGGATGCCCCTCATCTTGCACATCAACAAATCAAGAATTCAATCAAGAACTGTTGCATCTAATATTACCGGACCGGAATCGAACCTTATATCCGACAATGACCTTTCCAATCGGAGCTCCAAAAGAAAGAAAGCCTTCCCGATATCAAAAGCCAAATGCTACACTAAAAGACGTTTGTCTTGTAAAATCATTCATTCAAAGTGAAACGAAGTCTGCCTAAGCCGACAACTAATACAGTATAGTAGCTAGTGCTCTTTGTGATCAATTGATTCAGCAAAATAGTATATTTGTTTCTGCTAACTTCATTTTATTATCATCACCACTCAATCATAGATTGAAACAACCCCTTGCTCTTCACATTCAGGAACACATGCATCGAAAATAATGTCACGTTGTCGAAGAA
This sequence comes from Anopheles bellator, assembly GCF_943735745.2. Lineage (NCBI taxonomy): Eukaryota > Metazoa > Arthropoda > Insecta > Diptera > Culicidae > Anopheles > Anopheles bellator. The sequence goes on along the minus strand of NC_071285.1, from coordinate 23,229,971 downwards.
CAGAAATGATGTTTTCAACCTGTATTCACCAGTGGGGATCGACCTGGGAAGAATGCTGCTGTCCATGGTGATGAGTAAATTGTACGTCTTGTTCTATAAAGATTTTTTTTTTTGTAGTTAGTACAACGAATTGTAAAACATACATTGAGTGATTGAAATTACGCACCCCGTGAGGACATGGATAGAGGATATCTGGAACTATTTGTGTCATTATCCAGTATATATATTGTGACAAAGGATCCGTATAGTTTCCGTTAACGAATGCACAACCCTCTGTTCTAAAATCGAGCAACAATGGTTGCCACGTCGTATACTTATAGTCCATCTTGGCAACGAAGTACACAGTATTAACTACTTCCGGTACGGTAAGGGACACGTTTAATGTTGCCGATTGATTACGCCGAGGAATCGTTTTGCAGTAATGGAGTTCCGTCCGCTGATAGGGTGCATCGAGGCAAACGAATTTAGTCAAGCGAAGGGTACTTTGCGATGGTGTATTATTGAAGTAGTAGTTGACCCCAAACGATGTGTGAAGAGTGTAGCACAAGCAGATAACAAAAATCACAAACAAGCTCCCCATGATACCGTATGATGCCACAGCTTATGCGTTAAGTGCGTATACCGGCGAACTAACGTAGGTTTAACATTCTGGTTGTGTTTTAGGGCACTCCGCTATTTATATTATATCCATTGATTGAAAGTATGTATGGAAAAAGTATGTTCAAATTATACCAATTTGATTGACATAACTGATGAACATGAAACGATTAACATAAAGAGTTTGCGCTCCGATTAAAGGGTTCTAAAGGGACATGGTACGCAGGTTCTCTTTGTACTGAATAGTTTTTCATGTCCAAGTTCATAAATGCTCTCTCATTCACTTCAGTAGTTATGGTTTTTACTGATCTTACTGAAATGTTATAATGTCCTGCCTTAATTAACCTAACTTGACTTCAATTGATATGAGATATGTAGAGAAGACCACCAAATATTCATTCAAACTTTGACTCATTTGCTCGCAGTGTTTATGGGAACATTTATGACACAAAACAATTACGTATTACACTCTTTTACATTCACATTTCTAGATGCGATGTGTAAATTAGTCCTACATTACATTCTGATAATCAGTTTAATGAATGCAAGACAGCGGTTAACGCGTAAACATGCTAATAACGCTCAGTCGCGCTATGATAATGATGTCAAGGGAATTCAAATTGTCTACCCGAGGAATCACAAATGATGTGACCATTGTTAGTGATTTTGTTTCTCTAATCAGATTTATATAACTCTCTATAAAATGTACACCGATGGCTATTCCTGCGTTTTA
>NC_071285.1:23171940-23228541 GCF_943735745.2 Anopheles bellator | reverse complement strand
ATTTTATTCATGGCTTTCGATGTAGAGAGAATTTAAATTGCCTATTCTAGGACTCACAATGTGAACATTGTTAGTGATATTGTTTCTCTAATCAGATTGATATAACTTTCTATAACATGTACACCGATGAATATTTCTGCTCCTTTATTACTTTCAATAAATTGTTCAAAACCCTTGTCGCTTACCACTCGATCATGGAATCGAAAATTCCCCTCTTTCTGGCCACGAAATATGTGACGACCTTCAACGCTGTTACGTTGTCTTTAAACGACATCGTCGTTGTCAATCGATATTCGCCCGCGGGGATTGATTTCGGAAGATATTTCGCATCCACCCAATGTTTCACCTCATAAGTGCGATTCTGTAATAAAACATATTAGAGCGATGGATAATCGTAACACTCCGTCGAGAACTTACTCCATGTGGACACGGTGACCTTAGACTTGGCATATTTTCCAAAATTATATTGTAAGCCATGCTCTCCGCGGGGTCTCTCAGTTTCGGTTTCACAAATTCACAAAACTCAAAATCTTGGTTGAAAAAGAACTGCCGATAGGAGTTAAACTTGTAATCCAATTTACAGTTTAACTTAAGATAATTGACCACTTCCGGTACGGTGAGCTTCAAGGCAAGAAACGTTGGCTCGTTACGGCGCACCACAGTTCTGCAGAAATGCAACTCAGTTCTCGCGTACGGTGCATCTAGGCACACAAATTTCGTAACTTTTACCGAATAGTTCTCAGTCCGCGTTTGGTGTACAACAGAAATTAGAAGAAAAACACGAAGCAACGTTAGATGGTTTCGAAATGCTCTCCCCAACGACATGGTGCCTGCTTCTAACGAACGTCAAATGCTGGTTCATGACTTGAAACCCAGTAATATGTAGAGATAGCTATGATGCTTGTGTGTAATTATGAAGGCCAATCGTAAACGGCAAAAAACTGAAGATAAAAGATAACCCATCATAAAGTATTCTCATTTACTGGCAATTGGTCTAAACGAATATAATAAAGGAACACACATTAAAATTCGTACCTTGCTTTGCGCAACGTACCTGATAAATCTACGCACTATCGCACTTTTATATCGATTCCGTTACGGACGAACGGTTTTTGGCGTACTAATGATGCCATATACACCCCATTCCCCAGATCTTCCCTCTGCCTCCATTATTTCTTCCTGTTTTCAAAGCATTAATTACCTTCTCGTGGTCAATTACTTTTGTAGTAGACAAAAATCGACGATGAGCCAAAACACGTCCAAGCAAAATAGTTGTCAAAAATGGACTGATTACTCGAAATGGACGAACTTGTCAGGAAGTGACATGAGTAGCAACATAACGACACAAAAACCTCTTAAATCGTATACACGTAGCCCGTATACGTACAAAATAAACAGAACTTTTTGAACACACCACGTATGTTTACTACATAAGCATTCGCAACGTAGCCTGAATGACAACTGAAAACCAACAACTGGCGTAGAAAAAGAAAACTGAAGCAGATGACCGGTGTAGGAACTGTTAAATGAACACTTACTACGAAAGGAAAGAAAACACTACACATCTTTTGTTCAAACATTTATTCTAAACTAAGTGCTTTCAGTGCTTAAGAACGGGAGATCAGAATAAAGCAACCACCGCGAGTGATCGTGTCCCAACTGGTACCGAGGGCGTAGACAACGAGCAAGAACAACCTCGTGACTTATCGGCGGAAAGGCGAGTCAGGCCAGGGAGTGTTTGGAAACACAACACTCTGATTGAGCCCATAGGGTAGGTTTTCCTCCCGCTCTGTGCATTTCCATGTCAAGACGAACCGTCTTGACGGACCTAGTCTCGCCATGTACCCCACGAGACTGAGTTGCAGACGATTCACGGCAACGAGCCATGGCCATAGAACATTCTGAGCCGTTGTTGGCCCATTGGTTTGGCGCCGATGCTAACCGACCCCATGTTGCTTCACCCAGCGGACGGGGAACGGCAGAGGGATTTGGTTGCGCGCGGTGTCCATGACGTTTGAATGCGATGGATGGCACGTTGCTTACGTTGCGATGGTCCATTTGCCGGTGCACGAACGCGAAATGGTTCGCTATTGAGAGAAGTGAAAAGGGTTCTATTGCGACAGCCGGCCGGATTGGGATGGGGCGTGATACACTTACTACGGCCACCCATTGCCATTCACCATTGCTCCCTTTTGCCGGATAGTGGAGACGATGGACACACGGCTTGCGGGTAATGTTCGGCAAAGTAGAACACTTGCGCTCTCGCGTGCTGGTCCGAACAAAGGCAGCCAAGAAGACCGTTGCAGCGCCGACAATAGGTCATTGTGTTTCGGTGTCTAACCGTTTCATCACCCATCACCCTCCTGGAAAGCAACGAAGCTCGGCTGCAGGTCGAGAGACAAGGCGCCACATGTTATCCCGGTGCTCGGTTGGGTTGTTAATTAGATCTTGAAGTCGATCACCACTCAGTTGAGCGAGATATGAAGTCATCCATCGCTGAAAGTAGCCGTTTTTTAAGTGTCCCACATGAATGTGATCTGACTTCTTCTTCCGATTCCTCCAATTCCTCGATTACAGGCTCTTGCGCTGTGTCTCGCGGTGGTGATTGTGGACCGTACGCTAGCACAGAACAACCAGTACCTTCCACCGGACAAGGGATACGCTTACGATAAGCCCAACCAGCCGTTCCCGTCATCGCCCCAGCCGCAGAACGTTCCCCGACCACAGCCCACCCCCGGACGGCCGGCGCCTTCGTACGGACCCCCAGCCGCCCAGGATGATGTTTGTGTCTCAGGCCGCTCAGGTGGGGTTCGTTCACAACTCTCTAATGCTCTCGAATTTCGATCTTTCACCAGCACCATCACGAGCCGGGCATGCCGTTCGACTTCCAGTACAACGTGAACGACATCGAAACCCAGAACGATTACTCGCACAAGGCGGTCAGCGATGGAGACGTCACTCGGGGTGAATACCGCGTGCAGCTCCCCGATGGTCGGACACAGATTGTACGTTACACGGCCGACTGGAAGAACGGTTACAACGCGGAGGTAAGGCGCGACCCGACTCGCCATTCCCTTACCACGAAGCTATAGCAACAGCTTGTCGTCTCTTTGTAGGTGTCCTACGAAGGCGAAGCCAAGTACCCCGAAGGCCCGGGACAGGGTGGTGCCAACGCCGGTGGATACAAGTACTAGGGGAGTGTCCGGTTGCGCACACTCTCCTGCACCTGCGCGTCGCCTGTGCCCTCTGGACGTCCGTGTCCATTCTCGCGTCTCACAAGACTAAACGGTTCCCGTATGGAGCTCCTTGATCCGGAACATCCTCAGCACAACGTTTCGATGTACCATCCAATCACCACGCCACGCGCAGCGTTTCATTCATAAGCCACTTACTGTATATGCCAAGCTTAAGCTAAGTAAAGCGCCGCGCAATCATGGTCTGGATCGAGAGTAAAGCCAGTAGGGGTTACGACACGCTACGCATCTGCCCGCCATTTCCAGCTCCATGTTCATTCACTCAGTACTTTTGGGATCGGCGTTAGATAGTCATGTCCTGCTAGAGGTTTAGAATGTTCTCAGAGACAGTTTAACTAAATTTACCAATGCGTTTGCCAGGCCATTCAACGTTCCGGCTGTGTCTCTGTCCGAGGACACCCATTTCCATACCATTCCGGATCAACCTTTGGAAGCAAAGGGAACGAAGCATTCTTTGGAAAAGTGTTTTTTTTTTGTTTTTGGTGAAAACATACAAGTAATGTGTGGCTTCAGCAATGTGTAACTTCAGCGATTCAGTGATTCAACGTTTTTGAGTAAAGTCTTAAGATTGTATGAATCGAAACACGTAAAATAAAATATTGAAAACAAACCCGTCGTTTTCTGATCAGAAATGAACCCACCGAGGACACAGTCTTCGGACGCACCGAGCTTCGACTTCGATGTGAAACGACGTCTGCAAAACGTTTGCTAGCTGCCAAACTATCTTAATACAAGGAACCTCTGGAATATGTTGATGAAAATAAACGTTACGTTTCCTTTCTTATCCTTGAAATAAACACACGCAAATTGAACAATAATTTATGAAAAACTCACACATGTCAACACATCATTACCGATGCAAACGAATGCTTTAATAAACGAAGTCTTCTTGTCTTTTCGATTCGTCTGCCCTTTCGTCTTTTCTACCTATCGATTTGTTGTAACATTCGTAGTTTTTCTATTTAGAGTAATGTTTGTTCGGTTGACTAATGTTGAGGCCGAGACTGATGTTTTAAAATTCATATGTACTAAGAATACTATTACTAAGAGTGGACGACTCAACAAAAAAAAACATTTGAAATGGATAAATGTTCAAGATAAATAATAAACTAAAAACAAACAACAGACGAAGTGTATGAATGCATTTACAGCCTGAAAGTATGCAACACAAAGGGGATTAGCCAATTACAATTGAAATTTAAATCAGTCGGCTGAAGAAGCTCTCCTCAGCTTTTTATAACGATCAGACTGTTTAAATATAGACAAGAAGGCCAAACATTTTAGATTGAATCTGCGCTGGATCAACATTTTAACCTCAAACGTATTTTTATCACCAATGTACTGTTACTGATTAGGATGTTAATGATTCAATTTACGCTTTTTTGAAATATCGTATACCATAATCAACACCTGTCAAGTTACAGGCCGCGAAAAAAAGCTCTCTTGTGATCAATCAATAGCGCGTTTTTCACCCTTAATTCTTCATTCATTTTTCAAAACCTGTAAAAAACCAAGTTATTCTCACTCATAAGTAACTAACCCCAATCTAGCTGCTTAAATACCGAAAAAAAACGGCGGAAAAGGATGAGAAAACCGAAAATTTCAAGCTTCAAACTTAGAATATACTTTATTTTGTGGCGCTCAAATTCACCTAGGGCTGCCAATCAGTACACGACATTGAATCAAAATGTCGATTGAATCAAATTTCACATATTATTCAAATGTTCAGGTGACAAACTTCAACAACCACTGTTTTTATTAACCTGTTTTTGTTTCAATCGTCTGTATTGAATATCACAAAAAAGCAGTTAAAGGCTGCATGGATTAGTTACTTTAGTTACAGTAAAATTGGAGAGGAACATAACATGCACCTAGTGCCATTATCCTTGCCACATGTCGTTTCCAACGCCACTCAATGCAGTGGAATTAACTCCTAATCTAATCGCTTGTGTAGGCCGGGGTTTCCTCGATGGCACCTTTGCTAATCGGCAATATTATTAAATGCCGATAAACACTAACGGACCATTATTAGTCGGCTCCAACCGGTAGAGTGGGAGACTATTTATGGACTGGGCTGTGGGCTGTGGCGTTGCGGCACTTTTGTCACCACGCGGCGAGTGGCGGGCGAATATGAATGAATCCGAACCGTAACAGGGCAAGGGTTGCCCGTTCGCCCGAGCGCTGGATGCTAATCTTTAGCGGTAATCATGAACCAATCACGCGGAGAGTGGATTTCAATGTGCTTTTCGTAATCAACACACCGTACATTCGAATCCGCGATCGCGATCGTTGGCGACGGTTTGCACCGCTCCAGAGCGATATCGTTCAGGACCCATCAACGGGCGGCAACGAAGGTGACAGGAATTGTCAACGAGGTGCCACCAGCCCCGGCCACGATGGGGGGCCGGTTCCGAGTTTTCGGGACCGGAGAGCCCTCACCTCCTCGGCTAATGAGCCTCGGCTGTGACCGTGCTCGGGAGGTTTCCCAAGCATCGATTGCTCTCGATTTCAATTGCGAGGATGCGCACCGCAACTGGCGTTGATGATAGCGACATCGCCAGTGAGGGGCTCTAAATTGGGCCAAAATGCTGGTATAAATAGTCGATCGAGTGGCCGACAGATAATCAGTGTACGGTTCTGAGTCCGCCCGAAAGGAAGCGAACCGGAGCAGGATCTAACGGAACCGTTGGCGGAAAAGTTGGAAGCGAACACCAGTGACAGGAACGGATGATGGTTAGCGCCGTGAAGTGAAGTTGTAGTTGACGAAGTGATCTGTGCCGTAGTGAGAAAAGTTCTTAACAGTTCTAAGCCAAGAATCCTTAATAGTAAAGTTGTGATAGGATAATCTTGTTTGCAATTTTAGCTCTCGGAATTGAGACCGATTGGTCACGTTGGCTTCACTTAGAATCAAGCATCATAGAAAAGCTTCGGAGAATCAAGTGTTAGTCCGGAATTAGCAATGCTAGAGTTTATGAAATGTGCCCGTTTGCTCAAGGTAAGCTAGAAGGGATCGCTTTTCCGTTAAACGAGAAATACGCAAAGGTACTTCGTTTGAATCTATTACTTTTCTATTTAAAAAATGCTGCTAAGGTTAGTTTGAAATATTGGGAGAAAAAACCAACCAAGGAAACAAAAAAGCTCACTTTACTGCACGGTGATTTACATTTTTTGCACGGTGGTTTTAACAATATAGCGTTAATTTGACAATTTTCTGCTAAGTTGAAAATTCAAAATTTTAAAATTACTCACAAATTGCAGCCCACATTGCACACGTTTGGACGCAATCGTTCGATGCAATTCTTCGTCGAAATGAAGCTTTTTATAGCAGCAAGCTTTCAACGAAAAAGCTCATTTCAACGAAAACGCTGGTCTGCATTATGGGGAATTTATGTTGGGTTTTAGGAAGGATCTAAGGACAACGTTTTTGCTTTCTTTGCATGTATTTTGATTAAATTCATGCGTTCATGATTAAATTCAGAAGTATAACGATCAACTCAGACAAACTTTAAATAATGTAAGAGATTTTTTTAATGAGATAAGAAACATCTGCCAAGATAAGCTAATGGTTATTAAGATATTCCTAAACGCTCAAAATCTGAAAATATTGTTTCATCATACCGAATACCTCAAAATGCATATGAAGAAACACCCATACTGTGTATCGAAAAGCCATAACGTATATTCTAAAACAGCTGAATATTTATTATCTGCGAAAAGGTACATTTTGTTGTTCGAATAAAGGATAGAGATTGGACTTAGTTTAGCTAAATAATAGAAAAGGCACAAGGCAATATGCTTTGTATGGCCATTTCATAGACTATACAGAGACCAGATGCCTCCTTATGCAACAGCGAGTAAGATGTGTTATCTTAAAATAAGCCTAGGAGAAACGGACGAATAGGGACGGATGCAAAACTTACTGGAAATAATTTTAAATAACTTAAATATTGATTGTAATGTCTAGTTTAGTTGCGCAAAGCTCCGCCATAATTTTGCTGTAATACCGAAGTTGACGATTTGTATTTTTTCCGTAGTGTTTTATACTAATTCCCTATACTAATTTTTTTCATATCAAAGAAAAATCCAGTACCTTTCTATTGAAGTGTAATATAGGTGCCTTACTGTTGCCGAACTATGCTAACGATCGCGTGAAAGTTGGTCCTAAGGAGAATTTTTATCACTCTTTGACTTTAGACTCTTTAGACTTTGACAGATGAATTCCTGGAATCTACGCAACGCAAAAATTCGGATCGCTCACAGTTTATTTATCTATTTTATGAAAATAGTAGGGTGATGTAGATCCCCATAGTGATTTAGATCGCCACGGTACGACTAACCTCCCTTTCGTTCGCAGCTTTGCTCATATCTGCTGCTGGTGTCGGCGATAGTCAGCGCGAAACCGGAGGCACCAGTCAACTCGTACCTACCGCCAGCGCACGGCCACGGGCACGGCGATGGGCACCACGACGATCACCACACGGCGGATCTGGTCCCCCCATCAAGCAGCTACGGAACGCCCGATTCGAGCTACGGACCGCCGCACCACCAGTCGGGCTTCCACGAGCACGAGGATCATCACGAGCACCACGACACCCACGACGACAGTGGCTCGTTTGAAGATGTGACGATCGACCTCGACGTTCCGATCGCACGGCCGGCCATAGCTAATGGTGCGCTCTTTATGCTTTCAGGAGCCGGCCAAGTACGAGTTCAGCTACGAGGTGGACGACGAGGATGCCGATCTGTCCTTCGGCCACGAGGAAATGCGCGACGGGGACTACACGACGGGAAAGTACAACGTGCTGCTGCCCGACGGCCGCCGGCAGATCGTAGAGTACGAGGCCGACCACAAAGGATACCGACCGAAGATCACCTACGAGGGCGGGGACGAGCATCCGCACCACCACGAACATCCGCACGAGCACCACGGACATGAGCACGGGCACGGCGGCTACTCGAAGGAAACGCCCCACACGCAGCTCGGCTACCCGAAGGAATCGCACCACGACTTTGACCACGGCAACGGCCTGGGGCACGGGGGATCGGGCGAGTACGATGCGCACGGTCACGACAGTGGCCACAGCCGGGCCGATCACGGCATTCACGATGGGCACCGGGGCTACGACAGCAATGCGCACGAGCAGCAACATCACGGTAACGGGAACCAACAGCATCACGGGCACGGACACGGCCACTCGGGACACAACGGGCACGATGGCCACAACGGGCACAACGGACACAATGGGCACCACCACAATGGCCACAATGGTCACAACGGGCATCACCGGAGACGCAGTAGCAACAACCACCACCATCACGCTGGACCCGCCGCCGCCCATCACAATGGTAACCACCACAGCCACAACGATCACCATCGCTAGGATGCGATCGGCAATCGATCCCTGGAGCGCATGGAACGACTAAGATTAACTGGCTGGCATATAAAGGACGGCTCAACGAAGAGCGCCCACAGACCAGCAACAACCAGCCCAGTGTAGGGTTACTATGTTAGTATTTTTAGTAGAACCCCAAGTTCAACCCCCATTTAACTGTCGCTCGCCTCCGTCTGACGGGCATTACTTTGTTACTACATCATTAAGCTTAACCGTAGTGGGAACACCTACAGAGCGCGTATCCTAGTGTGTAAGGAGCCGATATCAACGAATCGAAATGCAACACATTCGCCCTCGCCTTGACGGTGAATTGAAAACGTAGTATACAGTCGTTTCCGTTGCGGCCGATCGAAAGAATCTCGAAATCGCCGAGGGTTGACATTGGTTGCGGCAATTCGGTTGGCCCAATTCGAAAAGAGGCAAGGGGAATCGCATTGTTTGTGTGATAAAAACCGGCCCAATCTCCACGAAAGGTCACCACGACGCACGGTCCCAGTCGCGTGTGACAGGGATTCGTGACAGTGATGAACTTGGGCCCGGCCAGAAAGCGTAGCGAGCGCGATCTTCTTCTCCGTACATGCTCATTACAAGCGATTAGCGTCTCCAAGATAATGAACCGAACCGAACCAGTCCATCAGCCAGCCAGCGGGACGTCGCAGGGCAGGTTATGTTTGCAATTTTCCCCATCCGGACCTCAACGGGGCGGGATGGGCGATCGGTCGAACAAACCAAGAAACGACCCCCACGATCGATGACCATGGTTTGACAGCTTGCGCGTGGTTTTGCGCGAGCTCACGCAGGCGTTATGCTGCGGTTGCTGCTTCTCCCAATTTCTCTACTGCCCCCCTCTCTGTGGGCATAGACATAATGAGCATAAGGAGGGATGGATGTGATGGACGTGTCCGCAGCGGGGAGGCTTGTCAAGATAAAAATGAAAGGCGTTAACGGCTCGCCGGCACCGAGTCGAGTTTTGAGTGGCACCTTTTTCGGGCAGCGAGTGCAAATTTACTGTTCTGCGAGCCAAAACGGGAAACAGAAGCGGATGGGTTACGTTCAGCCCGACCTTCGCAGAAATTGATATTTTACCGATAATTGGTGAAAAGCGCTACACAAAGCGCTTGTCGATGGGGTCGCACCTGACAGATCCTTCATCATCGTCTTCTCTCGCCGTAATCGGTGCTGTCAGCGTTTGAGAGACCAGACTAGGGACCGCAAAAGGAATCGCGGTACAACTGTCATAATGTTGAGTCGATGATTGAATTGCTCCAGACAATTGCACAATGTGATGAAACGAAAGACAGACTCGCCAGACAAAACTGCTCAATCAATGGAAATGGATTAATCTAGTTAAGTTGCTAATCTGATTCAATGTGACTTATTTAATGACAAATACCCAACGTTTTACAGGAATAATAGGCAAACATATGTGCCCGAACGCATTACTAATTTGCATACTTTGTGGCGCATGAAATTACCGTTGTGCTAATATACATTGTGTTCCAAGACACTTGCGATCACGAACCGTGGGTACTAAAGCAACTAAAAGCCTTTCTAATTAAGTACCACTTAAGTAGATGGAAGTCGCCAGGGACCAAATCTGGTGAATGCGGTGGATGCTCCAACAATTCCAACTTAAATTGTCAAATTGTCAAAATGCACGTTGCTTTGTCGTGATAAAAAAGGTTTTTTTGGGAAAAGAAAAAGGACGATTTTTTTCCTTCAACTGGTCTGAAAGGTTACAATAATATTCGGAATTGATTGGTTTACCAGTTTGCAACACTTTCGCATCCCAAAAAACTGATACTAACACCTTTTTGGCCGCTTTCTTGACACGAACTCGTTTCGGAGCCGAAGAACCAAGTTCACATCACTTCTTAGCGTCTTGTTTTGATTCAGGGTCAGGGCGGTAGAGCCAAGTCTCGTTAATAGTGATGAGTCGATTCACAAAAATCACTTTATCCTTTCGATAAAGCCCAAAAATGTTGCCGAAAAAGTTGCATTGGAATGTGCTTTTGTACCATTTTTAGCGAAAAGCGAACCCCACACTGTTTTCTGAAAGCCAATACCTCAGTCAAAATATTGGTTACATTGCTCAATGAGATGCCAAGGGCCTTCTACTAAATCTCTTTCAATCACTCGACAATTTTCCAGCACGACATCAGGAGTTGTTGCTGGATTTCAGGAGCTGTTTTTGGGCGCCTTTAACGTGGGTCGTCTTAAGGATTGTACGATCACGTTTAAATTTAGCAACCCACCTTTTAACTGTATTAATTGAAGCCGAAGAGTCCTTATATTCGTATACTTTTAACATTCGTTTATATGAACAGTGTACCGACATAATAAAATTAATCTAGGCTAGTAGCAGCGCCCTGTGCTAAAGTTATTCAACAACCCAGTACGTCAAACAAATTGCAAATACCTCCAGTGGCACTCGAAAAACTCCAAAACTCAAAAATCCAAACAATTAAGTTCCAAAGCAATCAATAATACCGTTATCCAAACGTATCAGCGAAACCGGCGCACGAACGAGGAATTCACTTACGTGACTAGTGTTTGCCCAGTGCGATTGATAATTCCTCGGCCCCGAGGCGCTACAGTAACCAATTAGCCCAGCAGGCAGCGAAACAGCTGTTAACCTGATCACTCCCACACTCGCGGGTGGAACTGCACGATCATAACGCAATGATAAATGCAGCATAATGCCTATAATTATGCTACCTCTTCCAAATCGCCCCGATGGACTGCCGGAGTGCCAGAGCAGCAATGAAGCAATTGCATTGACACGGCCAATCGTCGATCTGCGCACGCTCCCTTTCTCGGGCCTCCGGGAACCAGGTTCGGTTTGCGCCTTAAATTGGCATGTTTATTTCGCGTTTTGCGCACTGCTGCGCGAGCAGTACCAGAAGCTGCGGCGGCGGCATTTGATTGACGGCTTCGGTGGAAATGGACTCCCTGGCCTGTGATAGCGTTCCCTTCCTGGTAAGTGCCGGCACTTCAAGTGCTGCCGTGTTTGTTTAAATGGTCTTTTATTTCCACACAGATACACACAATTGCCGTAATTTGCACCTGTGCGCCATTTTCGACCCCATTAGTGGCGATGTTTTGCGAGTTCGAATCCTTGCTCCAGGCAACCGGGCTTATGCTGCGGCTTATGCCGTTCTAGCGGTGGGATACCGCTTCAAAAGATTTGGAAACGACAAATTAGAAGCGCTCTTCTGCGACGCGGTCTAGTGGCGGCCCTTCGATCGAGGAGCTCCACGATCTGTGGCTGGTAACATGATCTGGCGGGTCGAGAAAATACGTATCACCTTTCGGGAGCATGGGAAACTGGTAGCAGCGACGGCACGGCACTGCCGCGAAGGAGCGAATGGCTCGCCGGGAAGCAGATTTTACAATCGCCAGCCGAGAACGGGGATCCGTCACAGACCCCCAGACACGGCAGCGTGCGGCGGTCGTCGCCATCATCACCGAACGGCGGCGCGATGTTTTTCGCGCCACACCACGCGCTGCCAACGGAGCTGTCAAAATATAATTGACGCCATATTTCACGGGAGAGCGCGCTCACTGGGGTACAGCAGCCGGTTGGCGAATATTCTGCCCAGTGCGGAACTGTAGCATTCGTAGCAGACCCGGCCGTAGGTTGCATCAGCGCTGTTGACGATGCGCGCGGCCCCGGCTGCGTTGATGTAACACGCCAAAGCGGACTGGCTGGCGGCCAGCTCGGGGACTGCGACAGGAAGCGCAAGCGCGGCTCCGGTCTGGCCAATAAATCAGTCGTTTTGATTGGAGCGATTCCGCACAGCAAAGTACGCCTTTCCCAAAATGATCGAAAAACAAGTGCCGCCCTCGGGGCTCTGCTCGACTGAGGAGCGTGCGTGGTGTGATGTAACGTGATCCCGTCGAAAATCAATTCCATTTATCAACCCGCGTTAGCGTCGGTGTCTGGGAACGTCTTCTCGTCAGGCTCAGGACGCATTTACATGCCGACGGTGAAACGGTGAAATTGTGGCATGGATAGCAGCTCTCGCTACATTCAGCCCTTCGGAGGTCGTGATCAGGAGGTTGTCGTGTAAGATCAACGGTGCGCTGGTCAAGGAACTCGTTTCACCAACCATTCGTTATATTTAGTTTGTTTTGGATATCGATTGTTGGCAAACTATTGTTTGAATACTTCATTTGTCTGGTGATTTTTTTAATCCATTTGCATTACTATCGTGCTCTTCTGTCTAGTTCTGTTTATTAACTATTTTCTTACTTACTTACTTCTCCTTCTCATTTCCACTTGTTTTTTCCTCCCATTTTTCTACGTACAATTTTATATTCAATTGGTTAGTTTTTCAGTTTTTGGTCCGCGGTTTCCCTTTCATTTATTTTGGTTTGCCAGTTTCATGGAACCTTCTTTTGACATTTCACTCTTTTCATAATTGGACAGTGAAGTTTGACACAAAAAGCATCACTTGGAGCGCTTGGAGACCGAAAATTCACCGCTGAAGCCATCAATTACCACCCGGCGTGGCTTAACAGTCAACCTCCGATCACCATTGAGCTCGAGCAGTTCGTGTCCTTCGGGCAGACGGTTTGTGGTTTAAAATAACCCAGACGACGACGAAAGTAAGACTCCTTTAAAAGCACTGTCACCAAAAAGGGTTGGTAGTTAACGGATGGGTGCTCAATTTATCACACACGCGTTCACACGCACTCCTTTCGCAAGGTCATGGTATACAGCATGTGGCCTTGGGCAAGATCGGGCGATTGTAATTAGGATTCGGAGGTTACACTGTGAGCCGAGGTGTGCCTCATCTTAGGTTGTTTGCGTTCGCTAAGGTGCACGCTTGGCGACGATCGAGCCGATAAGTCTAGATGCGCAAGGACTGTCCCCAGTCTGCTTCCGGGTTCTCCCCGGCACAACGGCATCTAATGAACCGTGCGATGAAATAATGAAGAAAACAAATTTGGTTGTAGAAATAATGATCATCCTTGATTCGAATCATTCGTAAGGTGGGTTAAATATTCCATTTAGGTTCAAAACTATAATTTTTAATTTTTTTGTAACGAAAGAGTCATAGTATCTAAAAGAGGAACACGAAAAAGGAATGCTGGTAAAGCTTCAAAATTGAGACAAAACAGTAAAACGCAACCATTACATTTAACACGTAATTCCACTCAATTACGATACATCCGTTGTTTAAGTTATTAAGCACGCCGCGGAATGGTGTGATCGTTATTAGTTCGAGCGCGCGAGGTGATCTTCATACGTCATTAGGCTGGTATCTTGTGGTGGTCGTCGGTGAACAGCACTCGTCCCCGGCCGATCGTCTTAAGCGCGCCCAATAAAAAGTTTATCCATAATTCGAAGAGCCTCAAAAACAAACAAGTATAATAACTGCAATCAACCCTCTTATTTTTGGGTTCAAGCTTCCTTTGCTTTTTTGCGGCAAGAGACGTTCAAATGACGACTTGTGTGAAGGAGTTGTTCGAGAATTAGTGAGGCTCTCCAATTGAGTGCAACCAATTCAATGCGCAACCAGGCGTTGGAAGAGGAAGAACACAGCACCGTGTACGAGAGGCGACGGAAAATCCACCAGCTCCACTGGTGGCCATCGAAAAATTAGATTCACCGCAAGGGAGAAAATCGGCCATCGTCTGGGCAGACGGAAAGAAAAACGATGGCCAGTTCAGGGACGGCTAATGGGTTAAGGGTTCGATTTGGTCACGCCACCTCTGGTTAAACGTGTGTCGCAAAGGTCAAGGGTTCCCCGAAGTGTCCGTCTTAAATTTTTGGTTCATATTTTGTTTCCCCGAAGCACGCTGCTACCGGCGAAAAGTGTGTCCACCGGCACCGGTTCGGCTCTGCCGTAAACATTCACAAGCAGTCGGATTATCGTCGAAGTCGGTGTCTCTTCCTTTTCGCGACCGTCGCATTCCAGACGTGTCGAGCCCACGTGTGCTGGGGCCACGTTTCGGCGCAATTAGCGGTCGGGGCTCCGTAATCACCGCCGCCAACATCGTCGGGGCAATTTAATTAAAGTGATTGCATTGCGCACCACACGGAAAAGCCGATGCGCGGCCGATGGACGAACCAAATCGTTCGCGGGTGGCGGATTGTGCACCGATTCCAAGGGCTCCGGCAGCATGCGCGTCTCAGTGCCGGAGGCTTGGAACGCACTGGTGCAGGTTATTTGCCTACCATTCACCTTCCCATCGGTTACGGTTTCGGTACGGTCATCAAGCCCCAGGTCTTGGGATCAAAAAATTCTTTGCCCACAAGATCGGTACGGTGTATCGAGCGAGAATCGTAAATAATGATGCATTACGTGCGCTGCGCTGCGTTAAGTTATACAATATGCTTCCAACATAAATACGATGTTCCGTGTTTAATTCCTCAGTTTCTCAAGCAATACAATTCATAGCACGAGGTGAACGTCAACTAACAAATGTGAAGTGTGAAAATATGTGCAGAAAGAGAATGCATAAAATTTGAACCACACTTTACGAAACTTAAATAAAAAAAAATACTAATCATGTTCATCGAAAATGGACACAGGATAAGTACATCCTTTAACATCCAAATGAAGTTAAACAACAAATAAATCTTTGGAGAGAACAGTAAACACTGATACAAAATCAACCAAAGAAAGGAAAAGAAAATAATACCGTACAACCAGAAAATGAAACTAATGTGCTCACTGTAAAATAAGTAAAACTTAAATAAAATAAAGCGAGTTTGAAAAGCAAAGAAATTTCACGCTACGAACTGCCAACGTAACTACACATTGGAAATCCATTTATGAATTCAATTTATAATATAATTTATTTATTTATTTATTTATAATTTATAATTTTATCAATTTATGTTTCGGTTTTTATCGCTTAGAGGAAAGGATTGCATATGAAAAGTTGAATATATCAGCACTTTAAGAAAACACGCTAATGAAACGATAGCAAAGTTATAACATTGTTAGGAAGACTGGAACAGTTTTATAGAAGAAGAAACAAATCGGTGGCCAAAGTAATTAATATTCGCAAACATGTTGCTGCTGGTTCTGGCCCCTGTTCTATTGCTTAAACTCGCTCCTTGTTGGAGTCAAACAAAGTAAAACTCTGGTATTTAGTACTGCACTGTGTGGATCGATTGTTACTCCATTCGACAATCCAATTCACCGTATTCCAGTCGCGTGGCTCCCGCTCCCAGTTCTTCCAAGGTCGGTCTTAGTCGTCTTCGAGGTCCGTTCTCAAGCTAATATTAATCTTTCCATTTTTGTTCACCTCCCAGCAAGAACGTGGCAAAGGCGCGTAAATGCTTAATCGTTATTCTATTGTTTCCTCTTCGCCACCACCACCACTCGGTACCGACTGATAGAAAGCAACAGTCGAGTTGAGCCTTTCATTTTTAAATGCTAAACAGCTTCTCCCGAAACGAGTCGACGACGAGTGCCGACGAAGTGTTACAAAATTCTAGACGATACCAACTGGGTAAGTGAAGTGAACGTTTGGCCCGGCGTGGAACGACTTCGATTATGACAAACCAATGACAGTTGCCATCGGAACCGGAGCACGCCGAGCTCCGCCGAGAGCAGCGCCGGGGTCTTAACCCTGACCCAAACGCGGAACGCGGCCCGGGCGACGAAAATCCTATCGCTCGACAGGCTCCACTTCGAGCACGCGCTTCGCCACTAGAGCTTCTTCAGCGCGCTTCGCGCAGGGTTCGCCAGACCATTCCGGGCCTTGACGAAGACTGTCGGCAGGTACTTTCGAAACACTGCTACTCATGGCGCCCGTTAGGAGTACCTTCCGTTTTGCACGTGCCGGACGGATAGCGCACAAGGCTTTCAAGACTGTATGCGCACCGTACGAAAGTTGCTCTATTTGCCGGGGCCGCTCAAATCGAGTCGAGTTCTTGGTCCAACTCTTGGGCCACAGATCGCCGCAAGGGGGCTATCATTTTGCGGGGGATGCCAAAGCCGTTTTTTGCGAGTAGCTTCACCATTTTTTTGCCTTACAATTACTCTAGCCTGCCCAAGGACACTGCGGCAGCGGCTTACAGAAGGCACCGAAAAAATCCTCCGTGGCACCTCGGAGACTCGGAAGTGCTGAGTGGAAGCGACCCTGTTTTTGTGACGATTAATTAAATCAATCAAATTCGCCCCACGTTGGAAGATGTTTATCGATCATCGTCTTCGTCGCGGTCCGATGAGCACCGATCGATTGATTGGAACGCGGTCTCGTCTTCGCGGGGGCTCCATCAAATCACATTCGCTGCGAGCATCGCCTCGAAATAGATCTTGCACGCCGATCGATCCGATCGCCTCGCTTCACCGAACGCAGCATGCGGGAGGTTGCGGGTCCGAGTGGGTCCGGCCTCTCACTTGGCGTCTCTGAGAATCAGATTGTTTTAGCGTCATTCGGACCACAGCCGAGGCACATTCTCTTCCATTAGTCGAACCCCGGGGGCGCGGACCGCGGTGGTGGTGCGCTAATGCTGGCCGCCGAGCGAACGGCCAACTAGATGGTGGAAATGCGTAGAAAGACGCACCTGGGCTGAGTGGCAGAGCGGTCAAATATTGATCACCACCCTCCTGCCGCGCTGGCGGCCGCTGTCTACATTTGTTTAAACAACTAAGCGCCAAATGAGTACTAATTGAAGGTTGTACGGTGATGATTTTCGCGCGCGCGCGCACCCGCAAATGTCAGATTGAACATGTTTCGAAAGGGACGAGCAACCCGCCGCGTGTCGTGGGACGAGGAACTTGGACCCGCACACGCCGCACGCCTCACGGTGGCCTTTCCCAAGCCCTAGACTAGCTAGCGTACGACGCCGGGAGGATTAGCCAACCGCGTGCGAGTTCATGGCCGCGTTTTAGGTTCACGAAATCATGACCGACTAGGACGAGGTGCAATAATTACTCTTTATGGGACTCCATATATCACCTCCAGGGTCTGGGCCGTTCCGCGGGACCGTTTTCCGTAACAATCGACGCCAGGGGTTGGGAGGCGCACTGGGCGCGGATATGGCATGCAGATTAAGACCTGCCAGATTAAGGCTGCCCGGGGGGAGGCTGCCGGGTTGCAGTTTTATCGTTCATTCACCGTCACGCGACACAGCCACGGTTCATTCACAAAACCACCAACCGCCGCATGGTGAAGATGGTCATCATGTTTCGGTGATTAAGACACGGCACACGGCTTTAATCGATCCACGGCTCCGTGTACACGAACTTCGTGTTGGGGACGGCCAATTCGAGCTATAATTGTGGCAATTAATTTAACTCTGCTCGTACGAATCCGGGGGTTGATGGAATTGGGAGAGAGAGAGCCGCATTAACAGTTGGCGGATTCAGTGGCTGAAGCTTTTCTTTTGTGGATTGTGATTTCAGTTCAACTTTACGGTTCAGTTTTGCTTCAATTCGTGTACAAAGGCTATCCTTGTTGATTTTTATTTTTTATCAATGCTCATTTCTATGATAATAGATATTCTTGGCACCGTTGGGAATTCATTAACAATATTTACCATTGGACAGGAAGTTACCAACTGATCCACTAAAAAAATCGTGAAATGATCCGACGAGCTATGTGAAGTAAACGATGATCATTTATCAAACAGTTTAAGCCAAAAAAGGGAGACAGCAAAACGGATTAAAAACATTAAAATTAGTTGTTAACATGATAAAACTGAAAAGGAAGAACAAAAGGTAATCACAAACACGCTTAGGTATTACACTAGAATGAACAACGAAAATATTTGGTTAATTTGTAACACTGAGATGCTTGAAAGAAATAAACGACACAGTAAATTATTGAAAGAAACAAAAACAATGCTCAAAAATAAAACAAATATCAACAAACAGCATTAGATCTTAGAACAGAGCTTCACAAAGGTGACAACGAAAAAAGAAGGTACACAAACAAACACCGAGAACGCCAACGGAGGACGCCGCAGAAAGCAACCAAAAGAAGGGCACATTTACATCCCACTTCAACGTGATGATCGTGACATTTAAACTGTCCTCCCCCATCGGCAATTATCGTGCATCGCTTACCTTGCACTGGTCACCCGAAACAAAAAAAAAAGAACACGCGGACCATTCCATTCAAATTTGAAACTTTGCGTTTTACTAATCGGGAGCAATTTGCATCTCGCACCCGCCGAGTGACCACTCTCGAGGGGCTCTTCGGATCTCGCTAGCCACGTGGTGCTTCGTGCACCTCCTAAGAAAACTCTAAAAATACCATCGAATTTCCGTTCACCGGTGGGCAGGTGAGCGTTTAAGAAACGGCGAACGCAACGGCCGGCCGTGGTCGGTTTAATGAAAATGCATGAAGAGCAACCGTTCACTAGCCAGCCAGCCATGCCAGCTCATTTAGTTGTTGTGCTAATAGTGCTCAAAAATTTTGCACTATTTCCAGTGGCCGCCAGATGGATTGTTAGAGATTTTACGACACCCACGTGGGAGTTGGCGCGCTGGCGCGTTTGATCTTGCCAACGCGTGGCCACCGCAGCCCACAAAAGGGGTTTTCTCGATCCCGAGCCCATCCACTGCTAGCCGTCCAGATGGAAGCATCCTTCAAAGTATCATTATGTGGCTCAATCAGATTAATGATTTGGCCGAGCGTGTTGCAGTTGGCCGTCGGCACTATCGCGATCTCGCCCCGAGGTCTCACCAGGCAGCGGCACCGTGCTCTACGAACTCATCACATTGGCCACACTGGCCTGCGATTGCGACGGGCTCCATATACTCTAGATTCTGCAAGCCATTTCTAGGTCTCGCGCGGCCCATTCGGAAGATCTTGATCGCAGAAGATCCCCTATCGGAAGGACGATGCCTGCACGGGGCCGTTCGTATGTCACATCACTCTTACCACCCCGGGGGCTGTGGCTCGTGTGCGGCTCGCGTGCATCCAGATGGTGGATAATGGAGCACCGAGAGACCCGTACCCGTGGGGCTTGTGGACTGATCAGATTAGCATATTTGTCCAGCGCTCCGGTGGTTGGCTACACAACACATTACAAAAAATGGGTTCTTTTGTTTTGTCGCGAATTGTCACGTCGCCACGTCGTCGGGTTTCGTCACCGGCGGCGGATAAGACCTTGATTGAGGTAAAAATGAAAGTACATGAACCATCTTTTCGACCATCACAGCGGCAGCCCTTGGGAAAAATGATTCATTGACGGGGGTTAGCACCGAGCCGCCGCGACGAGCTGTTAAGTCTGAATAAGGCGAGCGAATGGAATGTGCAGGCGATGTAATTACATCCGCAGGAATGTGACAAATGCTCCAAGCCAAGCGCCAAGGATGCCTCGGATTAGCTGCGTTACTATTTCTGGACTTGAGCAGTATCCTTTTGACGGTTTGTAAATCAATTCATACGAAGGTATGTCACCTCATTCCAGTCAAAACCTTGAGTTAGCTTTCGCCGCAAAACGTTACTATCTCGAACCTTAATATCTTAAATAGGGTCTGTTTTCACTTGGCCAATTGATTCCCCACGTTTCTCGAAGATGAAAATACCTCGAAGGGTGTACCTCGGTTGCGACCAACTCTTTCACCACGTTTTCACGAAGAAGGTCAGGTGCGGGCTTTTCGCACGACTCGGCCAGGAAGCCAGCACAGGGTTATTATTAACGGATCGATTGATCTGATCAACCCGATCGCCCGGCCGCCCACGCCGCTCAGACCCTTAAATTAGCCACCACTTTGCCGATGCCGAGCCAGCTGTGGTGAGGATCGGTTACAATTAGCTCACGAGCCAGACCAGAGACCAACCAAAAAGCGTCGTGTCTGACGATCGATCGCTCGCTCGCTCGCGTCCGTCCAGGAAGTACCACTTAGCGCTCTGGCGTCTGGCAACGAAGTCCAACTTTTTGTAACCAGAGCAGCAGAGCAACACCAGTGAGGGCCCTTCGTGGAGGTGAAGAAAATCAGGGGACTCCGGGCACTGCTTCGGGGTGATGCTAATTAATGGTGTTTAAAGACGCCGAGTGCGGCGAGGTCACCCTCCGACAACCTTCGATTCTTCGGCTGAACGATAGACTCCGGCACGTACAGGAAGTAAACGGACGAAGGTAAAGGACACCGGCCGACCCCCCTCAAGCGAAGGCAGAGATCAAACCGGGGTCATACGGACATCGAATCTGAGCTCCTCTGAGCTCGGTGCGACAAAACAAAAGCTGCCGTCGTACCTCCAATATCTTGAGCAGTGTAGGTTCGTTTTCCTTTTGACGCATCTTTATTTGACATTAAGTTATGATATTAGCATTGCAAAGCGTTGCGAGACCGGGAACGGGCAAGGCTGTCAAAATGAGGATGAGGATCCAATGTGCGGCTCCGTTCCACGGTGAGATTCGCAATGAGGTCACCCGCCACAATATTGGACCCGTCGGACCGAAAAGGTACTCGACGGGCCGCGCGTCCCCGTTTTACAAACCGAATCATCCGAATGGTATAAATTTATGTGACTGGACCTATCGTACCCTTTTTTCTGCTCACTCTCGAGACTCCTCTCGAGGCTGGGAAGGTTACGATCATCCAGCAGACCCCCGCCGGCGGACTGTGGATTCCGTCCGCCTAATAATTGAACCCGACCCGAACCGGAGACGTTCCAGCCGGCCTTTTCCGTATCGATACGGCTGACCTCATGCCTGGCTTACGAGAGATTGTTTTACACAATTAGACCTGCCAAAGCCATAAGTTTGGTGTTTTTATGTGCGGCTGCGTGATTGGGAGCTGCCATTTTATATCCCCCCCCAGGGCGGACGTCTGGAGCGTCTGGCGCTTCTTCGGGGCGATCGGGTTAAGGAAAGGTCGCTAGGGGTACCCATACCCTGAAAGGTCAGATTCGGACCGAATTTTTCGGCTGGCGAAAAAAGAATCCTCCCGTAACCTATCGAAACAATACACTTTAATTGCGCAATCGGACCACACAATGGGCGGTAGAATTATAGTCCCAATTATTGTGCCATTAGCGAGCCGCGATCGTGAACGTCCTGCGTCTGGGTGTTGTTCTACTTTCGTTTGGGCAACCGTGGGCATCTTCTCCATATCCGCGTGGCTCTGGCCAAGATACTCACCTACCCTTACCGGATGTACTTTGGGATTTCGTCGATTCATTTGGAAGGAGACCTCTCAGAAGTCATTGATGGGCGCGATGTTGGCGATCGACTTGACTTTCGTTTCACGGTTGATTGCCCATAAGTTGTTAATTGCTCCTCGCGTAGACGGGTCCGAAGAGCAGCACCGTCCCATCTGAAGCCACTCGAACACTTGATCGGCGCACCTCAAGAAACAGCACCTCTTGAAGAAAGTACCTTCACGTAGCACACTCCTTCTTCGTTGGAGGTATAGAGGTCTTTAGTGGGGCGCTTCGCCAGTCCGCACGCTAACGATCCCAATCCCACCAGCCACCAGCTGCACCAATCAAATCAGTAATCCCCGTGATTATCAGGGACCGCACACGAAAATATGCAGAATATGCCCCGGCGAGGGCCGGCGAATGACAAACCGGGGGCTCCATTAGTTGCCAATTAGCGATTAGTTTTGCCCTAGGCGCCTTTCATAGGTTGGACCTCTGGACGCCGTTTGGCGGGTTTAATTTACGGACCATGACCGTAACGTCACGAAGTACGATTGAGCAATCCACCAATTGATTGCCCAGAATTGCCGGCTGGTCAGTGACACCTGGGAAGCGATATTCGGAGGTGCACTTCTCCAGCTCTTTCTTGTGCGACCCACAGTCTCAGACATAGCCACGTTGCCGTAGCCTTCTTACGGAGGTCCACCAAGACAATCCTAGAGCGTGTTCTTCATCTGGCAAACATAACCTTAAGAAAACCCCATGAAAACGCAGAAGATCTCCGCCAAACCCAACGCACAAACCGGCAGACGAGAAACACTTCGGAAGGAAATTTGTCAAAGGTTTATCGATCTCTCCCGCATCACGGCGCACGGTCGTGTCATCGTGACGAGCGGCTTCCTCCGGTCCCTAAAAGGCACAGTGCAGAACGTGTGAACTTGATGTCACTTCGGCCGTAAACGATCCAATCGGGCTTTGATCTACATCCGTCGCTCCGTCGCCGTCAGGTCGTAGAGCGTAGAGTAAGTAAAAGGAGCCGTGTTTACACGCGCCACTTAACACTTACCGCTCACCCCCGTTGAGACCCCGGCACATTGGGCGATTAGCGATCTTCGGCGCCGTGGCACGATCGGTTCAAGTTCACCAGTCTCACCAGTCCGAGGCCAGCACGTTCTACGCCAGCGCCTGAGGGTTCCCGCGAGGTCTGAGCGCTTTTTCAAGAGCGACAAACATGTGGCCACATGATGCCATTCGGCCCACACAATCCTTGCGCAGACAGCGCGACAAAACTTGCTGCTGCTTTGATTAATCGATTTGATCTCGCCACGTGCGCCAATCGTCAGCAACCGCGGTCCGCGTCCCGATCGTCCGGCGAACGCTGAACGCGCTCCACATGTGAGGCTCAATGAGGCCCTGAACGGTCCATCCCGCCAAGTACGCGCCTTTGTCGCCGCGATCTCCCGGAGCCGGCCCATCGAGTGCCATTCACAAACGATGCTCTTCCGATGAGCTCCGTGGTGGGTTGTGGGAGGAAAGGTTGCCAAATCGGCACACACATAGAGAGCAGAGAGCAGAGTGAGGAATGGTGGGTTGAGAAGGTAGAAGAATTTGAAACAATCACTAATTGTTACTGGCAGAGTGCGCTGCCCAAGGCTGCGCGCCATTCGTCACCACTCGGGACCGATGGGTAGGATCGGCCTGTCAAACCGCGAAGGATGCGTCACACGATGGCTCATCGATGCGGGTACAGGCGCTGACTATACCATTTGCTTTAGGGAACCGTATTTCGCGGGTCTGTAAGCGTTTGGCTCCAAAAACCGAACTAGAGTGGTGATCCATATCAAACACAACGTTGATGGACGCTTTTTCGCAAGATGCGTCGAGACCTCTGGAGCCACTGATACAGATTTGCTCTGCTCTTGCGGATGACTCTAACTCGGTCCGATGACGCCGGTTCGAGAGGGAGTTCGAGTTACACAATCCATTCTTTGGCTGGCTTATGTCACGACGATGGCGCAGAGTTATGGTTCGCCACGACGCCGATCAGCCGAAGATTGACGAGCGCTAAACGTCCCCCCGGTGCAGATGATGGACGATACGGACGGAGATGAAAGCAGCGATCGGGGCTCTGCGCTGCAGGACACGGGCAAACGTTCTGACTTGCACACCGCGTAGAGGCTGCGCAGAGTTCATCACTTTTAGACTTTAACGAGTGTATTCTTCTTTATAAGTAATCTACACCGTATGATGTGGCCTCAGTGCAGTGATTTTGGGAACGACGATTTTGCATGACCGGAGGAAGTTAGCTTTAAAATTTAGTTAAACTGGTGTACTTTGTTCCAAGTGGCTTCACTCAAAAGTCTTCCAAGGAATCTCAGAACGTTCATGATCAATTCCAAGCGCAACCTGGATGGCGAGCAAAACATAAGTGGAACATAAGTTCTCACGACCTACAACAGGTCAACGACACGAACGACAGGTCAACGATTGTTCGAAGAATCATTATGCTCTGGCAGGCGTCTTTTAAAGCTTCTACCGAGTGTTTAGAACAGAGTTCGTTTTGGACGCCGGTAACCGGATGCTTTATTTGGCGATTTGATGGCACCGAAAGTTTAGGATTTAAGTTATTCATAGCACCAACTTTATAAATAATGATTATATTTAATCACATACAGTCAATGGGAAACGTATCTTAAATGACAAATGACAACTTAACGTAATTTAAAACTAGAACTAATTCACAGGGAAATACAGGAATACAAAAATTAAGCAGTTACTAAGAAGACTGGAAAGCTAAAACATCTCATCACATTGATCAAGAAACATATTAAAGTCAAGCATTGACGAGAAGTTGTTGCTACGTACGACAGGGAGCCAGTAACGGGTCGTTATTTCCGCTGTGTCGTTAATGTATTTCAATCGCGATCTGCTCGGTGCTTTCTGATGCTGCAAAAGCTCACCGGCAGCTAAAACAAAGTGTGAAAAATATAAAAAAAATACTACAAATACTTAAAAACAAATTAAATAGTAAGGCTTCATAGATGACTAAACGACATGGAGTAGGTCTGCTATGTAACACCGTGTGTCTAAGGTATCTTCACAGTGAAACTTACCCAAAACAAGTCTTAAAAATCATTTTAGTTTATGTCCACTCCATGGATAATTCATCATATCAAAGGATCATTTGGTATTCACATTTATTTCATCGCCCTACTTCCAAATCCTTGTGCTTTGCCTTGGGGTTGTGTTCCCAACGGAGTTTTGCACATTTTCGCTATCGCGTATTTCGAAGTTTTATGCAAAACAAATTTGTATTCGATTTTCCATCGTTTTTCTTCCGATTTTGAAACAATATCTCCTCAATACTGTGTCGGACATTCTCTTCACTTTTGAGTCTCGTTGAAGCAGAACAAAATGGAATATTTGTACATTTCAATAAAATGCGGTCGTCGTTTCTGTATTTAACGACTCTTCCGGTTCTCGAAGCGAACCGTTTTTATAGCCAATTCGCAGCATAACATAAAACAGAAAACAATTCGAAGATGGTTGATGGACCATGTGGTTGATGTGTACGTTATGAGCGGCAGTCCAATCGCTCCAATAGGGCCGACCTTCGGTGTCGTACTGTTTTCCAAGGTCTGCCCAACATCGCCCAGATATCCTCAGCCATCCGATGATGCCCTTGACTGTAATCAACCCGCTCGTGCCGTCCATCGCTCACGCAGCAAACATCGCTCTATCGTGTACGATCAGTGCGCATCATTACCAAATAAGCAGCGGTACTGATTTTGTTTCACGCGCACATCCGATTAGCTACACCCCGTCACATTGGGCAGTAATTAATGGCGTCTAAACTGGAGCAGCCGTGTGCGCCGGATCGCCCGGTCCGATCCGGGGTCCCATCTTCCCCGTGGTCGCCGCACTGATCGATTGGTCTGGGATCCGTTCCCCGTGCAACCTATCGGGGCCCCCGTCAGGGTCACCCGTTGTTTCGCCCGTCAGCCTCAGAATTCCTTAAATAGTGGTGGCATTTGTTCCGAAAGGCCCTCCGGTCCCCGGTCGCCGGTTGGAGTCTTACTCGAAATGAAAGTACCACTCGGGCCACCCGTCGGCGGCGGCTCGCCCAGACGAAAGTCTCCCATTTTCACCTCGACCATCACAGAATTAGCCACACGCCGCGGCGTTCGCGTGGCGTTCGTTGTTTTTGCGAAACGCTCACGCAACGCTGAGCCTGTGCCGCCCTTCAGTTTTTTTTTCCTTTTCCCCCAATCGGCTCCATCGTAACCTTGAGTGGCCATCCCGAAAGTCGGCACTCGGCGCATCCGGCCCGGCCCGACCCCTTGGTCGACAGTGACCTACTCGATCGGGCCATTTTCGGGAGCGCAACAACAGCATCGCGCGCGGCACTTAAAGCACCCAATTAAGAGGTCGCGATTGAGGGGAACGGTGTGTGGTGCGGGTCGTGCTACCGGAACGTGGCGGTCGTAAAATTAAAACGGTTTACCAGCCCCGCATTTTACCGTGATGAATTGTTTCTCTTTCCCTGGCTGGCCATTTGCGACGCAAAACGCAACTCATCGCAAGTGCATTCCGCGCATTCGCGACTGCCAGGCGCAGAAACCCTTCGATAGGTCACACGGAGCCATTGGCCATCGATCGATCGATCGACCGCTCTCCGTAATGGTTATGATATTTTCAACAATTTTATTTTTAGTTTGTTCATTTTCAATTTGTTTAATGGTATCATAACGCTGACCCCCATTCGTGGCCGTCCGGGTTGCCCAACGGAATTCGGAGTGCCGCCGTTGGATGGCGCAACGGCTGGCGTCTTCACGTCTAGGCGGGAGGAATCGGCTGTTGGCAGCAACGATCTCCTCGATCTCCGATCGTTTCGGAGTGGCAACGCGGTGGTGCGAAATCCAGAGCGCTTCTTCGACCGTTAGACCGAGTGCATCTTGGAGCCCTCGGACCGGGATGAAGTGTGCGAATTAGCGGGGGGCCATGGTCTGGAGGATGGCCCACATGTCGCGAGTCGCCAAATTAATTCCCCATTCTTTGACAACGACCGACGACCGGGCGCAGCACGTGGGAAGCTCGGGGTTGAGAAATTATGATCTCGTTCCCGGTTAATGGTGTGCCACGTGTGGTGGCGGCCCCGGCACGGCTGCAGGTCCAACTTCCAACACCTCGGTTCTTCGCAGGACGCCAAATGGGCCGTTTAGATCGCTGTTGCCGAGTGGCTTAATTGCGTTTTGCCGCTATCTAGATGCGTTTGTTGTTGCGGCGTCGGTGTTGGTCGGTTGGTTTATGTTTCGGTCGCGCCGTTTGCATCATCGGCCCCAGGCCGCTAGTCGCAGTGCCGGCAACATTCAGAGTGAAGCACAGCACGGACCAAAAGCCCTTCCGTGGCGCGAAAAATGGACGCCGAAAGCGAAGACGATTTGTTTATTGGATGCACCTCGCCGGCTAATTAGCGAGCGGTATGCAAATAGTACTACTAGGGGATCGATTATGCGGACTCACTGCAAGGTGAGTGCTTGTCTCTGGACTGGACGCTGCAAGAAACCCCTTCAAAGCTTCGTGCATCACGGAGGCCAATCAGAGTACATTAAAAAGACTGTGGTCGGACTTTTTCCGGATCGGCCAAACGCCAATTTCTTCCCAATTTCTTCCCAAGAGAAGTGAATGTTCATATTTCTGAAGTATTAAACGTTGGATGAAGCATGAATTAACATTAACATTAACACGTCAGGCATCAAACGTAAAACATCAGCCACAAGATCAATTATTGAGTGAGTTGTAAGATCAATAAAAAAATAAATACATATAGTAAAATAAATACAAAACTGTCACCAAAAAGTAATGGGAGTTTTGATTTTAAACATGTTT
Source organism: Anopheles bellator (assembly GCF_943735745.2). NCBI lineage: Eukaryota > Metazoa > Arthropoda > Insecta > Diptera > Culicidae > Anopheles > Anopheles bellator. The sequence continues at coordinate 23,200,937 of NC_071285.1, read as the reverse complement.
GTGAATACGATTTCTGGGCAAATGTTGTTATTTCTAAGTTGGCATCAGTGTCACCAACATTTGTACCAAATTGTACGTCAAAATACTAATTAGTGTTTGCAATACGAGTCCTTTTGAAAACAGTTAAATTGGAATTCTTCATTTTTCATAGTTTCAGATACTGTTCAATAAAACTCTATCGAAAACAAGAGTTTATAAGTGGTGTAAAACGTTCAAAGAAGATCGGGAAAGCGTTAGCGAAGAGGGACAGCCAGGACGACCCTCATCATCAACTGATGAGCTACTGACCTTGTTGGAGTATCAGTGGAAACCATTTTGAGTGACTATTTCGGTCTCAGAAAAGTGAAATGTCGATTGGTGTGATGCAAAAATTTGATGTTTTTGCATTATATTTTCGTGATCATTTCGTTACAAACTCGACCCATATTGTTCGGGCATTCTGGCTATTCGCTAAATTCAAGAGGCCGTTGCGGAGAAAAAGATTTATTAGGTTAAGTTAAGCGAGATCTTTGAACATATCAAAGGTACACTTTCCGGAAAGCGATAGTCAGCTGATTGGACGGTGGTTGAGTCTGTTGAATGATTGCCGTTGACTGGAACAAATGTTGTGGCCAATGAATTGTTTTACTCGATGGTATACGAAAACTAAATTAAAAGTGAAGATTCAGTGTAACTGCATAACTCTTCAAGGAGACTGCGTTGATGCCCGAAGTCTAATTTTGCCTATACCACAGCTAAACAACCTTGAAGTGGACAGATGCTTCAAGCATTTAGCATGATTTGCCGGATTTAGTTAGCGATTCAAATTTTTGTTTGCACGATACGCACAACCTTTGACGCTTTTGAATGGACCCCATACCACCTTGTCTCGGAAAATCTTTGATTTCCAAATCGATCGCTAACCCGATCTGTGGTAAAATGCCACAACGCATCGCCCCTAAATAGCTCGCCCAACAGGTTCATGCCCCGGCGGTCAAGTGTGAGAACACTTGTCAAAATAATAAAATCACCACAAAGGACACAAACCCTCATGCCCGGCCACGGTTTCGTCGTTCACCACTTGCTTCCAGAGCTTCCCAGCCCCCAGCCCCAGCGCCGGCGTCGATCGATACCGATCGGCGCGTCCGGAGCATTTCGTGAGCATTCCTTGTTGCACCACTTTTGATTGGCAGCTGGGAGCAAGTAATCCTGACCTAGGTTCAGGCCGCGCGCCGCATCATCTCGTCGGTGTCGTGCCGGCGGCCGCACAGTCAGTCAGCTGACCAGACCAGCGAACCCATCGTCTGGTCCAGTTTCCTAACGCAACTTTCCATAAATCATGCCCCGAAAAACCAACACGCGGCGGCAGAAAGGTCAACTGTAAAACTCGTGAGTTGGACCTGGCTGTTGGTAACAGTTAACAGTTTGGGAATTTATGGCTCATGCGCGGATCATCCTCGAGAATTCCGAGTCTATTTTGAAAATTCAATCAGGCAACTAATTTGGAGGCGGCATTGCAATGGTTCTGTGATCTTTAAATATGTTTTTTTTAAGTGCATAACTAGTCAGTGATCAAATCGATGTTACCATCCAGCAGTTGTTGAAACTAGAAGGACTTTAGCCATTCAAATTTACCCATCCTATTTTGAACTTCAATTTGGAGTTTGTATTTCTACCGAGATTTTTGTTTGAATTCACTACCAACCTTGATTGAATTTGAATTATATACAAGTTTGCCCATTTTTCACACTGCTCCATATCGTAATCCCATCTTTTGGAATGGCCCATCTTGGCCCTGCCAAAGTGAAAATCGAAATCAATTGCTGCACTTTCACGATGCTGCACCACACCGGTCGGCACGTACTGAATTTTCCATCGGCCACCTGCTTTTCTTTCACAATCCGGCCCTTCTCCACGAATGGGGGGAACGATGCAAACCGTGGCTACGACTCGGGCGCGGACTCGGAGTGCCGCGTGCCGAGCTAATCTATCATAAGCATTTCATAATCGGCGTGCAAATTACAAACGAGGAAGCGAAGCCGGACCGATGCCGTTTTCCTTCAATTTGGCGGACTTTATCTTTCTTTCTCTCACAGGCCCAAGTCCGAACGAATCCACCGCGTGTGCGAGGGGGGAGGCTTTGGGATCCAGTGTGTCATTGGGAGACCGCCCGAGGCCCGTGGGGCCACGCAGAGAAAGAGAAGCACCACGGTGACCGATGTTTTGCGACGATACCGTAAATCATGACATGCGCAGCCCAACATCAGAAGATACACTCCACGCGTTCGCGCTCTCGGTGCGCGGCGCAAACGCGAGAGAAATGATCCGAAGATGGAGGCACACGGTCCCCGGGGATCCAGTTTTCCAGCTGCTGCGACCACACCGACACGACCCAGATTGCGAGAACGGGTAATCCCGGTCCGAGTTGCTGGCTTTTTTTTTCTTCCAGATGCATAATAGAATGGCGATGGTTAGAAAGGCGTTGCTGGTGGTGGCTCAACGGGGAAAGCAACGTGTATGCCGGTGAACGGCGAGGGCGTCACCCGTTCCTTCAGACCCGGGTTCAAGCACGCTCCGTGGAGTGCTCTTCGAGCCGACGAAGCGTTCTTCAATGGAGCGATCTTCTCGTGCCCCGATGGTACACTTGTAATGGCTTCGTGATGTTGAAAGACCCTTCGTAACTCGGATTTGCAATGATATTACTAATCGCTGCGTGATGACGAACGGAGCGTTATTCTTACTTCAGTATAGATTTTACACAACATTTTACGGTGCCTCCAGTCGAATCCTCATTTTTTTCGACGAGTTCTCTATACTTTCGAGTTTCGCTACTCTCTTTTGACTGCAGCATTCGGCTTCAATTTTTATGATTTAACTATTTTGTGAAACAATATTGAAATATGTTATTGTTCATTTCCAATGTTTGGTAGTCTGCTGTCTGGCGTTTTCTCTCCTTGACTTTCGTTGCTTCATTTAGTCATCTCCCCACCGATCAATGTTTTGTTCAGAGTTTTATATTTAGTTTTTATTAGTTTAAGGATACTTAATTTCCAATTGCAATTTATTTTGAATTAATTTTTAGTTGTTTATTCTTTTGTTCTAACATTCAATGTATTTTTTGATATTTTATGATCTTTATTCTTAGCTTCTTTCAATCTCTTGATGCGATCAAAAATGACTCCAAAAATCGTTTCTCCCCTCGCATCTAGGATCAAGGATTTTTTCCTTTTTTCTCCTCCAACCAACCGCCAGCGACAGGATATGATTGAGTTCTCGTGTAAACGGCGATTTATCGTAATGTTTACATTATGTTAACGATTTTATTTTCACGCCGCACACAACCCAGACAGTAAGTATTTATATTTAACGGCCCGTGCCCACTTACCCATTAACCCCACATAATGCGGCTCGCGCATCCTTGAGTGACAACTTCGTCATCACCCCGGCCGCCAATCCATCCGACCGTTACTTCGTCGACTGGTGGCCTTCGCTGAGCGCCTGTCCGCTTGAGCATGCCGCCACGGAATGTGTCATCGTTTGGCGCACTGCAATCACCCATCGATTGCCGCGGCCACGGCGCGCACCGAACCGAAGCAAAAATATTAATTTGACCCGGCAATTAGCCAGCCGGCCCGGGGGCCCTAGGACGTGGACCACTTTCGGGCCAGCACTTTTGGAGCAGCATCACGGCGATCGATCATGCGAATCTCTCGGTCCGGCCCTGCATGCTGCATCCCTTCGAGCAGCTTACACTGCTGAAGGGACGATGCAACTGCAGTCAAACGATGATATGCGCCGTGCTCGCCATCCTGCAGCGATTCCGTCGCATCATAAGCATGTGTTATTACGGATTCTCTCTGCTTCTTCGACGTTCGTTTCTTTTTTTCCTCACTAATTATGTGCAATCTCTTCTACTGCCCCCGATGCGAAGAGGAGACTGCTGGGGTTCGTGACGCTAGCCGCCTAGTCGCCCCGGCCAGGTCGAGATGATGTCGTCAGAGAGACGGTCCGGGTCCGGCTACCTGTTACCGGTCACTCGCGGAGCCACAAGCGCCCATCCGATCCTATCACTCTCCCATGGCTACCGGCTGCCCTGTGTGGCAGCACCGAATCTTCCCGCAAATCTGACCTCCTTCGTCAAACGAGCGGCCAAAGTGAATTGAATCGCGTTAATTATGTTTTACGCCCTCTCCCTAGCAACGGTATCATCTTCTGCGCGGTGCACGAGTAACGAGATGCATTTTTCAGCGTTTCCACCGTGGCCACGGCGGTGGTATCAGCAGCACCGATTGCAGTGACAAACTGTGTTTGGTCAAACAGTGCGCAATTTTCGGGTGCGGAGGGCGCCTAGATTGGGATGAGAACCGGTGAAAGGCATCAGCCGTATCAGCTGACCGGTGCGTAATCGAGCCGATGTCGTGGTACAGCTGTAAACGGCCACGGGCAACATTCCAAACGATCAACTAAATCCGAAAGAAAATTACACCCAATTTGTTAGCTCAGTGGTCAACCGTGAGATAAGAGCCGGATTCGTTGTCACGATTTCGCTTGTTGTTGAAAAGCTGCCACTGACCATCGGCAACGGCATCGATAAGCCGGTATAAAATGTGGAAAATGCTGCAGAATGAAGTGTATAAAAAAAACTGGGGGGAATTGGAAGAAAAATAGTTGAGAGAAATATTGTGTTGATTGTGCCTGTTGCTGTATGGTATGTAGCGCCGTCCGGTTCCAAATCAAATATTGCCCCAAATAAAACCAAATCAGCCAACATTTCTCCTTCTTCATTTTCGAAGAAAAATAAGCCAATGATGCTGCCAGAACAAAATTTGCACCAAACAGTCTCTCGTTGTCCGGTGCATTGGCTTCTCTTGCACGACGTGGGGGTTTCCGAGCCCCAATTTCGACAATTCTGCAGATTCACATAACCACCGAGGCGGAAATGAGTTTTGCAAATTTCGTACAGTTTTAGTTGAAGACTCACCATTTTGGAAATAAGATTTTAATATTTTCCAAATTTCTGCGAGCGTATATTGCAAAGTTTTTACCAAATGTTAACAATTTCCAGAGTACAGTTAGAAGTTCAGCAAAAGTCAAGTAATCGATAGTTTCAAATCCAAACCAACTTGATGGATCACCTTCCTTTAACTTAAATAATAATAACATGCTTAAAATTGTCGAAATATTTCTATGAAAGTAAAACATGACATCGTTGTGTACATTCTACCAACTTTGATTGCAACCAAAATAAATGTTAATGGTGCATTGCTCATTGTAAGCCAAATTAGAATAATTAAAGTTATTAATAAAAATTTAAAAAAAACAGAAATACGAGATACTCGTAGAAAAAGAGAAGCACAAAATCACAACATGCAGTAACTACAGTAACAAAAACCGAATAGTAAAAGTAGTAAAACCGAATGCTAAAATAAACAGAAAAAAAGCTGAAATGCTATAAATTAACAAAAACTATGGGCTTTCAACGATGGAGAATAAAAACATGACACATCCACCTGCTACACTTTTAACGTAGAAACTTCTCTCACGCCACGGACACGTTTTCGCTGCCATGCTGGTCACAATTGTTGTCTTACGTTTTAATTTTTTCCATCTTTCCTAACACATGCGTTGAGCAATCCTTTCTAATTTTATGCAAAATTGGCAAAACTGAACCAACATGACATTCTCACATAAATATCATCCAGCCCGCTTTTGGCTAATTCTGAAAGTTGTTCAATCAAGCACCAGCCAGTTTATCAGTGAGGCCAATTCGCTGATGTTAGAGCTTCAAGTGTTCGCTTCGATATTTGGCATCTTGCCCAACTGTGGCTTATCGTTTTTTATGGCTTTTGCACATCGTTACACTATTATTATTATTAGTGCTTTGCCCAAACATTCACCAGCACCGGAGCACCGTCGGCTGAATGAGCGATAATGAAGAAGCTCCAACACCGGGGGGGCATATCTAATCGACTTAATCATCGCCACCCACCTTTGGGCTGCCCTGCCCGCCAGACCCTGGCAGAGGTATGCAAATGAAGCGACCCCCAGGGAGCTACCGTTCTCATCCATCCCTGCCTCTCGCGGGCGGTAGCATGGAAGCGTGAAAATCGCCCCATGCCAAACCGCATAATCTGCATTCGTTCCAGAGTGCAGCATAATGGCCGCCATTGCAGCGGCAACGGTAGAACAAACGATGGCCTAAACGGCGCGCAAGACGGTGCCGGTGGCCGGTGACAGGCGCGAAGGCGCGTGAAAATGAAACGATCTCGACAGCGCGAAGCTTCTGCCGCAGACTTGCAACAGACACGAGGGCCAGACACGTCCGTGCGTTGAGAATGTGCCCGAAAGGTGTGACGAGCCACGCGGAGGACGGGTTGATCTTCCCGTTTACTTTTGGTCTTTTTATGGCGCTTTTCCAGCCGCGCCGCAACTACAAAGTAGTTGTCAAGTAGTGTGGGCCCCTGCGGCCCCGAGTCTCGAGTATGTGAACCAATTTTTTGTGCCTGCGCTCCGTGAACGGCGCTCCGTTTCACTTTCCGTTCCGAAGCAGCCGTTGGAGCCGGAGTTGGAGAGGATGGTACCGCTCTGTCGGTGTTCTGTCAGAATGGCGGCCCCGATCGCTAGGCATCGGGCGGGCGGCTTTCGGCGGCCGAGCTCGGGCTCCCTTCCCAAGCGCCACCGAGGGCTCCCTTCCTTCGGCGGCGAAGAAGCGGCCCATTCTCTTTCGATCTTCTTTACTTCCCCCAGGCACCGCCGCCTCCAAAAGATGCGTCTCGGACGGACGGACCACGGACGGTGCTCGGTGGTTCGAGGCTCTCCTACTCAGCTCAGCTCATCATCAGATTTGGAAGCCTTTCGCTCGGAGACGCAGCAGCCTCCACCGAGACAATGCCGGCTGAAGGTGGCCCGACGACGGTGGCGAACAAGAGATGGCACCAGGTGCGTTGGCTCTTCTTAGTATATTCTCTCGGCCGAGCGACCCGACCCGAGGTACTAGCTCTGCCTAGTATCTGGCCCGGCTCCGGCTCCGCAGTGGAGATTCGTGTATAAATACCGCCGACATGATTGTATCAAATCATAAACAAATTAACCATCATCAGGAGTACAAAGCCGTTGGCGCAGCGCAATCCAGTTGCAGTTACACGGTACTGGCGGGTTTCGGAGTTTTCGCGTTCCGTGGATTCCGTTTCGATGTTCTAGTTCAGTTGCTCGGTGTTCTCTAGTTCTCTAGTTCGCTTCTCCAAGCGCCTGTTCTATAGCATTCTACTTCTATTTTTTTTCAGTGTGAAGTGAAGTTCTTTCTTCAGTGGTTCACCCCGCTTAGGTAGTGTTGGTCCGTTGTTCGTGTACAAAAAATCTCAACATCTTTACCAAAATGAAGGTACGCGAGTTTTAAGTCCCAATACTTTAGCTCTAAGCAAACAACTAACGGTGTGTCGAGTGGTTCTAGAGTTGGAACATTTGCTAGTACAGAATGAAGAACGCAGAATGCCGGATTGCATCTGTGAGTGGTACTTGCTGTGGCTACAAACAAGAATTTGGAATTAATAAAATTTTATTTTTATTAGTAATCGTCCAATAGTAATGGAAAATATTGTGCAAAATAATGCAACACATTCGTTGGCAAACTAAAAAGCTTTAATAAGAAGATAAGCAGAAAATTAACACCAAAGCGACTGTTAGAGAACGGTATCCTAATGCAATGGTTCTTTAAATCAAAATCATACGAACTTAGCAGAATTGAAGAACTTTAGCCAATTTACCATTAGCCAATTTGAAGCCTTTTTTATGGTTTTCCTGAAGCAATTTTTTGAATGTGGATATAATTTTGGAAATGGACCAAAACCACCGAAACAAGCAGTCTAGCGTCACTACTCTTGTTAATGTGTCTTTCTAACTTCCCATCATTTGTTTTTTCGATTCAACAACTTTTACTTGGCATTCTGGAAGTTATGGGGGCTGGACTTTAACAGAGTCTTGTGGAAGTCTTGGAAAAAGTTCGCCAAAGCAATTACAGGATCTCCATATGATATGCAAATTGCATTCGTAATTATCCAATAGACCCAACTACCTTTCACCGTAGAAGGCTAACCGTTGACGACGTATTTGGCATTAGTACATCGATCAACACACGTGCTGCTGTTGATTGATTGCTTCATTTAGTAACCAAGCGTTGGGCAACCACGTTGCGTGCGAAGCTCCCAAAATGCGCCGTTTTGCTCTAGCCCTCAACGCAACCCTGCCACAGCCGAAGCGGCGTTCGGTGCTGACGTAAATCGTCCAAATATCGGATCGCAACAAAAACGGAAAACACCCGACACAACGACAACGACAAAAGATAGGCCCAGGCAAAAAATAAGCGAAGCAACAAGATCTTCCGCCAAGCGAAGCGTAAAGTAAACCTCAGCGCGCGCGCGTTACGAACCTCGAAGGTGACCCCCGTCAGTTTGATTTCGACTTCACATTAGCTCGCATCCATCCTCCGACGGGGAGTCGGTGTGCTTTGGTGTCCCGGAGGTCTTGGGTCTAGAATTGGAAGATCACCAGAGCGTTCCAGCGTAGAGGGAACGATTTGAGTGTCACCCGTTTGTTGACGGCGGTCTCGCCAATTGCAGGTCTTCGCCGCCGTCGCCGTCCTCCTGCTGGTCGCCCTGGCCACGGCCGAACCGCCGGCCCCGCGGAACGGGTTCTCCGCCCCGTCGAGCAACTACCTGCCGCCGAACCAGGGCTTCAACAATGGGAATAACGGTTACAACTATAACGCAAACGACAATGGTTACAACTACCCCTCGGGCTCCAACGGCAACGGAGGAGGCAACTATCCGGCCGCGGCGCCGCCGCAGCAGCAGTACGGCCCACCGTCCGGAAACGGGGGCAACGGAGGAGGGTACAACTACGAGGACGCTAACGCTCAGCCGGCCAAGTACTCGTTCGAGTACAACGTGCAGGACTTTGCCTCCGGCAACGACTTCGGCCACATGGAGTCCCGCGACGGAGACCGAACGGTGGGACGCTACTACGTTCTGCTTCCCGACGGTCGCAAGCAAGTGCGTTTAGCTGGCGGTCCTCTAGGTGTCCTAGCCCAGGGAGTGCGTAACGAGATTTTGTGTTTCGTCCCCGCAGGTTGTGAACTACGAAGCCGACCAGAACGGATACCGCCCGACGATCACGTACGAGGACGTCGGCACTGGCAACGGTGCTAACGGTGGCAACAACGGAGGTGGCTACCCCGGAAACGGTCAGTTCAACGGATACCAGTAGGAGGTCCTGACTGATGATTTCAGCGAGGTATCAGCGCCCTCCGACCAGCCACCGATCGGGCGGGCAAAATTCCATTATCCCAAGCGCTAGCGTATCGTTACTCTCCTTATGTCACCTTAACCACCCCTTAGTAAGCAGTTCGGACCCCCGTCCAGTCACGCCCGTCCGAGACCCCCCTTCACTTCAGGGCCAGTAGCCGCATTCCGCCGCAAAACCGATTCGATCTGACCACTCTGCCACGGACTAAAGGACAGTTCTTCGACTTAACGCACAACCGAACTTAGTATGGTAAGGAAAAGGAGAAGTAGCCCCCAGCATATGGCCCCGGCCCCGAACGCTCGGCTGCATTTCTCCGCTCGAATGCAGCGGCACAGCGTGACTCGGGCCACGGCGATGCTGGGGTCAAACAGTATGTTTAGTGCTGAGTGCTGAAAGAGAGTCGTAGTAGTAGAAGCCAGCAGAACACCTTATTAATGTTAATCGCAAGATAAGCAAGTGCTTAGCAAAAATATCCCCTTTTTTGTGAGGAAAAAAGGAAAACGATGAAGACAGTGCACTGCCATAGGGGAGCCGAAGACGGCAGTCGAAGAGCGTCGGGTACACTTCTTACACCGAACGCACACAGCAGAAGGGAGACCGAAGTCCTAGTTTCGTTTTTTTGTTTGTTTATGTAAATGATGTAAATGATGTTCTATATACTATTGTTATCGCATCGCTTTGTTGCCGTCGTTGCCGGCGGTCGTAGAATCGTAGAGTCTGTGGAAACGTTGAAGGAAACACGTGTAATGAGTTGCGTATGTTCAAATAAAGTTTCCGAAACAGTCCCAAAGTAGCCTGCCGCAGACAAGGCGGATCCTGGCCTTTGTGGATTGTTTTTGAAAATTCAAAAACATTTATGTTGTTTGTCCTTCGTATCGATCTAAAGATACGACACTCTACAGATCTATCAACACTTTTCCAAACTTCGTCTAGATTTTCCACATTTTGACACAAAACAAACTGAACCAACTGCGGTAACGGAATCGATTCGAGAGACCATTCGAGTGTTCGTTTAGCCCCGGAATCGGAACCCGCGAATTAGAGCACTTCCCCTAACCGGATCTATTAAATTAAGTTGTTCCAAGCACCATTAGCGGGAAATGAATTTTTACGTGGTGTGCGCATCTGACCTTACCCGGCCGTTGAGTAAATTATCCGAGACCGAGCGTTCCACTCCGCTCGTGTCGGTGCTTTTCGTCGGAGTCGGAAATCATTGAACACGGTGCTGATCGTGCGGTAACTTCCTCGAAGACCCGCCATTCACTTGCGCTGTCGACCCCACTGTTAGCGGCCATATTTTACCGTGCCGCTCTCGGGCACCGAGAGCATCGCTCGGTTCGGTTCGACGCAAAATATCATAATTAGCCCGGTTTCATCCTCCCCCGAGATGCCCAGGTGACATACGGACGGGCGATAAATCACGGTCCGATACTTTACGATTGGAAAGCGCCTTTTAGTAAATATCACAGCAGGAGCCTAAGGCCAACGTGACTGCATCATCTAGCGAGCCGATTCCTTTCTGAAGCTGATCGCGGCCCAGTTATTCCAAGACTAATCTGATTGCCCCCGATGCGCGGTCCAAACCCGAAAACGGTCACAAAGTACGTATTCGGTTACTTTCGCGGGCTGCACCATCGCCGTCGATTTGTTCGGTTAATGGGTCCGAATGGGTGACTCAGAAGCGAATGGTAAACGTTTCCGTCCAACCGACGCTCACGTGCGCCGCGGAACGATGATCGGCACAAAATTCGATCTAAAACAATCGACTCTCGCGAGGAAGTCTTGGATCGCGGGGAAAATTAGCCGCTTTTGGGCCCGGGTTCGGGTGCCGTCAAGGACTTTCGGCAGCGGCGCGATGGCACCGCCAAACGGCGCTGTACCGAAATTACAACCACGCGCGAGCCACCACCAAGCGCCGTGGCTTCCACTGCCTGCCACTGTCAGTCAATCGATTTGTGCAATGATCGTGATTTATCTATTTCGATACAGTGAACGGGGTTCTAATGAAGCGACATTCGCGTTTTCGCGCAACATTAATGGCGCATTCGTTTCAATTAGAAACACTTTTCTTCTACCGTTTCCAGTACCGCCGAAAGACCGCTACGTTTGGTCAATGTTTCGATATTCCCGTCAATTATTTCCGTCTTTTCATACAATCATTAATTGCATAGTTGCATATAAACTTTGAATTTTGTTTCGATAAACCAGGACAACGGACGAATAAAAATTTGAAAAAAGAATCAACGTCGAAGGACGCATGCGGAAAGGACACAAAGCAAAAATAACGAATCAAAGACTAAGCCATGAAGCAGTTGGTAAGCAAGTTCATGTTACCGATGAATGAAGCAATAAACAAAAGGTGACCTTAATACCTCAATCTCTCGATTTAATTCGTCGTTTGCGACTTTTTTTTACTTTATTTTCGTTTAGTTTAATGTTTAGTTTAGAACAACAGTTTATAACAAGCACAGCACGGTTTAGTACTCCCCATCCAAGTTGCGAACCTCCGTTGCGCCATCTGCCGGACGATTGCGGCCTCACGTTTATAGCACATTATGGCAAACGACCGTTCTGCGGCACGGAAGAAATTTTAACTGTTTGCGTTTGATGTTGTTAATTTCTGGTTTTCTTTCTGGAATCTACAGCTGAGTTATGAATAAGTATTTTATTCTAACTTTAAATTTCTATATTACACATGTTTTCTATTTTTGTATTTTTGAAAGAGAATGGAAATCTAACAGCGCATCAGCTGCTTTACGTTTGTGAGGTTGAGGAGGGCTTCACTTACAACAATCGACTCCAACCACTCCGGCCACTTCCGTTCACCCTAAGGAAAAGCACTCAGGATGTACACTCTCTCTCTCTTTCTCTTTCTCTCTCTTTCTTTCTCTCTCTGTTGTGAAAGCAGCTCTTCTGTGGCCTCTCTCTCTTTCTCTGAATCCCGACCATTCTCAATCGATTTTCCCACGGAATTATGGCACACGGAATGATGCAGTGATTGGCTCTCCGCCGAACCGGAAATCTCCGCGGGTCCGCTTGTTTGCGACATACTCTCGCTGTTTTCATACATGGCATGTTCACCTCGCGCAAATACTGCAAACTGACGTTCCGCGTGGCCGTCGTTGTAAGTGCCGTCATCGTAACCGCCAAATCTAGCTCCCGGCACTGGTTCTCTCACGCTCGTCCGTTATCCCTTTTCTCGCGCGGCGAGAGAGAGTTCCCTGCGCTCACGGCGGAGGCAACAAACCGGACCGACAACACGGCCGAGGTGACAGCCTGGCCTCGAAGCGCTCACACTTTTCACCATCGTCGCACAGTGAAAAGTGCGACAAACGCCAGAGCGCCAGAGCGCTGGTCGTGGCCCCGTGGTCGTCGTCGTTGTGCACCGGAAGTCCTCCGTTTCCTCCGTGTCAGGTGTTGGATCGGTGTCCGCAGCAGGTTTTCGCGCAGTGAAGAGCGCTGGTCGGGAATTCGTCGGGAGCCTCTGGCCCTTGGTTCCGGGAATGCTGGCCTCGCCGAGTGTGTGTTCTCCGCGTGACCTACGTTTGGCCGTCAGGCCTGTCAGAACGGTCCCCTTTTTTCCCCGGGGGCCATCTTCTAGTCAGCTGCTACTGTAACGTACCCACGGACTCGCTCGATATCCTGGTCCAACACACAACTCGTTCCAGAGTGGATTGAAGATAGGAAGTTGGGGATTCAGCATTCCGCCAGGATGTTGCACCGTTGGTGAGGATACCTTCGTGTGCTGGTGATAAAGTTGTGAGTTGTTTGGTGCAAAATCATCGAAGAATCGTTCGCGAAGTGTCCAAGGCAAAGCAAGTTAACATAAAATGTGGTTGTAATTCTGATGCGTAAAGAGGCAACAAAATTTGGGTGTATCGACTAGTAATGTAGACGCGAAATCGCTTGCCTTCAGTGGATCTGCTGGTGCAGCAGCGGCAACAACTGCATGTGCAACCGATGGCACACCACACACCACAGGTGCACCGTGAGTGTTTGTGAGAGGTGCCATGTGCAAGATTGTCGTGGTCGTCGTTGCGCCCCGGAAGGATCTCTGTGCGATACCACTACAGGCACCCCGTGTACTACTACGGCACGCGTCGATACGAGGCGTACACGGTGGCGGCGTTGAATGTGCAATTATGTGGGTTAATGGAAAGGGCTGCAGTAATCATAATTATAGCTTCGTACAACCGGCCGCCGCTGTCGTCGTCGAGCATTCAAATCAGCGCTAACTGCTACGCGGGCCTACCAGCCAGGCAGTCGCCAGGCACCACCGTGACTCACTTGCCAGCGAATCAATATGCCCGAGCGAGGTGAACGGTGAAAAACCGCAACAGTCCGGCAGCAGGTAAGCAGGGCGACCGAGGAGGCCGTAGACCAGTCCCCCAGAGCCGCAGTTCGCGTGAACATCGCTTCTTAAGTGCCAACACTAGTGGAGCCTAGGCCTAGTAATACTGCTTGCATTGAGTGCGACAGAAGTATTTTGCATAGCCGTTGCTCTATGATTTAATAGTTCGCTCGCACACTTGGGGAAGGAGGTGCTTCGAGCATCTTACGCAGCAAGGAACATAGAACCAGAGGATTAGGAACCCACATCCAGCTTTGGCTAACTAAGCGGCAATCGTTAAATGTGCCACCAATTCTTCTTTATCGTACATTTAGTCCTTTTAAATTAAACTCCATAGCAGTAAGGCAGTCGAAAATTGGATCACATTTTACATTCAATAATACAAAGTACCACTTTGTTGAGTTTTCACCTTTTTCAAATGAGCCATCGGGTTGGAAAGCAGGACTGGGCGTGTGTTACTGTCGCGTCCCTTTTCATTGCCCAGTTTGTTTAGATTTGCACATCAATCCATCCGGAAACAGTGAATCAATATTCGATTTCCCACAACGCTGCTACCGCTTTCCACGTGGCCATTGTTCGGCATGTAATCACCGGAGCGTGATGGGGATGGCCACAATTTACAGAACCGATGTGAGACCGAGTATGGCGCGACGGGCGGAGCATAAATAGAAGATTATGCATGACTCGACTTTATTCTGCCTGACCGCGTACGCGTTATCAATGACGACAAAGATGGACGGATCGATTTATATCGGTTCGAACGGTTTCCTTCTTTCCTTTCGCTTCTTTCATTCAACTACAGGCACACTATAACTGTCACTTCTTGCCATTTCTTCGATTGGATTTTAGGAGAAACTTACGGTAAAAGTGCCAATCCATATGATGTGCAAAAGCTTCACGCCTTTAAATGGCCAGAAGAAGCACGCTAATGACTTAGCGATGACCTTAATTCTTCCAGCAACGTTGTGTGTAAACCTTGAATAAATTATAATCTGCCTTGATGACTACAAAAAATGCCAATAACAACTAGACAAGGAGAGAATCATGCAATGGTTCACGTAACCAAACGAATGTTCACCTATAAACTTTTTATAGAACTTCGATGCCCAATGTTCTCGAAAGAAGAGGATGATTTATCGAAACGATCGATAGTGCCACCAAGCGTTCTCTAACTCTAACTAGTCACTAATGAGGGTCAGAGTCGAGTGAGTAAAAAATTAGTTGATTAGCTCCGTAAATAGATTTAAATGAGGAAGAATTAGAAAAGAATCAGACTGTCCTGAATTAATAAAAAATTCTTCTAATAGTTAAATCAGCCGATAGTCGATTAATTTTTCTCCCATTTTTGCTGTAGTTAACACTGTTCACCAAATCCCTGTTTGTTACGTTTTGAAAAATATACACATTTGATTGTTATTATCATAACCGGACGCAGCACCGGGCCCTATGGTTTAATTTATTGGCTTTTAGCTAGATGTTTGGAAGGTACAGGCATATTGTCCTATTGCCGCACAGCCATACAGGTTGCGGTACGCCGAGGAGCAGCCAGTATCATTTGACTCATTTTGGCACCGCTTCCGGCATCGGCGAACCATGCACCATGCACAGCACATTAGCTGGCAGGACATTCCGCACAGACTGACGCACCATTTTTCGATCATAAATTATAAAAAGTTCACCCAGTGATCGGCACAACAGACCGACGCGGCCCGTGAAGCATCGCCGGGTCGGGTCGGGCAAAAAACCTGGAATGTGTTTGACCCATAAAACGTGAGAAAAGGGCTGATAGTCAGCAAAGCGTATCGGTGGCCCCTGCTTCAGCCCTGCAGCTTCCATCCACTTCGCGGGTGTTGTTGTTTGGCAGCCACCCGCTACCGAGCGTATCAGATTTGGCTCGCCATCGGTCGCGGGCTACGTCAATTTCGGTTTGCGGCAGAAAATAGATAAAATTCGTTCGATTGTTGGAAGATTTTTATGTTTTAATCACAACAACACTGCGGCCTGGCCAGCAGGCCTTTCGAACCGGTTTCGAATATTTTGTGCTGACAATGCCATACTAGACTTGCCAAACACCACCGGGCGGCTCCATCAAAGGGGCGGCCACCAGCCACCATGCGGCTCCATTTGGGTATCCTTTTTGTTTCATCGTCACCGTCGAATAATCACGATAATCATCGACGGGACTGTCCATATGTTTAAGGTTATAAAACCACCTTTGCTATTAACAGTTGGAAAACAGTTCCGTTCGATGGACCCTACGAAATAATGATTAATGTGCATCCGGGGGGGAGGGTCCATTCATCATCGAGGGTAGTTGACAGAACATGGCGTTCTCGGTGGACAGGTTGACCCACTCATTAGTCAGGCTAGCTAATTTTAAGCACACTTTTTCTGCAATTTGCTTAGACAGGCCGGTAGTCGGATTGTCGGTTGACGTCGGAACGAAAAACTGTCGCGAGCAGGTAAAGGGCAACAAGAATGCACTCTCTCACTCTCTCTGTCTCGTGAAGTGCGTTCTTTATGAACATGTGGCCCCGTGTGTTGTCGTTGTGTTGTACCAGCAGCAGCTGTCTTGAGAGGTATTTGCATTTTATTTGCACGACTATGCCCCGCTCAACTGCTCTATCGATCCTCCGCTTTTCGGCGACGGTCTGCTTTGCCAACCGCACGTCCGACTTTCAAGCTTCACTTTCGTCCGTACGGGCAAATGTCCGACCACTACGGCTAGGGACACGGTGCCACGTGAGCCCTCATTGTGGAGCACCGCACAGAACCAGAACAGGTTAGCATTTCAGAGCAACACTTTTTGCTATCGCAATAAAGGTCACTCTAAAGTGCAGTTGAAGGCAAATATTTTTGAATTTGATTCTCAGTTGTAACAGTAACGAGGACGATTTTTCAGACAATAACTAGGCCAACCAATGAATCATGAAATGTCTCGCATCGCACGAACCACTGTAGATGAGCGGACAGGACCCCATTTCTTTAATGGCTGCACGCGACACGCCACGCATTCATTCACAGCTCCTGCCACGCTGTCACGTGTTGGGCCATCATAATCACTACTGTTACTATCAGCTTTGCACCTATTGATTTAGGCTGGCAATTACTTGATGATCCAATGATGACCACAGGACTGCTCCACGCCATCGAACACTGTGGCTTACGGATATTGATTTTTAGTAACACTTGCCGTCGTTCACACACTGTTTCGTCCCTGTAGTTATTAAAATAATCTCTCGTTCTTTCACTCAAGCACGTGGCGGACATCATTAATTGGCCATAGTTCTACTGAAATGTTTATTGAAACGGCCACTTTCTCTGTGTGGCACTCTAAGAAAGTCCAGCAGATAGCCGGATACGGACCGAGTAAATAAATTGTGTTGACTGTTTATTGTACCATAACGGGAATCAAGCGACTTCCGCTGGACTCGGAGTGGCGCAAATATACAACGACACAACCGAGTTGACCAAACAAATCTCTGCGAAACCAAAATAGACTCCAGCTTGAAACGCTCGGCTTGGCCGCCGACGACGAGCTTTATTTGAAGGCTTCTCTTACTGCTTTGAATGGCTTTTTGCAACGCCAACACTAAGGGGGGCCATGGGAGCCATCCAAGTGTCTTTGAGAATGGCGGCAGGCGCTAGGGCTGCCGGATGCCGCAGCGGACCACATACTTGAAAATACGATGCCCTTTCCGAGCCGATCGAGCAAACAATGTCGCGCTGCTTCCGCCGGAGCGGAAGGCGGAGGCGAAAGGAGCAACCAACTACCACGCCACGCCACGCCGCGGAAGACGTCAAAGTTCAAACGCACAGCACACACATCTACACGACCGGTTTCTTGTCGGAGAGCGAGAGAGCGTCGGCCGTGGACACGTGGACACTGAACGCACGCCACACGTGCGACCGGGCGTCCCCACCTGTCAGGTGTCTTCAGTTCACTTGACCTGTTTGTCATAAGAAATCCTTAATAAGCTTCATTAGAGCTTTTAAGCCTTGGATCCCAGCTGACCACCCCTCTGGGAAGGCAAATACAGGGAAGTAAAAGATGGGACCTTGTGTATATGAAGGAACCATGCTTACCTGACGGTTACTAGGCTGTTCAATAAGTTCGTATGGTCGATAAGGAAAACACATTTTTGTTGGTTTGAAATACACTTTATTATTCAGTACGGCCTTCCTGGACATCGAAAAACGCTTCCGCAGCCGTTATGACGTCATCATTTGATGAAAAACGGTTTTCACGCATTTTTTTTTTGGTTTGAAAACGGATGGAAGTCACTACGAGCCAAATCTGGTTAATATGGTGGATACTCCAACAATTCGAACATTAATTCAACAATTAATTAATTTGGTTACACTGCTCAATGAGATGCCTAGCCCTTGTATTAAATCTCTTTCAGTAATTCAACGATTTTCCAATACGATATCCTGTATTTTTTCTACGATTTCAGGATTTGTGTCTGTTTTTTACGTTTTTGACGTGGATCGTCTTGAAGGCTGCTACGACCATGTTTGAGCTCAGAATCCCCTCTTTTAACCCCCTAATTGAAGGCGAAGATTCTTTTTATACTTGCAATATTGATTCATAAGTTTCCGTTGGTTTTGAAACCTTCCAAATACAAAAAAATTCAATCACTGCACGATACTTAATTTTGTTCCGTTGTAAAAAATACTTTCACATGTCGATACTTAATGACTTGTAAAACAAAAAATATTAGGCTCGTAGCAACCCTCTGTTATTACCGATCATACGAACTTATTGAACACACTAGTACCTCAAGATTATGATTTTTTTAGTACTATCGTTAAGGCTTAGTTGAATACTGCAGCTCAGCACTAAGTAGAAGAGTATCTTTTTCTGAGATAGTATTTATTTCATTTATTAAATTAATTTTCCATTAGCTAGAAACTTTCGCAGCCATTCGCAGTAGTTTGGACCTCGGTACAATCCATTTGCATAGCAAATTGTTGATCTTCCACTGAGACGTTTTCTGGATCGCTCCTGTGGTCTGGTGCTGGTTCAAGTCCTTCCCACTATTGCAACATTGTGTCATTGTTTCATACCTAGAACCATCACTCAGTTCTGCTTTGCTCTCCGCTGCTTCGCTTTGTTCCAACACTTCCAACACTTTACTACGTCGGCTGACGGTGTTATCCTGACGCGCGCTGACGAAGACGGACTTCTTGCGGGTCATGCCGCCGAGTACTAGTTTCGAAGAGGTGGTGGACAGGGTTACATTTTCCACCCTACAACGAAGCGCACCTGGTCTGTCTTTGTTACAGCCACGCCACAAAAAAAAACTGTGTCACACTTTGTACGCTGCCCTGCAACGGTGGCGTTATGAACGACCAAGGGTGAGTTCCCAGTGTCCAGGTGAATAAAATATTGAAACCTGGAGTACCTCACACCCTGGCTGTGTGACACCCTTAAAACGCAGCTCAAGTGCAGGGAAGCAGGCGTAGGCCCAGGAAGGGCCAGGGTGTTATTTAACACGCCAAATCCTGCCCGCTTCAGTAACGAAACGCCTGCCGTGACGTATGCACGGCTCGAGAGTGCCGCCGCTCGGAATCTACTGTGAACTACGCTGCGTTGGCCAGTGCGATTACCAGGTCACGGCCAGACGCGGGTAATACGCTACTGCTACGT
The DNA here is from genome assembly GCF_943735745.2 of Anopheles bellator. Lineage (NCBI taxonomy): Eukaryota > Metazoa > Arthropoda > Insecta > Diptera > Culicidae > Anopheles > Anopheles bellator. The sequence goes on along the minus strand of NC_071285.1, from coordinate 23,181,654 downwards.
AGATTATACTGGCAAATTGTAGTGCCGCGATTCTGCGCCTCTCGTAATCGTAGCGCAGACCAGAACCTGATTCGCTTTGTAATCATCTTTGTTTGGCGACGCTGCCGATGGCGACGTGCCTAAGGCTAGCAGTGATCGGCGTGGGTCAGTCCGAAGCTAACGGGTGTGTGCCATCGTCATCCGAGTCCGAGATTGCTCTTTCTCCGTCAGCATCGTGAGCGTCATATCTGTCGAGAATAGCGTCGAGTTTGAAGCAGGTCAAAGTCAATCTTCGATAGTTCTAAATCACAGCCAACGAGCGCAATTCCTATACGAAAGAAGACCTTCTAGTTTTGCGTACGGATGTGCTGTTACAGATACTGAGTGGTGAAGTGGACTTTATTTGTTTGAATTACGTATACTTGAAGTATTGCTCTCCTTGGGGTGCATCGGAGGGCTCCAGATCAGTAACACTTGAAGTGCATTTTTGATAGGTGTTGGAACTGATGAAAACATCGTTAATATTACAAGAATGTCGATGCTTATCGGAAGTTGTTAATCAGCCTGTACTGTTCAACGCATGTGTTAAGAAGTAGTGCATCTGGGATAAGACTTCTTTTGTGAATTTTAAATTCTAAACTGCAGTGGCATTCCGATAAATCATATTCGTAAACATCCAAAGCGCTTATTTTGCTACTATAACCGTGTTCAATTTGCTCAACAAAGAAGATGGCAATGTTTTTTCAACAAAACGAGTAACAAGAATGGTATAAAGTGGACCAAGAGTCGAGGTCGGTTCGAGAGATGGTTGTAGTCCCAAAGTGTCACGGACGACCAAACTACAGCAACCGCTGGGCAGCTAATGAAAGAATCGGTGCCCGGAAATTGACCATTGATTGCTTGAGATCTTACTCGTTTTGTTATCAGCTATGGGTGTGTTTTTTTTGAAGTCATGAACAAAAGTCCCGTTTTAGGTTGTAGGGATATCATCTAAAGCTAAAACAGAAACTATATTTAAGTCAAGATCTCTTGGTGCCTCGCAAAGGTTCGAAATTACATACACTTGGACCGGCATATGTAAAAGGTAACATGTAAAGCTTGATTTTATTGTCCTTGCGGTAGCGTCTGGCGAAAGAAATTCTTTTTAAATTACTTTATCCACTCAGTTAATGTATTTATTATGGAGAATTTTCTTCAGATCAAAATAAAAATTTAACTTTGTGCCTTGAATTTAATTGTATATTGATTTGCTCTACAAACATAGTAAGAAGGATACACAGGGTGGCATAATTTTAGGTCCGACAGTTCTACAGGAAGAGATAATCAAAGTTCGATAGAAGTTTCTTTTCATTTCTCTGACAGTTTTCCGATAAAAACTTTAAATATTTCCTGTTTCACATACGCTCAAAGCTTTATTCGCAACTCTAAATCACTTTGCCGCCAAATGCATCGACAAATTAAAACCCATCTCGTTATACTTGTTTTTCTGTCACAACTATAAAGAGTGCGAAAGATTGTACCGTATTTACGGCCACCGGATAAAGGGTCAGCATGTTCGCATGTCGGTCCACGAATAGTGTATACTCATGTGGCTTCACAACATTACTTCACCAGAGCGACGAGAGTGACACACATTCTCCAGGTGTGGCGGCAATAATCGATACTAATTTAATTTGTACCGAAACGCCCCGGTTGCGGTCGGCCGAACATGCTCCCGGGGCGACATCTAATTCAATTTTACGACTTCCCGACTTGATACCCCGACCAATTCCTGAATTCCGATGTGTTTTTTGACGTTCTTCTCGTTTGGCTCCCGCAGACGCCAGAAGTGCCGTGAGCAGCAGCAGTAGTAGCCAGAAGTGCCAGCAGCAAGTGCGCCAATTCGCCATCGGCAGTGCCGGCCGTGTCCGCGGACTCCGGACGAGAACTAGTTCGATGCTGGACAGAATGCAATTTGGCTGGGCGTACGATGGAGTCAACGGTTCCGTGCCCCGCAACACTGGCCCGGAATGTGCGGAGTTCCTGTCGCCCGGCCGGAAGCTGATCGAGTCCGTCATCACGATACCGCTCTGTCTGCTGGCGATCAAGTGGTCGGTGAACCGGCTGAAGCCGATCACGTACCGCCAGCTGCAACCGGATCGCACCGTCGTCCGACCGCTCAGCGGCAGCAATCACAATCTGCACCATCTGCACCACTACCAGGCGAGGCACGCGGATCCGGAACCGCGGGATCTGCTGCTGCCCCACCACCGGGAGCGATCGTTCTCGTCGGCCTCGATTGCCAGCGGGACGGCGGACGAGTACTGCTGCCACCGGTGCTGCCAGACACCGGCGGGCTCGGTGCGGGGCTTCGGCCCGACGGGGGACGGGGCGCTTGCCCCCAGCTGGGGCAAACAGTTGCTGCTCGTCACCATGTCGCTGACGCTGGGCGTCGAGATAGGCTTTAAGTTCGCCACTAGGACCGTGATCTACATTCTAAACCCCTGTCACATCACCACCGTCATACAGGTACGTTGGAGTCGCAGGTCGAGTCGCCCGGACACCGGTAAAGGCTAATCCCTATCCTCTGCTGCAGATTTACCTGTTGGCGTGCAACAAGCCGACCAAGAGCTCGACGGTGCTCTTCCGGATCCAGATGAACTATCTGAACGGTCCGCTGCTGGCGTTCATGTTCCCGGAAACGGACAGCCGGCAGCTGGCGCTCGAGGAGTCCATCTACTGGATCCAGCACGCCCTCATGTGCATCATACCGATATATCTACTCAAGACCGGCGGTAAGACCCATCGCCCCGGGGCTCATAAGATTGGACACGGATACTAACGTTCCCTTGCACATGTTTTAGGTGTCTACAACATGGAAGCTTTAAACGACTTTACCTGGAACGTGATCGGATACGCCGCACTCATCATCTACCATTTTGCAATTCTACAAGTTGTGGCCATCGTAAGTTGCCCTGATACGGCTCCTGAAGGACCGCCGACACTAACCCTAATCCATTTCGTAGCCCGTGCAGGTGAACCTCAATCACATGCTCTGCCCGGCGTTGAAGGACCCGTTCGAGGGGCCCAGCTACCGCATCTGGGCGGTGTTCCACGAGGCCCTCCTCTGTACGCTGCTGTGCAAGGTCGTCACGGCGCTGTTCAACCCGACGGGCCCGCCGCTCGTGACCAATCCACCGTTCATCAAGAACGGAACGCCGGGCGATGCGACCCCGAACATTCCCGCGGCCAGCCTGGCCTCGTCTACCTCGCTTCCGCCGCATCTGATCTCGTCGTCCCGTCCGTCGTCGCGCTCCTCGTCGCCCGCCAAGTCGGCCGCGATGCTGCAGGAGAACAACATCATCATCAAGACGAGCAAGATCGACTAGTGGCTGGCGTTCGTGCCCACGTTGGGTCTCCTTCTGTACCGCGCCAAGGCAGTAGTGGTTGGTGGCAGTAGCTGAAACCGCTCCGACACCGAGGATACCGATAATGTGCGGGTAACTCACCCGGTGAGCTTTCTTTCTTGCGAATCAAACCTTGCGATGTCGATCAGTTCGATAACTGGTTGCGTGTACATCCAGGTCCTAACAGTTCTGGAGGCAAACGGGGAAACGGAACAGACGCCCCAGATGTTGCGCTTAAAGTGAACTTATCATGGAAATTATTACGCTTTCCAACCAGACCAAGGTCTTTGGGAGGGGGGTTCGAGTTTCTTTCGCTGTGGCAAATTGGTTAACGAGACCCGGTCACGTCTTCACTTTAGTCCAACCGGAGCCCGAGTGGCCTAGCAATCATATCATTCATCGAAGCAGCGATCCGCGCTAGGTCCATCGAAACGTATCCGTTTGCCCACGGGATATATCATTGGTAGAGGGTCGCTGACCCAGTGAAAACCCGACCATGAGGTCCTCTATTCTAACGAAGCGATACAGAAGAACAAAAACACAGAATCGAAATGATGTAACAACTCATCGATTGCCTTTCGTATTAAAATACACACTTACGCTAGAGCAGGAATCAAGTTATTTAAATCAACGCCAGCATAAAAAGCAAAGGCATAATATCTTTACGCGACAGCAAAAATTAACATTTAACCTTTGCTTTCAAAAAGTTAACGTTCAAAACTAATCAACCGAGATCAAAGATTGTTAACCATTCGGTTCATTCGGTTTACGTTAGGAGCGTTTTCGAAGGAAGGGCGCGCTTTAAAACAAGGGCAAGTGCCAGTGCAGTGGTCACACCACCCGGCTTGTAGTAGTGAATCTTCTAAATCTCGTTCTAAAAGCTAGTAGTGGAGCGCTAAGGATGCAATTAGTATAAAACTTGGGCAAAATGGGCAAAACCCGTAGGCAAGGGCAGTGTACTCATCGCCCCGCCCGGGGTGAACGAAAGTAGTGATACAGATAGAACAATATTAGTGCGCCGAGGGCGAAGCTAGGTGGAGCTAGTAGCAATCGTAGTTACTGTTAGTGAGTAAACAATAACGGAAAAATGCGGCGCACCGGAAGTGCCGGCGCACATGTTAACTGTAAAACGGTTTTAATTTGCGGCACGTACCGGGCGCGAAAGGGGCGACGACCGCTGAGGGGCTGAAGGTTGGCTGACCGTTGTGATATATAACCTGATCTGCCTGCATTTTGATCGACTAGAATTGAATTGCTCCGGCGCGCGCCGTCACATACCAGGCATAACCCCCGCCACGGGCACCTAATCATTGCACCCAGTTAGTCCGGAGGTCCGGAAGACGTTCTGGAGGGTTTGTTAGCGGGCCTGACCGTGTAAAAATATGCAGACCTAAACCCCCTGGGCACCTGACATCAGACAATACCTTTACCAGACCGCCGTAGATCGATCAGTAATGTCGCCGCAAACGCAAGCAAAGGCTAAGGCTAATTTTAATACCTCATTCCTTAGTGGGGCCCGGGTTGGGGGGTCGAATACTACTTTCCCATCATTTGAAGCGTTACTAATCATAGCAAAAATCACAAGCGAGCATAAGCACAGCGAGAGAGAGAGAGCGCGACATTGGGCGCTCGCTGAGGAAGGCGTCAGGAGTCAAGCGTCAACATTTAATCAATTTTTTCCAACGCAAGAGTGAGATTTAGTAGATACGGGCGGCAGCAACAGTAGGAGGGCACGCACTGGTCCGCGACTAAAACGACTTCTATTTGCAGTTCTTTAAGAAACAACCAACTAATTAAATACAATCATATTATCGTGATAGCCAACCGCTGACCGCGGGCGTTCGCTAACTTCTTGTGTAGGTTTAGAGAAGGGTGATTGGGGAGGGTCCAGCGACCGCCAATCGCTTCACAAATTGACTTTGGCTGATCATTATTGGTTCAAGTACCGTTCAAATTAAGGTATCATTAGTTGAGACGCTAAACACGGGCTCAGGAGGGCGGTGGAGGTTGTTGATCAATTCATATGTACATACGCATCTTGGCAAAGGACCACAAAGCAGTCCGGTGACACCACCAGTCCCGACTACCCGGTTTCCTTAACATCTCCCGTAGAATTCTCGTAACGGTTAAGGGTAGGTAACGTTGGAGCGTCCAAATTCGGTTCGAAACTCAGAGTCGCCTGCCGGAAGGAAACTGCTATCAATTCGGTGTGCCTTCGAATCAGACGTACAGCGAGGTTGCGAAGAATTAGGCCAAGGACAGTGTTATCCGTTTAGCGATGGCCCCACAAGTAACGGTGAAACATACTCCGTAGTTCTATAGAATTCATCAGCACATTTCCTCACTCTTCGCGGTCTCTCCCCGTGTCTCTCTGTTTATGATTTGCAGAACCTAGTTAGAGGGTAGTTTACGATAAGCCGAACCGATTACCGAACTGTAACATAAAAAGTCCTCACTTGGCCACATCCTTGACTCACAGGTACATGCCGAAACGAAATACTCTATCATAGGTCTACTACAGAAACGGGCGGGAGTTACGGTTGCGCTTCGGAAACTAAGTCAATATGCAATAAAAATTAGAAAAAAACGTTAAATCTAAAGTATTAAAAACGATCATATCGCTTGCAAACCAATTTCCAGCCAAAGGCCAGCGAAGGAAGGAAGGTACTTTCTCCCCGGCAGGCCCACTAGAACGGTGGTGTCGTCGGTCCATGAAGTGGAACTTTGGGATGTGATTTTTCGGCTGCTGATTGCTAAACTAAACATGGCTCGAATTAAAAGGAAAAACACAAAGAAACATCGGACATTACATACTCCCTCTGATGGTATCATTAGTCGCCCTCTCGAAGATCTCACAACACGCATGTTCCCTTCTACCGAATTCGGTCTTCGCGAACCTCAAAAACACGTTCAAATCCCTTTTGCACATCACTGCGAACGGAATGTAAAATTATTTAGCATTTTAATCAAACACACGCGACAATGTACTAAACTAATTTCAACTAAAAGCTCTAGACTCAGTGAGAAATATACACAAACAGACATACGCGCTCTCTCTTAACAAAAAAACGAAGGTTCAATTCAATTGAATTAATAAACTTAGTCCTGTTGGCACACCTGGTATGCCTAGTTAAGTAAAGTAGAGAAAAAAAACAGAAAAGGAAACGGGAGCAGTAAAAGCAAACCTCTAGCGTCGTAAGCAACCAAACCAACATCCAACCCAACTAGTCACCAAGAGAAGAAAAACCAGCACTCACCTTCCTGTGAAGTGAGCAAAAATAATACAATAAATTGAAAACAGTTACTGAAGCCTGATTTCTCCTTCCAATCCATTCCGTTCCGTGAAGAACTAGAAACTCTTCAGTTTTGCGTGTCCGAACTAGCATCGTCTGGTAACCTCCTCGTGGCGGAGCTTTATGGTTGGTTCACCTAATGTAAGTCTTCCGCCTCACTATTCTCCAATTTAATTTTAACTGTTAGTTTTATTGCAAAATAGGTTCTCTTATTCGCAAAACTCGACTTAATGCTTTCTTCAAACAGTGAGTTATGCAGTGAGTTTATAGCTTTGTTATCTTCTCTATACGAGATTTCTATACGAGACAACGATCGATCAGAATGATCGATGTTAGCTTCGGTGTTGGTCGTGATAGTAGTGCCTACCTTTTGTTATTTGGACACATGGACAATCTTCGTTTGTCCTTGCTCGACCACGTTCCATTGTAGCAAACGGCGTTCCTTTTCATCCCTAACAGAGTCCTTTTTATGAATGTTCAATTATTTCTTCGACCCTGGCTAGACTTCAGCCGTTGTTTGTGAGTAGTCCATCCGTTATTTGTTCGGTCGGTCCGAGAATGAATAACCGATGTGGTGCAACAATCCACATCCGCAATGAGTTGTTACTTACTAACGTTCCCTGCAGTAGTGCCCTTGACCCTCAACCTTAGGTGAGTAAGACTGTGTGTAACCGACTGTACCTACTCAAATCTAACATTGATACAATGTGAGGTGCTGCACCCTTTTCACCTCACCGTCAACCTTCCATTTCAATTTTACTTCATTTCTAATTATTGGCTCGCATAGACCGACCGCGGCTGCGGTAAGGTTTCCGTGTGCCCTTTCGAATTATCGCTCACTCTTTTTACTGATTTGCCAACGTTATCCGCCCAAAATTGGAACCTGTAGACGGGTTACCTCACCCCGTGTGGACGAGTTTATGTGTGAGAAAAGCAATCCATTACCACACTGTCACAGCCTCGAGCTTACTGTAGGGTTGAAGTTTCCGTTACTTCGGCACTGTGGCTGGGAATTTCCTAACACCCCTACAACACGCGGCACGTTCCGCTTCCGTTAACCTCTTCCGATACGTTACGAGACGAGAAGCGATTGACAAATGGGCGGCGGTGGCCCGATGGCGACTAAATCACAAGTACCGTAGCAAGTGCAAGTGATCGCGGTTTCGTCATAATTGCGGTACGATAAAAACTCGCCCACAAAGAGACATAAAGGGTGGAAAAAAACATCCGCCGGCCATCCAGGTCGCAGCAAGCAATCGAATGCAAGTGGTGCGACTAATTGCAGCCCAGATTGCAGCTTTTCTCGCCCCGCCGAGTGCGCACCTATTGCGATCTATTGCTCCACCTCGTAGCTGCTCCACGGGGTCAGGGCTCATACTACAAGATGTGGCACGGCGAGTGCAACAAAAACAAATACAAAGAATTGGATCCTATAAGGGAAAAAATAAGGGCTGCGGGCCGTTCCGGCGACCTAGCTGCTGAGTCTGGGGCCGACCGTTTCCGCAAGCGATATGCAATTGATTAGCCGGGCCAATAAATGGAGCAAATTCGCCAAACCGCGGCGCACGCGGAACGGTTGGGCAACGGTTGGGTCTATTAGACGAGTAAAAGTCAATAAAGGGCTGATAAATGAATGGATACGTTTGTGCTTTACACCTTAGTCGCCAGCGGGCGCCAGCCCGGGGGCCACGGGGAATGTGCGTGAAGAATGCGCCCGCGCCCCGTACTTGTGTAATTGTGGTCGCACATTAGCGGGGCGATCAGATGCGATCAGAGCCGGAGAGTCAGACGACGGCCGGGCAGATCATCATATCTCTATCGCGTGTATCGGGAACACGGTCTACGGCCAATTGCGCGGCTGCTCCCGTGGGCTCGCCGGTCCAGCCGTCTCGTGTGACGTACCAGCGCACGCGGCCTAGGATGAGACTCGGGGTTGGTGGGTTGGTTGGGAGCAGGCACGACCGAGGTACGATACTGGTCGTTCGCAGTGCCAGTTAGTCAGAGCGCAGTGGCACTCCAGTGCGGAAGCATGGCGAAGTACGGCGTACTGTAAGTCGTGCCGTGCGTTGCTGGCACAGGTCTCAGGGCAGGTCGCGATCCTCAAATGTTTTCTTCTTCGCCGCCGAAAGGATACTCCTGGTTGCTGGGGCCACGCTGCTGGGATTGGCCCGGGCCCGCTACAGCCACGTCTCCTGCCAGGTGGTGGAGAACAAGTGGTGCACCGTGCAGCGGCTGCGGATTACCGCGCGGACGGACGTGCGTGGCCTGGTGTTTCCGGACGACCGGTACGAGAAGATCCGGATCGGGCAGTACTACGATTTCGTCAACACCGACAGCACGATCGTGATTTTCTCCGCCGAGCTCTTCCACCGGATGCGGCGGGCCCGCTACCTGCAGATGAACGGGGTCCGCATGGTCGGGCTGGACATGCCCGAGACGGTGCTCGAGCTGGACGTGGCCAACAACTGGCTGTCGCGCGTGTACGTCGACCCGGACCGGAGCTACGCCCTGCGGAAGCTAAACATGCGCAACAACCTGTTGACCAGCATCAGCAGCTTCAAGTATCTGAACTCGATCGAAGATCTCGATCTCAGCGACAACATGCTGCACACGGTCAACTTTGACGTGTTCTCGTTCATGCCGTACATCCGCGTGCTGAACCTGGCGCGTAATCGAATTTTCAGTGCCACCGCCGGTGACGGCGTCATCTCGCTCGGCTATCTGGAGGAGGCGAACCTGGCCGAGAACCAGCTGACCAAGCTGGACGTCGGCGTGTGGCTGTTCCCGTCGCTGCGCACGCTGAACCTCACCGGGAACGCCATCAAGCGCCTGAACCTCTCGAGCCAGCAGTCCTTCCCGCGCCTCAAGAGTGTTCTGCTGTAAGGCATAAGGTTGGGACCGAGGGTGGGTCGCCCGGGGGGGGTTTTAGGTGTGTATGACCAGTGAAGTGTAACTCGCATTGCCGTTGTACGAAATCGCCAGTCGATCGGGCTGGCGAGATCGTCATAGATTTAATAAACGTACGTTCAACTGATAGGCAGGAGGTTGCGTTTTGG